>NC_047119.1:56822310-57141476 GCF_902500255.1 Thalassophryne amazonica | reverse complement strand
ACAGAGAGTGGTGCCACGCACACCACACGCCACTCCTTCCAGGCGTCGAGAACATAGCCTGTGAGATAAATGGACTGCATTTATATAGCATTTTTCCATCTGCATCAGATGCTCAAAGTGCTTTACAAATAATGTCTCACATTCACCCCAGTGTCAGGGTGCTGCCATACAAGGCACTCACTACACACCATGAGCAATAGGGGATTAAAGACCTTGCCCAAAGGCCTTTAGTGATTTTCCAGTCAGGCGGGGATTTGAACCAAGGATCTTCTGGTCTCCAGCCCAATGCCTTAACCAGTAGACCATCACCTCCTCATCCTTCTGGGTACGCAGGGTCCCCCAGCCCCCCAACCCTCATTTCCTTGTTGAAAAGATGGTGTCAATAGTGTTGAGAGACCAGCTCATCAATTACATGGTTATTCTGAATGCAATTTGCAGTCTGGTGAAGTTGGGACTTTGAAAGTTGGAGGCAGAGATAGAGACAACAGGAGGAGAGGACAGAGGAGGAGATGCGACCGCCCTCGCAGGAGTCCCAAGCTGTGTGTGTGTAATGGCTAGTGTGGATTTGTGCATGATGCTGTGTGACATCGCACAGACAGGCCCATAATGAGGGCATCATTACAGTCCACCTGGTTTGGAGATGAGGAGGAGAAGACGAAAGAACAAGAGAGGAGATAACTGTTATTAGCTCCTTCTTCCACAATCCCTGTGGATTGTTCTGCAGCTGTGGGCAACTGAAGCAGCATCTGCTCCTGGAATGATTTTCTCCACCCTGGATTACGTGTAGCTACAGTAGATCTTACCTGGTTCTAAAAGAAAATCTTCAGCACCAAGTTGCCATTTTGGGCAACATATTCCGAAATGTCATAGTATTGTTGCGTCACATCAGTTTGTACGTTTGTTCCCTAAATTGTGCACATATAGTACCAACAAGTGAGAAAGCATCAGAAATACTGTAATCATTTACTGCCTACAGGGAGCCAATCAGTCAGCAAATCTCGAGGCTGAGCTGCAACAATGTAAAATCAAAATTTTCTGGTTTTATTTGTCAAAACCAAAAATGACACGAGCAGCACTGATCATTGAGAACACTGTGTTTGACACCTGATAAGTCTGAAATCTTCAGCTACATACCGCAAATCACGCTTGGACCCAAGTATCACGAATGATCAGAGGCCGTAACGTTCACCTGCTGCATCTTAAAGAGCAGCATGGAGCAGAACAAAGCGTGAAATCTCACGTCACACATGAATTTAGGTTGCAGTTAATGCTGGAGTGAAGAACACGTTACTTCACTGGAGAAAATGAGTCTATAACAAGCCCCGGGCTTCCCCTGTCGCTCTCATGGGAATCTTTGCTGAATAAATACGCCAATTCTCTAAGAACAAAATGATGACATATGCAATTTGACAAGAGATGTCAGGAAATGTGCCGCTGGTGCTGTGACACCTGCTGTCCTAGTCTTATTTTTTTGGCGCGGTTGTATCATTATTGTCCGCCTCCAGCTAGTCACGGCGGCACATCACCTCACAGAAGCTGATTTATGACGCCATTTTTTTTCCCCTTTTGTTTTCAGTGATTGATTCTTGGAAGGCACACCTCTCATTATTGGGGAAGCAGAGTAGAATTTTAATTGGCTTTGATGGTGTAATTAAGTCTTGCAAATAGCAAAAATTATGCCCTGCATATGGAAATATGGAACACAGTCACACAGTGAAGTCACGTTTTTTTTTTTTTTAATGTGTTTGGAGGAAAAACAAAAGTCAAAAGAGGCAGAATGTTTAATGAAGGTTGTTTTAAAAACTAAGGATTGTTGAGCTAAGCTATACATTTTACATTGCAACTTCCTCTGCAAATTATGGTTTTGCCTCAGTTTGTCTCAGTTGTTGGCTGGTAGATCTTCTAAAGCCTGGGAATGCCACCTCCACCTCTAACACACACTCGTGCAGCTCCTGTCTACCCACTTATCTGGTAGAGGTGTGCAGCGGAGCCGTTGCTGGACACACCGAACGCCGGTCACACAGACACGGAACACCACAGGAAAGCGGCTGCAAAAAAGAGTTCAGACTGATACACAGTTCCCTTTCAAGGCTGAGAATACTACCTGAACGGTTTGATGATATCTCGGCGATGAGGTGGAGATGACGTCCGGGTTTTATGGAGTGAGATGATGAAGCATGAATGAGTGACAGCTGTCAGGAGATAATGAGTGACAGCTGTCACCCCTGGCTGTGTCCGTGGCGGCAGCGCCCTCTTGTGCCTGAAGCCCGCACTTCAGGCAGGGCGCCCTCTGGTGGTGGGCCAGCAGTACCTCCTCTTCTGGCGGCCCACACAACACCTTATTTACCTCATGTGTGTGCCATGCTCTGCTTTCTCAGAATGGAGTATTACTTTGTCTTCCAAACGTTAAAAAGAAGTTAGCAGGCCACCAAGTTTAACCTCTGCGTTGTGTACTCTCCACTCTGTCACTCCACCTTTGGGATGCGAGCTCATGATCTCTGGCGTGGGAGACAAGTGCTCTGACCAGGAGGCTAAAACCCACAGATCCTAGTGTCTGTGACCAGAGCATGTTTTGCCGTTGGAGAGTGAGGTTTACTGATTACCATATGCACGGAGACTCCTGCTGGCCTTCATCACACAAACTTTTACTTGTTGGTTCTCTCAATGGTTAGTGTTTAAACGTTATGGTCCAAGTCATTAAGACAGGAAGCACCAGTGCCCTGAAGACTTGGACCTTCATTCGCTTGCAAAGATATCTTTATCCACAAGCATCGAAGACCAGTGACCTCATCACTTCATGAACTCTTCTCAGGCATCTCTCGATGTCAGAGCAGAAAGACCCAGAGACATGAATGCTGAGATAACTAAATGGCAACGCACATTTGGCACTTCCACCACAGACAGATACACTTCTGATGTCCCAGTCCAGGAAGTCATTTAAAGCCTGGATCTTAGTCATGATCCAGGACAATGGCAAACCCAGACAGTCCGATGCAGCACACACTGCTTCTGATTTACTATAGATTGTTGTGACTGTACATTTAAAATGTAAAAAACTTGCATGTAACAAGCACACATTGCTAAAAACATCAAGCCTGTTTTGACACCAAATCTAAATTTTGATTTTAAGCCCTCTAATTGTCTTAAATAATTGCCTGATGGAAATATGAAAGTTTACATATATTTTAGATACCTCACATATACCCTCACCTCCCAGCTGCCCCTTTCAATTTTCATCCTATGGAAGATTTTCTTCTCTCCTCAGCCATAACAGATAAATCCCAGCACACCAGGGGGACAGCTTCTGCCACTCTCTGAAACTCATGAGCTGTATAATACCACTGTGGGGAAAACGCTGTCCTCCAGTCTGCTCACGCTCTGGCATCACTCACTTGGCTGATCAGCGTGGTATCGTGCACCGCCGCAGTGCCCTCCTCTCTCAGGCTTCATGAGGGCCACGACGTTTGGCTCCTGCAGAGACAGGCCATTAAACTTTCAGGGTGGATGATCAATCAGCTGGCCACACGTCTGTTCAGCCACGTGTTCCCTTTAGGCACTTTTCTACTACACAGAATCAGCGCTACTCGGCACATCTCTACTCAGTTTGGTGTCAGGTGTGTCTTTTTCTACTACAAATAGTACCTCCTCAATGTGGGCGGGGTCAGCAGAGCAAACTGCAGTGACATCATTTTATACGCGACATAAACATAAACAATGGCGGACTCCATGTGTTTGCTGCTTTGTGAGTTTTTAAGAGAAAGCTGCTGGCAGCGAGACGAAACACACTTGAAAAGTAGAGAAGACTTTTGGAATTCATACAATATGAAGACGAAGACGAGAAAATACGAGCTGCTAGAGACGAAGAGGCAAAGCATGACGGTAAGCTAATCGTTAGCTTCCTAAGTAGCTCGTAAATAAGTATTAACTGCAGGCTGTCGCTATTAAGTATTAAAATTGCATTAATTTAGATGAATTAATTACAGCATCTATCATGCCTTCAGTCACACTTTGCTCTGTTTTGTTTTGACGTCAGTGACTTGGTCTGTAAATAAAGACGCGTTTCTGAGAGCAATAAACGTGTTAGATGTCAATAATTTTTATATCAAAGTAACTTGATTTGATAACTTATTGTTAAATCTAAAATGTGGGAGTTTGTGCGTTTACTGACGTTCATGCACAAAATGTTAATTCGGTTTTAATGACTGTTAATTAGTGTTGTCTCGAACAGGCTTAAAACACATTAAAAACATTTGATTTGTTTGCATCCAGATTTTAATGTTCAATGGACAAATTTAAAATATGAAATCTAATAAGATAATTATTAAAGGAGTCATATTGTGCAGAAAGAATCAGCCTGTACTTGTATACAAATACAGTGACAATAAAAGGCTATATTATGACCTACTCCAGCCGTTGTGGTCCTGTAATCACTTTTAAGCTTTTCCAGCTGTTCTCTGCATTGCTGTAATGTCTGGTGAGCTGGGTACGGCCAAAGACTGGGAGATTTTCTCATTTCGGATTGCTTCATCCACCTCTCTGTATTCTCTCCGCCACCAAACACAGAAACATCCACAACTCGTCCACGGACCACAGTGTGGTTTTGTGTGAGGAAAAAAACTTGCCGTGAAACGAAAGAAAAGGACGTTCGCTGTAACGCCACTGAGACTATTTCAAAATGTCGGGTTTGATTCTCGTCTCGGACGGCGCGCTCATGACTCATCCAATGACGACATTCTCTGACCAATCAGTGGATGGCAGCCTGTCGACGTCACATTTTAGTATCGGCTCGGCTCGCTTGGAACCGCTCCTGAGCAGGTACCAAAAAAAGCGCCAGGTACTAACCCTAGTGGAAAAGCAAAAAAACCGAGTCAAGTCGAGTAGTGCAGAGTAGTGCTACTTTTGGGAAGTAGAAATGCGCCTTTTGAGAAGAGCATTTGGACAGACCCCCCCCCCCCCCAATAAAAAATGGCGTGTGCTACTTGGGCTGTGTCACTGACCTTACCTTAGTGCTGGAACACTCGCTAAATTATTGAGGTAGTTTCAATATGAATTGAGATTTTTTTTTTTCAGATTTATTAATATTTGTCAAAGGTTTGCATCCCTTACTTCCGGCGTCCACCACCGGGTTCGGGGATTGCTGCTGCGACAGGCACCAGAGATCTTGTGACCACAGCTACGAGCGGCCGCATTGACAGTGGAGGTGGAGAACATGGTCCACTCGAACTCCATGTCTCCAACCTCCCCCGGGATCTGGGAGAAGCTCTCCCGGAGGTGGGAGTTGAAGACCTCGCTGACAGAGGGTTCCGCCAGTCATTCCCAGCAGATCCTCATGATACATTTGGGCCTGCCAGGTCTGACCGGCTTCCTCCCTTCCCAGCGGATCCAACTCACCACCAGGTGGTGATCGGTCGACAGCTCAGCCCCTCTCTTCACTTGAGTGTCCAAGACACGTGGCCGAAGGTCAGATGATACAACTACAAAGTCGATCATCGACCTCCAGCTCAGGGTGTCCTGGTGCCATGTGCACTTATGGACACCCTTGTGCTCGAACATAGTGTTTGTGATGGACAAACAGTGACTAGCACAGAAGTCCAACAACTGAACACCACTCGGGTTCAGATCGGGGAGGCCATGCTTCCCGATCACCCCCCTCCAGGTCTCACTGTCGCTGCCCACGTGGGCATTGAAATGGCACATTAATGTGTAAATCAACAAGAAGTGCATGCAGAGAGTCCAAAGCTCTCCCAAACACCAACAGCCTCCCTTTTAAATGTGTTGACATTTTCCTTTTATCCTTTTATTATTCATTGACAGTGTTTTTCCTTTGATGTTACTCTTTGATCATAATTGTTTACTTTAAATGCTGAGCTTTAATTGAACCGGAATGCTGATCTTTGATCATGATCTTTCCTCCTGATCACTCGTTCTTGATCCTTAGATCCTTCTTTCTCTTTCTGGGTCTGTGTTTATACATCAGAAAAAAATTGGACTGTGTGGAAAATGCACTAAATAAACAAACAAATAAATAAAAAATAGTGATTGTTCCATTAGTTTTGACTTCTGTTACATTGCAGGCAGTATGGACCCAAGATAGTTCATGTTTTGTGTGGTCAACTTCATTTAATTTGTTAATATACATCCATTCCTGCATTTAAGGCCTAAAAGCAATATCAAAAAAAGTCAGGACAGATGCAATTAAGGGCTAGTAACAAGGTAAATAAATAATAAAGATATTAATATGATAATAATGACGTTATTTCAAACAGGTGATGTCAACTATCAAAGATGGGCTGAGTATCTACAGCTTGTCATCAACTGTGTTAGCAATGCATAAAAACAATGTTCCTCAAAGAAATATTGGAAGAGATTTGCATATTTTTCCCTCTACAGTGCAATATATCATTAAGTGATTCAAGGAATCAGGAGGAATTTCAGTGTGTAAAAGGTAAGGGTGTAAGCCTAAACTGATTTCCAAACCCTTGATTTCCAATCCCTCAGATGGCACTGCAACTGTCATTCATCAATAGCTGATATAACCACATGGGTCAATGATTAACAAACAAATCAAAAAGCCAGGGTCTGTCATGTTATGGGGTTGTGTCAGTGCCCTTGATAAAAGTAATTTGTACTTTTATGATGGCAGCATTAATGTGGAGAGGTATAGAGATGTTAGAGCAATATATGCTGCTTTCAAGATCCCCAAAGCAACTCAAAGTCCTCTCAAAGAGCTTCCAACTTAGCCTAAAATTTCGTGGCAAGGAATGTTAGCCTAAGAGTGATCCATCAGGTGTCTGAGAGCAAGTCTGAGCAAAGAGTGGACAGAAACTCCTATTTTTGTGAGGAGGCGAGGTTGATCCTGTTGCTAGGCATGACGGAGTCCTGTCAGAGCTGTGATTGGTTGTCGCATAAAGGGGAGGAGAAATAAAAAACAAATTTGCTCCGCCCTCCTAGTCATGAATGGACAGTAAAAATCAACTGAATATATAAGCTGAACTGCATTAAGACATGTAATTGTGAGGATAACTTTGTTATGAAGATGACACTCAGCAAAATTAAATTATTGTTACATAGCTTGAAAATGTTTGAACGTACCTCATTCATATGCCAAATATCTATATATTAAAAGCATGCATGTGTAAGTTTATTTGGTACGTTCATTGTGAGTACATAACATAATTGTAAATACATTAAAAATACATGCATGACACAAGAAAATGAAAACACTTATTTCAATTGTTGTCCATTTAAAATCAAATGACAAAATAGAAGGAATAATTAAAGAAAATAACAATATTAATAATACCAATAATAATAAGTGTGTATATGATAACAAGAACCTAAACAATTTATAAATACATTATGACAGTAAATTAACATAAAATAATTACATAGATCAAGTAGGTAGTGTGTTACTGACTCACTGTCATCCTACATACGGAGAATATCTCTGCTTCCTCTCTCTTTTCTGCAGTTTTGTTTGCTGTCCTCCTCCCTGCTCTTACTGATTTGAGGTTTTCTGTGTGTGTGTGTGTGTGTGTGTGTGTGTGTGTGTGTGTGTGTGTTTGTGTGAGTGAGTGAGAGAGAGAAAAAACTTCATAGTGACTGAAATAAATAAGAATAACAGGTTGTTCATCACAAAGAGATTTCTAAGAATGCTCCCCCCCCAAAGCAAATGATTTTACAATATTGCAGCACTTGAGTAAATAATTATTTTGTTTGTTTCACTTGTAATCACAGTTTTATTGTCTGGTTTTTTATCCCCACCATCCCTTTTGTGGTATTTGTGCTCATATTTTAATGTCTAAGTAAACCTTCACCGAACTGTATTTCTATGAGAAATGCTCCGTTGAAGTGTGTAGGTCAGGAGAGTTGTTCAGATGAAGCCTGATGGAGCAGCTGGACTTCCCTGCCGGCTGTGGATTCACTGGAGACACACAGGTGGGAAAGCATGAGTATTGATTGTCATTTTCAGGTTCCATTTCAGAGCACAGGTTCCTACAAATGGGTAGATTCCTGGCTTGAGGCAGTACAAGAAAAATGACAGCTGTCAGTGGATAAAAAGTGCTAATACCTACCAGAAGTACCTTGTTTGAAAACCTCCATGTAGTTCTTCTTTTGCTCCTGACACTCTGCTAATTGAAGAGCATCGTGCCAAAAAGTTATGTGTCAACAGAGCACCAGAAAGCAGCCCTGTGAAGAACACCAAACCCAAGACATCACCCAAGCCTCATAATCAGCACGAACCTTCTCATAATGATTCGGATAGCCGCTTTCATCGCCCTGCTGGTGGTTAGCTGTTCGGGAGAAAGCTGCACACAGCCGATGATCACCACGTCGGCCTACACCACCTCTGACGCTGTTACATACCATTCAACTGGAACATACCATTCAACTCATGAAATATTTGTACCATTGAACTCATAAACATTTATTTATTTTTTTTAAACTATATGGATTTGAATGACGTGCGATTACACCAATCATGCTTGAACCCTCATGCGCATGCGTGAGTTTTTTCACGCGTGTCGGTGACGTCATTTCCCTGTGGGCAGGCCTTGAGTGAGATGTGGTCCCGCCCTCTCGGCTGAATTCCTTTGTTTCACACGCTGCTCGAGACGGCGCGCGTTGCTTTATCAAAATTTTTTCTGGACCTGTGAGGAATATCCGAGTGGACACTATTCGAGAAATTAAGCTGGTTTTCGGTGAAAAGTTTAATGGCTGATGAGAGATTATGGGGTGTTTCTGTCGCTGTAAGGACTTCCCACGGAGCGGGACGTCGCGCAGCGCTTTCAGGCGCCGTCATTGGCCTGTTTCGACCTGAAAACATCCTAATTTAAGGCTTAATTCACCCAGGACATCGTGAGAGAACAGAGAAGATTCAGAAGAGGCCGGCATGAGGACTTTATGCGGACATTCCACTGTTTAAGGACATTTTGTAATGAAAGACGTGCGCGCAAATTCGCCGAGTTGTTTCCGTGACGACTCGGCGAATCTGTGTGCGCCGCGACAAGAAAAACACCTCCGTGTTGAAAACCATTTGTAAAATTCAGGCGGCTTTTGATGGCTTTCAACAAGTGAGTAACTGAGAAATTGTTTAACAGCTTGGGCATGTTCCAACTTGCCCGTTAAGGTTTCCAGCGGAGGTGTTTTTCCTGTCGCGACCCCCCGTGGTCGGGTCCGGCCCGACATGCGACTCTGCCCGCATGTTCTTTCATTACAAAATATCCGTTAACAATGGAATGTCCGAATAAACTCCTCATGCTGACTTCTTCTGAAAGTTCTCTGTTCTGTGACGACTTCCTGGGTCAACAGAGCCTGAAATGTGGAAGTTTTCAACTTGAAATGGCGAGACGCTGCTGCCTCGAAACGCAGATCGCCGTCAGGCGCCGTGGGCTGTCCTTAAAGCGACACTTACAGACCAAAATCTCTCATCAGCCGTTAAAATTTTTACCAAAAACCAGCTGAATTTATCGAATGGTGTCCACTCAGTTGTGCCTTACAGCTTTTGAAAAATTTTTTATCAAACAAAGCAGCAGTCTCTGAGCCATTCCTAAACAATGAAAAAATCGACGAGAGGGTGGGCGACTCCTCACTCACTCAAAGACTGCCCACAGGCGAATGACGTAACCAACAGGCGTGAAAAAACTCTCGCATGCCCACGAGGGTTCAAGCATGTCTGATGTAATCACACGTGATTCAAATCCATATGGTTTTTGAAAAAAATAATAAGGTCGGATACTTTTCTAATAGACCTCGTATATATGGCTGAGTTGATCCTTGTCATCTGATTGGTGCGTTGTATGTCAAATGACATGGATTAATTTATCCCATTTGTGTTGTATTGCATTTAGAGTGCAGCTTGGTTCCATTTTGAGTGCAACTTTGGTTCCATACATTTGGTACCATTGCACTCACGTGCACGCTTTGCCTTGTTGAATGGTATGTTCCAGCTTTCACCTAATGAAATATTCGTACCATTGAACTCATAAACATTCATTATTTGTATAATATATCTGGAATTGTGCAATAACAAAATGTTAAAATAAAACTACCATTTCTGATGGAATGTGCCACGCATCAGACTTTCTCTTGTTTTCACTGGCATGTGTGTGTGTGTGTGTGTGTGTGTGTGTGTGTCTGTGGACAAGATAAATAAAGAACACCTGGACTGATTTCCTTCAAATTTGGTGGGAATATTTCTTGGATAGATATCTAGAGGTGATTAGATTTGGGAGAAGTTTGGTGAAAGGTCAAGATCAAGGACAACATGGTCTGAAAAACACTTTTTTGTATATGGGTGATTGTTAGAATACGGGCACTTATTATGTCCTTTGATCATATTGTATGAAAAACAGAAAAAGGGGGAAATTTCACACTTTTATAGTTATCTTTACAATGAAAGTGTGTTAAGAAATTTGTTCTAGTAGTCTATGATGACTTTTTCACCTTTTTTCAGCATCATTATATGCAAATATTGCTGTTTTGTGCTTGTCCCACACCCAGACTTTTGATCTTCAATGATAAAAATGAATGGTAAAGAAACGTTTTTTCTAATGTTTTAAAATATCTCTGAATAAAATATCAGTAAAATAATCAAAACATAATTGGGGTATTCAATGTCATACAAGTGTTGTGATTTTTTTTAAACAAAATGTAGTTGTCCCACACTATTGCCGTAATTTCCACCACAACACTGTAATGTCCCTTTAAACAGTTTGTATGAAAGATTGTTTGGGTAGTTTCTATGGAGATAAACAGTGACATCAGAGCACATGTATATAGTGCCAAATCACAACAAACAGTTGCCCCAAGGCGCTTATATTGTAAGGCAATGGTGTGGTGGAAATTACATTTACAAGGCCAATAGTGCCCGTAGTTAAAGAATCACCCATATCTCAACAACCAAGAACCCTAGATTGGTGAACTACAGCATATATTGATTAGTAAAATATTTGTGACTGATTGATTGACTTCAGGGCAGCACGGTGGTTAGCGGTTAGCATTGTTGCCACACACCAAGAAGGCCATGGGATCAAAACCCACCTGTGGCCTTTCTGTGTGGCGTTTGTATGTTTTCCCCGTGTTTGTGTAGGTTCCCTCTGGGTGCTCCGGCTTCCTACCTCATCCAAAAACATGCAGGTTAGGTGGATTGGAAACTTAAATTGTCCATAGGTGTGAATGTGTTTGTCTGTCTATATGTGGACCTGCGACAGACTGATGTCCTGTCCAGGGTGTACTCCGCCTCACGCCCTATGGCTGCTTGGTTGAAGATGGGTGAGTGAGTGAGTGAGTGAGTGATTTAACCTCAGAGTGAAGTCTTACATAGTTAAAACCACTATTACAGGCATATGTATACTTACTTGTACATGTATATTGTGGTGCGTAGAGCATGCGGCACCAAGGTGCTTCTGGTGGATTGTAAGGCACCTCAGGAGAGGAAAACGGGGAATCATTCAAGCTGTCTACAGTAAGGATGGGACTCTGTTGACCTCAACTGAGGAGGTAATCGGACGATAGAGTCATCACTGCTTTTTGCAGATGATGTGGTCCTGTTGGCTTCATTGGCTTGTGACCTCCAACACTCACTGGGTCAGTTCTCAGCTGAGCATGAAACAGCTGGGATGAGGATCAGCACCTCTAAATCTGAGGCCATGGTTCTCAGCAGGAAACCAGTGGATTGCCTACTCTGGGTAGGGAATGAGGTCAATAATATTCAGGTCTGGGGACTGAGATGGCCATTCCAGAACGTTGTACATGTTCCTCTGCATGAATGCCTTAGTAGATTTTGAGCAGTGTTTAGGGTCGTTGTCTTGTTGAAAGATCCAGCACCGGCACAATTTCAACTTTTTCACTGATTCACGAACATTGTTCTCAAGAATCTGCTGATATTGAGTGGAATCCATGTGACCCTCAACTTTAACAAGATTCCCAGTACCTGCACTGGCCACACAGCCCCACACCTCCAAATTTTACTGTAGGTAGTGAGTGTTTTTCTTGGAATGCTGTGTTCTTTTTCAGCCATGCATACCACCCCTTGTTATGTCCAAATAACTCAATTTTAGTTTCATCAGTCCACAGCACCTTATTCCAAAATGAAGCTGGCTTGTCCAAATGTGCTTCAGCATACCTCAAGCAACTCTGTTTGTGGCGTGTATGCAGAGAACTCTTCCTCTGCATTACAGCATTTCTGTGCAAAGTGCACTGTATAGTTGAACGATGCACAGACACTGCAGCAAGATCATGTTGTAGGTCTTTGGTCCAGGTCTGTGGGTTGACTATGACTGTTCTCAGCATTCTTCACTACAGCTTATCTGACATTTTTCTTGGCCTGCCACTTTGGGCCTTAACTAGTACTGTGCCTGTGGTCTTCCATTTCATCACTATGTTCCTCACAGTGGAAACTGACAGTTGAAATCTCTGAGATAGCTTTTTGTATCCCCTAAACCATGATGTTGAACAATCTTTGTTTTCAGGTCATTTGAGAGTTGTTTAGAGGCTCCCATGTTGCCACTCATGAGAAGAGAGGCAAGAGGGGAAACATTTGCAAAAGGCCACCTTAAATACCCTTTCTCATGATTGGATTCACCTGTGTAAGTAGGTCAAGGGTCAATGAGCTTACCAAACCAATTTTGTGTTCCAATAATTAGTGCTAAATGTATTAAAATGAATAAAATGACAAGGGTGCCCAAATTTATGCACCTGCCCAATTTTGTTTAAATAATTATTGCATACTTTCTGTAAATACTAGAAACTTTGTTTCACTTCTCAAATATCAGTGTGTTCATCTGCTATATGATATATTTTAACTGAAATTTCTGATCCAGACAACCAATGATTTATAAAGGAAAATCATGAAGGTGTTCCAGGCACATTCATCTGGGAGGAGATTGTTGTGTGGGCCGCTGAAGAGGAGGAGGTACTGCTGGCCCACCACCAGAGGGCGCCCTGCCTGAAGTGCGGGCTTCAGGCACGAGAGGGCGCCGGATCAACCGGGAGTGGCAGCTGTCACTCATCAACAAGCACCAGCTGTCACTCATCATCACCACTATCCACATCTCCATAAAAGCCGGGCAGCATCTTCACCTCACTGCCGAGAAATCATCTACCTATCCTGTAAACACTCAGCCGTGGTTTTGGTGTCATACAATTTTCTGAACATTTGCAGACGTACCTGTTTGACTGGTCAGCAGCTGGAAGCTGGGAGGAGGCGACGTCTTCGCTCCTCGGATAAGTAGTCTTTCAGACGCTGCACGTTTTGGTTCCTGTGTGACTGTGATTGAGAGGTGGAGGTGTTTCCCACCCGTTTTGACTGTTTGCTGGGTGTTCACGCACCCACCATCACCTGTCTGTTCTTCCTGCCAGCAGTACCCGATCTGACAGCCGGAGGCAGTGGCCACCTGGGGACCCAGCGCTTGGTGACTCCGGGGTGCTTCAGATCCGGTGGCAGTGGAAAGCGTGTGGGATCCGGCTCTTTTCTGGACGGGCGTCTTCTATCCTCGAGCCTGCCCACACGTCACTGTGACTTATTGACTGTTGATCCCAATTGTGTTGTCTGTTGCTCTATTGTGCACATTCACAACATTAAATTGTTATATTTTGGCTTATTCCATTGTCCGTTCATTTGCGCCCCCTGTTGTGGGTCCGTGTCCCTACACTTTCACAACAGAGATCCCAGACTAGGACCCAGGACTAGGTGGAGAGATTATATCTCTACACTGGCCTGGGAATGCCTCAGGATCCCCCAGTGAGAGGTGGTTAATGTGAGCTGTTGCCCCTGTGACCTGGTTCTGGATAAGCGGTTGAAGATGAGTGAGTGAGTGGAGCATGCTGATGCCTTTCATTATGCATTTTTCTTGCTGGTCCACTGGCAAGCACAGCAATAATGTTTAATATTGCCTTGCATGCTGCTCCCTTAGAACACAAGTGTAAATGACAGATTGTTAAATTAAACAAATGCCTATAGAGGAAACTACCAATGTGTGCACTTTGCCCCCAACTAATTGGCAGTGGGTTTTTTGTGTTATCACATTAAGCAGTGGCCTTTAGTAGCTAATATCAAACCTGAAAGTGTAGTTGCAAAATATAAATGAAGCCATTTCATGAGATCATGTCAGTTTTAATCACAAAGTCTCAGTTCACACTTTTAGTTGTAGATGGCAAAAACGTCAGCAGTCAGGATTGTATGGCTGCATCAGCAAAGATGCATTATATTGCAGGTTGTAGTGTCCATGGTAAGCTTTGTGGATAGAATGAGAATTTGCAGGATTCCCCACTAAGTTGTTGAAGATTTTGATTGACCTCTGTACCACCTTTGTTTTTCTTCACTGAGGGAATCAGTGGATGTCCAGATTGGATGTCTTGAGAAGATGAGTGAAAAGTCTAGGTCAGGGGTGAAAATAAGGTTAGATTCTTGCAGGAACTGTGCCACTTAAAACATTTTCATGCATCAGTCCTGCTTTTAAGTTATAAAATACATCTATCAACTGTTTCAGGAGACCATAACAGGTCGGTTTAACATAAAAAAGATAAATAATACTCACAGCGATATGCTCTTTAGGGTTTTAGTGGGGGAAAGCGAAAGAAAAAATTAATCAACGAAGAAATGATCGAAGCACTGCTTCGATCTGCGAATCACTGGTTCGATGCAGTTCGCGCTGCAGAAAAGTTGATTACAGACCCACTGCAGGGTCTGTATCAATGTAGAGAAATTATAATTTTCCTGACAAACACCCCCAAAAACAACGGCCACTCTGAAGGACCGATAAGGAAATCGTTAAGTAAAAAGGTTATTGACGTCGGTGGATTGAATCATTTCTTAATGATAGCCGAAAGGAACCGGTTCTCGATACTCATCCCTAGTCTGGTTGAAAGAGCTGCATTTTTAAATCAGTGAGTCACATTGACTGCTACATTCCTCCTGTCCAGTAGTTTGTGCTGTGTCCCACAAAAAGTTCTAATCCACCTTAGTAGAAGAAGAAAAATATTTGCTTCAGATTGGAACTGAACACGTCATTTGAACTATGGACTTCAAATCACACCAAACTTATACTGGTGAGTAAACGACTGTATTTTATGTCAGAAATGAGGTCCAGGTTGTTAAAAGCAGCATTTCTCCTTTTATTCAGGTTGGCTTATATACACATTTAAGCTAACAGACAGCAGCTGGTTCATTTTCTGTTGGCTTATTAGTGCAGCGGATAACTAAAACAATCCTTCAAATGGTGATACAAGCATCACGTTCAGTGCAAATACAGCTGGAGCAAATTTAATGGCGCAACTTTAACTTTAGACCCCTGTACAAACTGAAACTGACCTTTGTCACCATTCTTACTGCTTTTACCTCATAACTCCATAACATTCAGTCACAAATTGCCCAAACTATACCTTTTTGGAATCTTTATGATCAGGCAAATAATGTGGTGTAGTTTTCTATATGATTGGAGCATCTTTTAATTTAGACCAAGGGTGGGCAACTTGTTCCAGAAAGGGCCAAGAGGGTACAAGTTTTCTTTGCAGCCACTTATTCCACGAGGTGCTTTCAATGATTAATTGATTCCATCTGCTCAAAGTGATATTAATCAGTGAAATCATCTGGTGGAGTCAGTGGTTGCAAAGAAACCCTGCATCCTCTTGGCTCTGTCTGGAACAAGTTGTCCACCCCTGATTTAAACCTATTAACCTGTAAATAATAGTCAGTTTTATTGCCAGTTGTCTTTAGACAAGTCAGGGGATGGAAACATGAACATTTTTTACTGACAGAACTAAGAAAATAGATTGTACATGGATCTGTGAAAGTTGTGGCTTAATGTTCCCATTCTCTTCACTGAATGATGAAGAGTTTGAAAGACATCTTCTTGATAACCACAATGGCTTCACTGTAAATGAGACCTTGTTATTCAACCCTTTTGAACTTGATCAAGATGATGTAACTCATAGATTACAAGCTGATCCTGATATGAACTTTTCCTCTAATGTAAACAACCCAAATTCATGTGATTATTATGATGAACTCAAATTTAAACATCTTCTTCAATCTTATCCTAATACTTAGAAAACATTTTCAGTCTTACATTTAAATATTCATAGTCTTCCAAAAAATTATAATAAATTGACACATTTTATATCCTCTTTGAATCATAAATTTTCTGTAATTGCCCTTATAGAATCATGGCTGACTGAGCAGTGCAAAGACACTGGCTTGTATGAATTGCTACTTTATAACTCTACTCAATTTGTCAGACAATCAAGGTCTGGAGGAGGGGTTTCAATATTTGTACATAAAAATCTAGATTTCAATGTCTGATTTGATCTCATGAATTCAAGTGAATCTGATTTTGAATCAATTTTCATAGAAATATTGTCTGATAGAACAAAAAAAAAATCTTATCATTGGTTGTATCTTTAGAGGACTGTCTTGCAGCAGTGAGAAGTTAGATGTCTAGCAACTTTCTACTTTTGAACCCTGATAAGACTGAAATGATGGTTCTTGGTCCAGCAAGACATCTATATCAATTTGATCAGCTAGCACTTAGTCTAGGTTCATGTGTTATACATCATACTGACAAAGTGAGGAACCTTGGGGTAATTTTTGATCCTATGTTGTCCTTTGACCTCCACATTAGGGACATTACGAGGACTGCTTTCTTCCATCTAAGAAATATACCAAAGATTTGTCCCATCTTGTCTATGGCTGATACTGAGACTCTGATTCATGCTTTTGTTTCTTCTAGATTGGACTACTGTAATGCTTTGTTTTCTGGTTTACCACAGTCCAGCATCAGGGGTCTTCAACTGGTTCAAAATGCTGCTGCCAGACTTCTGACACAAAGCAGGAGGTTTGACCATATTACCCCGGTTCTGGCATCCCTTCACTGGCTTCCGGTCTCTTTGACATCGGATTTTAAAGTATTACTATTGGCTTATAAAACTGTTCACGGACTGGCACCCCCCCCATCTGGGTTGAGGCTAGGGCTCTGCGTTCACAGGGTGCAGGCCGATTGTGTGTCCCTAGGGTGAAGAAAAAGTCAGCGGGTTACAGAGCTCTCTATCACTGTGCCCCAGCTCTGTGGAATGATCTGCCTGCGTGGATATGACAGTCGGACTCTGTTGAGACTTTTAAAGCTAGGCTGAAGACACACTTGTTCTCCCTGTTTTATCATTAGTATTTTATATGATTGTGTCTTTTTATTCCTTTTATTTATTTTACTTATTTATGTTTAAATTGTCTCTTAAATTGTCTTATTTATGTTTAAATTTAAATTGTGTTTTAACCATATTTCATCTTATTCTGCTTTTAAATGATGTTTGTGAAGTGCCTTGAGGTAATTCGTTGTGATTTGGCGCTATATAAATTAATAAATTGTTATTATTATATGTTGTATTTATAGGCCACCAAATACAGATGTTGTAAATTTCAACCAGTGTTTTTCAAATATTTTGGAACTCATTAACAGAGAGGATGAAATCTGTCAAATTCTTGGCGACTTTAATATATGTGCAACGAATGATTTCTTAAATAATCTTCATGCAAATTACTTCTTTCAATTACCAAACCGACAAGAGTTACAGAATATTCTGTTACATTAATAGATAATATTTTAGTCAATGAAATCTGGAATATTGTTTATGGATATTTCAGATCATTTTCCAATATTTCAAATTGTGGAATTGGAAAATTGTTACAACCCCTGGCAAAAATTATGGAATCACCGGCCTCGGAGGATGTTCATTCAGTTGTTTAATTTTGTAGAAAAAAAGCAGATCACAGACATGACACAAAACCTTACGTGTAGCCAAGGGTGGGCCTGGATGGGCCTGGGCCCGCCCACTTGTCAGCCAGGCCCGTCCCATCCAATGAGAAGGCTGAGTCAATACTCGACAGTCACCTGTTGTTGCCTCATTGTATTCCTATGATATGGTATTGCATTAGCACTGAGCAACAATTAATAAATTTTGTCAAAAAAATCTGATTCATCTTCTGTGATTTTTATTAATATTCATTTTCAGAGTACAGTGGTCCCTCGCTATAACGCAGTTCACCTTTCGCGGCCTCGAAGTTTCGCGGGTTGTTTTAGTGCAATTTTGCATGCTTTTTTTTTTTTAACGGCGCATTGTGTTCTGTGTCCTTATCAGGCGGGCCGTTCGCGGCACTGGACGGCATCACCACGATTGCTCTCACTGCCTCCGATGCGCTTTCTGCGGGCTCAGTAAATGCAGCAGCGGGCCACCTCCTCCTGTCTGCTGTGCGGAATTGCGCTAAATCTGGCAACAGGTCCAGAGATACACTCGCTGTTTTGATGTGGATGTTGACCGTAGCCGCAGAGCTCCGTGACCACCGAGCGAGGACTTGGATTCTTTGCGGGTCCCGCATCCGTACCTCCGGAGGCAGCGAGCGAAGGGAGAGTTCTGCGTGTGTCTGTTTATAATCTTCTCGCCCAGAAGAAAAAAGAGTGTGTTTACACAGGAGAGAAAAGTGAGAAAATGTTAATGCCTGTTTGAGAAAAGTGTATAAAGTGTGTAGTGAGGGGTTTTACAGCTTTAAAACATCTATAATAATTGTAAAAACTAACGCTGACTACTTCGCCGGATTTCATTTATTGCGGGTTATTTTTTAACGTAATTCCCGCGATAAACGAGGGAGCACATTTTTCCTCAAATAAATAGTCTTCTTCCGGCCCTCATCACAATGCCAATAACAACATGCACCGTCGAACGTCTGTTTTCTACTGTTAAATGGATGAAAACGTACACCAGAACATCCATGTTGACTCAGACTGAATGCACTGTCCGTGCTTTCCCTTGAAAGAAAACTGATTGAATCGTTGGACTGTGATGACGTGATAAGAGTTCAACAAAAACCCCGTCGTCTCCTGCTGTAGCATTAAAAGGATTCATCAAATGTAAGTGTGAGACCATTAATTACTTTTTTCTTCTAAATAGGCCTAATTGTTAATATTATATTGCAACTGCCACAAATCATGTTGGTGTCCGTTCTGATGGTTTTTAATTTGGCCGCTGAGCCATGGTTTCCACTGTTTATCAATTTCATAATTTGGCCACCGAGCCAACCTGTTTTCATGTTGTGGATATATTTAGAATTTTTATTTTAAAGGACTTTACATGACTAAGCATTGCGTTGCTGCTTGCATTGTCCATGGGGTACTTGTGTCTGACACTTTGCGTCTGTGTAACTGCACACAGCGTCTGTGCAGTTGGCTGAGATGTGTTCATCATTAAACTTGGAATTCATTTTTGAAACAATGCCTTATTTAAATACTTATTGACGTTTTGGGTTTAGGCCGAGCCAAGCAGGCTACCAGACTTGCACTGAATGTGTGTGTGTGTGTGTGTGTGTGTGTGTGTGGCGCTGCACTGCAGCGTGCATTATCCATGAAGAGTACTTGTGTCTGACATGTTGCGTCTGTGTGCTCACTTTGCCAGTGCTGTAGGCTAAGTGATAACGTTGCTTGGGATGTCCAAACGAGGCACACTTTTTCAAACGGTGTATTATAATACCTACACCTTACCTACAACCCCAAAGGTTGGGCCCGTCTGATTTTTTCTGGGCCCACCCGTTTTATGATTTCTGCCTACGCCCCTGCACAAAACTAAAGTCATTTCAAATGGCAACTTTCTGGCTTTAAGAAACACTATAAGAAATCAGGAAAAAAAATTGTGGCAGTCAGTAACGGTTACTTTTTTAGACCAAGCAGAGGGAAAAAAAATATGGAATCACTCAATTCTGAGGAAAAAAATTATGGAATCATGAAAAACAAAAGAACGCTCCAACACATCACTAGTATTTTGTTGCAGATACTCTGGCTTTTATAACAGCTTGCAGTCTCTGAGGCATGGACTTAATGAGTGACAAACAGTACTCTTCATCAATCTGGCTCCAACTTTCTCTGATTGCTGTTGCCAGATCAGCTTTGCAGGTTGGAGCCTTGTCATGGACCATTTTCTTCAACTTCCACCAAAGATTTTCAATTGGATTAAGATCCGGACCATTTGCAGGCCATGACATTGACCCTATGTGTCTTTTTGCAAGGAATGTTTTCACAGTTTTTACTCTATGGCAAGATGCATTATCATCTTGAAAAATGATTTCATCATCCCCAAACATCCTTTCAATTGATGGGATAAGAAAAGTGTCCAAAATATCAACGTAAACTTGTGCATTTATTGATGATGTAATGACAGCCATCTCCCCAGTGCCTTTACCTGACATGCAGCCCCATATCATCAATGATTGTGGAAATTTACATGTTCTCTTCAGGCAGTCATCTTTATAAATCTCATTGGAACGGCACCAAACAAAAGTTCCAGCATCATCACCTTGCCCAATGCAGATTCGAGATTCATCACTGAATATGACTTTCATCCAGTCATCCACAGTCCACGATTGCTTTTCCTTAGCCCATTGTAACCTTGTTTTTTTTTCTGTTTAGGTGTTAATGATGGCTTTCATTTAGCTTTTCTGTATGTAAATCCCATTTCCTTTAGGCGGTTTCTTACAGTTCGGTCACAGACGTTGACTCCAGTTTCCTCCAGTTTCCTCCCATTCGTTCCACATTTGTTTTGTTGTGCATTTTCAATTTTTGAGACATATTGCTTGATGAAAATTTACAGGGTGATTCCATAATTTATTCCTCAGAATTGAGTGAGTCCATATTTTTTTCCCTCTGCTTGGTCTAAAAAAGTAACCGTTACTGACTGCCACAATTATTTTTCCTGATTTCTTATAGTGTTTCTTAAAGTCAGGAAGTTGCTATTTGAAATGACTTTAGTTTTGTGTCATGTCTGTGATCTGCTTTTTTCCTACAAAATTAAACAACTGAATGAACATCCTCCGAGGCCGGTGATTCCATAATTATTGCCAGGGGTTGTATATGCCAAATAAGAAGTCTACTACTTACTTTAGAAATTTAAGAGACTATTTGAGAACATATCCTTTGAATAATATATATATGGAAACAGACCCCAATTTAGCCTATCAGGTCTTCATTCAAATGTTCATTGAAGCTTATAAAAAATAATTTCCAAGTCATTAAATTATCTGGTGATACATCCAGAAAGCAAAACCCATGGTTTTCTAAGGGACTACAAAAATCCTTATTCAGAAAAAAACAAGTTGTATAAAAAAAATACTTATCATCTCCTTCACCTTTAAATTTATCAACCTATAAATTCTATAAAAATAAATACACTACTCTTCTTAGGGCTGCAAAGAAGAAATACTTCAGTGACAATTTTCAAAAATCAATAAACAATATTAAAGGGACCTGGAAAACAATCAATGAACTTCTTAAAAAGAAAACATGTTTATCAAAATATCTGTCAACTTTTTCAGATGGATCTAGAAGTTTGTCTGATCCTTTTAATATTGCTTGCAAGTTTAATAATTTCTTTTCAAATGTTGGTGCTTCTCTTGCAAAGAAAATTGACTCCACAAATATAAATCCTGTTGATTACATTAAAGGTTCATTTCCTTCTATGGTTGAATTTGAAACCACAAATTCCAATGAGGTTTGTGAAATCATTGCTTGTCTGCATCCATCTGCAGCTGGCCATGATGGAATAAGTACATCTGTTATTAAATCTGTTATATGTGAAATTTCTGAACTACTTACACATATTTTTTCTTTGTCTTTGAAAATGGGCATAGTACCTTCTGATTTAAAGATTGCTAAAATCATACCTCTGTTTAAAAAAGGTGATTCTGCATCTTTTTCAAATTATCATCCTATCTCAGTCTTGCCATGTTTTTCAAAGATCTTGGAGAAACTTAAATTATTAATTAAATAATCATTTGCTTAAGAACTCAGTTTTATATAATTATCAGTATGGTTTTCGGAAAAATCATTCAACTTATATGGCTTTGACTGAATTATTGGATAGAATTCATTTAGCTTTGGAAAATAATGAGTTTGGTATTGGTGTGTTTTTAGATCTTTCTAAAGCGTTTCCTTCAGTAAATCATGAAATTTTGCTTTCAAAGTTAAACAAATATGGATTTAAGGCAACTGTACATACATGGCTTAGTAAGTATTTATCTGAAAGAAAACAGTATGTTTCTCTAAAACTGGACTCGGATATCAATTGTATAGAGTGTGGAGTACCTCAAGGTTCAATTCTGGGACCGTTATTGTTTATAATATATGTTAATGATTTTGCGTCTGTGTCTACTACTACATTCCCTTTGTTGTTTGCTGATGATACTACTCTTTTTATTTCCAGCAAAGATATTGATAGTTTGGTCAGTACTTTAAATGATGATCTTTGTAATTATCCAACCTGGTTCAAAGCCAATAGATTATTGTTAAATATAAAAAAAAGTCAAATTTTATGTTGCTGGCAGTAAAAAATGTAATCATGGTTTAATGAAAATTTGCATTAATAATGAAATAATATCAAGGGTCTCATCTATATGTTTTTTGGGTGTGTGGATAGATGAGAAACTGTCTTGGAGAGAACATATTGATCATGTTTGTAAAAAAACAACTAAGTCAATAGGAATCATAACCAAAATAAGATTTTTAGTACATTACAAATGTCTTTTAACATTATATTATAGTTTAGTTTATCCATATTTAAGTTATTGTAATATTGTATGGGGAAGTACCTTTGCAACTTATATAAACAAAATATTTCTTCTACAGAAAAAAATTGCTCAAATAGCTAGCTACTCGTTCGAAACCTTGTGTTCCAAGTGCACCTCTGTTTTTTAAATTGCAGCTCTTAAATATTTTCCATATAAATATTTTCTTGACCTGTCTGTTTGTTTTTAGAGCTCTCTATGATATTAAGTGGCCTTCCTTCATTAAATATTATTTTGTGCATAACCATCAAATTCATAATTATCCAACCACGCAGTCTGCACATTTGCATTTACCTTTGCATAGAGCGACTCGTTATCAGCGTCATATCAGATATCATGGCATTAAATCTTTGAATGATAATGTACATCTTGTGAATCCATCTATCACTTTATATATGTATAAAAGTGGACTAAAAGCAAAGATTCTGCAGGAGTATTTACAATGACTTGTTATAATCTGGAAAAATGGTGTAATTCTGTTGTATTATGTTATGTTTGATTTGTTTGGGAGTGGATTCTCTTTAAGCCTTTTGGCTTCCACCACTCCCTTGCACATTACTTATTGTATTTCTCTCTCTCTCTCTCTCTCTCTCTCTCTCGTTGTTTTATGTATATACATTATTTTGTATGAGTTTTATTTTGTGCTAAATAAACAAATCAAATCAATTTTCAAGTCACTGAATATGTCTTGGACTTTATTTACATCAATTATGAGGAAATACAAAAGTTTCTTTCACCAAAACATCAAATCTCAACTTTCATCTCAAATGTACTTTATGTCAAATTGTAGCTGAACTTTCAGGTCTTCTTTTTAAAAAAATCCTCCACACCACTTCATCAGGAAGCTGGATTTTATATTTTTAAATAATTTATATCGAGTTGTAGAGATTTGCTTTCAGTTTGAGTTAAGGAAGATAATTTTAGAAAAAAAATTTATTTGAAATGGAATAAACAAATTAAAATGTGTGAAATACCAAGTGTTCCAATACTTTTGAGGACAATTGAGAAACACTGAGGAGCAGCATCTTACATCTCATATATAGTGCAGCAGATAACAGAATATTTAGAGTGGAATCCTGCAAATGGTGATACAAACATTAAATTTGGCACAAATAATCTGTAGATATGAACTCTTTTAAAAAAAAACTGATTGTCCACTTGAATTTTCAATTGGCAGCCAGGTAGGGGTCAATTAAAGAATTACACAGGGATCAAAATTAAAAGATGCTCCAATCATATAGAAAACTACACCACATTATTTGCCTGATCATAAAGATTCCAAAAAAGGCAGAGTTTGGATAATCTGTGACTGAATGTTATGGAGTTATGAGGTAAAAGCAGCAAGAATGGTGACAAAGGTCAGTTTCAGTTTGTACAGGGGTCAAAAGTTAAAGTTGCTCCATTAAATTTGCTCCAGCTGTATCTGTGCTGAATTTGATGCTTGCATCACCATTTGAAGGATTGTTTCAGTTATCTTCTGCACTAATAAGCCAACAGAGCATGAACCAGCTGCTGTCTGTTAGCTTAAATGTGTACATAGGGGAGGTGATGGCCTAGTGGTTAAGGTGTTGGGCTTGAGTCCAGAAGATCATGGGTTCAAATTAGCACCTGACTGGAAAATCACTAAGGGCCCTTGGGCAAGGCCTTTAATCCCTATTGCTCCTTGTATGGCAGCACCCTGACATCGGGGTGACTGTGAGGCATAATTGTAAAGCGCTTTGAGCGTCTGATGCAGATGGAAAGGCGCTATATAAATGCAGTCCATTTACACATTTACACTTTTAACAACCTGGACCTCATTTCTGACATAAAATACGGTCATTTACTCACCAATATAAGTTTGGTGTCATTAGAAGTCCATAATGCAAACGACGTGTTCAGTTCAAATCTGAAGCAAACATTTTTCTTCTTCTACTAAGGTGGATTAGAAATTTTTGTGGTACACAGCAGAAACTACTGGACAGGACGAACCTAGCAGTCAATGTGACTCACTGATTTGAAAACACGTCTGGTTGAAAGACCTGCGGTGCTGTGACATGTCAATCATCGGTGTCCAATCAGATTTCAGGGGTGTCCAGTGAAACCCCAGCCTCCGCTCTAGCTCCACCCATGCCATGAAGTGTTCAACATTTCCTGTTTCACTTTGATTGAAAAGTTGGCACTTCCTGTTTGAGTGTGCCACTGAGATGCTTCGCTTATATTAGGCCTCATTTATACTTTGGAAAAGAACATTATCAAATACAATACAACACTTAAGGTCTTGAGCAAGGAACATTTCACCATTTGGCACCGGTTACACACATAGTACACCAAACTGTACTGCACTGCCATTA
Source organism: Thalassophryne amazonica (assembly GCF_902500255.1). Taxonomy (NCBI): domain Eukaryota; kingdom Metazoa; phylum Chordata; class Actinopteri; order Batrachoidiformes; family Batrachoididae; genus Thalassophryne; species Thalassophryne amazonica. The sequence continues at coordinate 57,116,546 of NC_047119.1, read as the reverse complement.
TCTTCAGCCAAACACATGGATTTCACAGTGACACCCCCTCAACAGAACAGAAAACATCGCCAAATTTAGACTCTTTCAAAATATGGAAAAATTCCTCAACTGACAAAAGAACATTATGTACATACTACAATGTTCACACCGTCTTACAAAAAAGAGAGGGAGAGAGAGAATGTGTGTGTGTGTGTGTGAGAGAGAGAGAGAGAGAGAGAGAGAGAGAGAGAGAGAGAGAGAGAGAGAGAGAGTGTGAATGAAAACAATTGGATATAGGTTGACAATAGTTTTAAAATAAACAGTTTGACTGTAAAACTTGAACTGCAATTTATTCAGACTTCAGTGAAATAAAAAAGTATTTTTAAACTTCCCAAAATTGAGGTAATAACTTGCATGAACATGACTGAGTGGAATGGAGGCAAAATAAAGAAGCTAGAATAACTTCAATTATAATAATTTGGGTAACTAATAACACCAAAACCATTAAATTAAATAGGTTAAAAATAATTAACAGTGTAGAGGACGAAGCAAATTAAGAATACAAAACCACATAATTAAATGCGTTGCTAAACTTGAGTTCGTCTGACTATAAGTGACTTGTGTGAACTTAGTAGTGGCTGAGTTAGAATTTCTTTAAAAAAAAATGCAAATTGCTATTTTTTTTTTTTTTTTAAGGTGAGCTAAACATTAATTTTAGACTGTGGAATACTCCAAAGAATATTTCACTTCTGTGGGCTGTGTTGTGTGGGCCGCTGAAGAGGAGGTACTGCTGGCCCACCACCACCAGAGAGCGCCCTGTCTGGAGTGCGGGCTCCAGGCACCAGAGGGCGCTGCCGCCTCACAGGAGCAGCCAGGGTGACAGCTGTCACCCATCACCTGAGACGAGACAGCTGATATCAATCAACAGGGAGGTATATCAGCAGGACGGCATCTCCACCTCATTGCCGAGATATCGCTCTACCAAGGAGGTAACGTATCCAGCCAAACAGATCATCTTTTGACCATTAAATACTTTTTGCCTTTACACAGAAAGAGAAAAGACAGCAGGAGACTGTATTTTGGATAAGTACTCACATTCCTGCACTCACCTGTATTTTCCTGACAAGAGGTGGAGGTGGTGTTTCCACCCTGTGTGTTGCTGGGTGCAGCCGCACCCACACATGACTGTTTCTGTTCCTTGCCAGCAGTACCGGATCCGACGAGCGGAGGCAGTGGCCACCTGGGGTTCGGGACTTGGCGGCTCCAGTATCCCCGGGGTTCGGTGGCAGAGGAAATCGGGTGGTTCCGGTTCGACTCGGACAGACGTCTCCTATCGTCGAGCCTGCCCACACGACACCTTTGGAATTCGGTTACTGCTGTATTTGTAATCTGTTGTGTTTGTTGTGTGAATTCACAACAGTAAAACTTTGTGATTTGACTTTCTCCATTGTCCGTTCATTTGCGCCCCCTGTTGTGGGTCCGTGTTCCTACACTTTCCCAACAGGCTGATCCCCATTACGTGTAAACTGAAATCAAGGTGAAACTCCTCCTATATTTTAGGACCAAAATGCCAGAATGGCTGCAGCTGTGAACACTTTTACAAACAGTCCCGGTCTCCCCTAACCGTTATAACTGGTCCTCTTTACCAATAAAAATCACAGCTTTGACCCCCTAAAACAAGCATACAAACATCACTCATTTGTTTTATTTTAAATTTTTGTCCTCATTTCCACACCAGGAGCAACATTTGGGAGTAAATCCTAACAGCTCATGGGCTCACCTGAGCTGAAGTGGGATCCAAAAGTGAATCCGCAGTTGAAAACCACCGAGGACATAACGACCAGGAGGAGCAGCAATCGTAAAGTCCCAAAGTTCTTCAGCTTACTCCAGCAAAACACACGGAGACAAAAAAAGAAATATAACCCAAATGTCGGTGGGGTTTTTGTGTCTGCCAAAAACAGCAGCACTTTGATAAATCCAGGGGTGACCCAAGCCATTAAATTTGGCGATGCTGATTGGCCAAATATTTATTATTTTTCCTTAGCAACCACACACAATTGATCCAGGGGCAAAAATTCTATCACCCCTAAGATATTAAATTTGGCGATACTGATTGGCCAAATATTTATTATTTTTCCTTAGCAACATACACAATTGGTCATTTCGCTGCACTCCAAGGGGCTCATGAGTGATCGCCCAAGAAGAGAAATGATACGTTCTGTGCTTCTGTCGGTGGAAATGCACTGTTGTATGAGAGTCAGTTGGTGGAAATGTTGTTTTAATAATTCAGATTACATATAGGCACATACTCTTAAGGAAAACTGACATTGACAATACTTTTTAAAAATAATATATTTTATCATTTTTTTCCCCTCCACATCTGAGAGGGCAGCATCCCAGCACCCCCTATGATGCAGCCACCACTGGTCTTCTCATGTTTGTTTGCCACACCCCCCTTCCAGATTGTTTCTCCTGTGGAGGCAAAATTTCAAACTTTGGACCAAGCGGTCTCTGGCTGTCATGGAAGGAAGAGTCAGGAGGTTGACTGTTTGTCAAAATTAACAGGTTTATTATACAAAGCACTTTAGACACACCAAATGAACAGCATACAGCAAGGGTCTGAGCGTGTGTGTGTGTATATCAGCACTTAGAGTGCACCCTTATGCACATGTCAGGGCGGTGATCATGCATAAGTTCTCATGAGCTCATCTACCCAAACTGATACTTGTAGCTATCTGAAAATGACTTCATCTGAAACCAGCTGTGGAGAGACAAATTCCAACAAAAAAAAATGTTTTGTCTCAAGGCTGCAGTTAGGCACAATCAGAATAGGGAATCAGAACAGACTCTGGCCCAATCTTTGTACCCCTTCCCCTTGGCCGTACCCCTACCCCTTCGCCTTCCCCTTTATTCCACTGTCATATGCAATTGCCTGTAAAGTTTTCTTTCACAGCAGCGTAATTTGTAATAAAAGCCACTTTCATTTGGGCGGCTCTGGGTGCCATGTTTGGTTCTTTGGAGACAGTGGTAAGCTCCTTCTACCCCTCCAAATGGAGTGTGCATCCAGATTCACTCCTTTTGGAGGGGTTTGTAGCCCTCCGCCTACCCCTCTGCCTTGCTCCAAAAAGAGAATTGAGACACCCCTCTGTCTCTCATGCCCGTGCAAAACAGAGGGGAAGGGGTAAGGGGAAGGGCTGAGGGGTAGAATTGAGATTCAGCCTCTGTGTCACTCTGGGTCAGACAGAAACATGTGGCTATCAGTCGTTCTGCGCAACCTGCATGAACAGTCTCTGGATTAAGCAAGGACATTTCAAAGTGCATTCCCACAGTGATGAACACAATATCAAATAAACATGGCGTCACATGAAGACAATTATTTTGCTTTCACACTTCCTCCCTTTTGATCATATATGATATATCATAGCAAAATAATAAGAAGAACATAACAGAGCATCTGTATTGTCACACCTTTGCAAGTTTAAGACAACACATCATCGGATTACATTCTTCAAAATCATAGACATTCCCTAGGCAAAAGAATAATTTCAGCCATGATGGATGGAGTGGGGTTGGTTGAAGTCTCTTTCGGTTGTTGGGGGAAGGGGATCAAGAACAAGGGCCAGTTCTTTCAGTACTTTTTTGCAGTGAGTTGCGTGTATCCACATCGATCTTTCTGGGACCTTGATGGTGGTATGCGTTGTCATTTGCAAGGGGCCTATCCAGCATTGATCATTCCAGTGCTTCTTTCTCAGTTCTTTACATTCATGAAGTCTCTGGGATAGATATCATGGAGTGGTTCTTCAGCTGACAGTGGAAGGGCTGCCTTCACTCGAGATCTGCACACAGAAAGAGCTTGTGAAAGCTTAATGCAATAAGACACAAGATTGTGATCAATAAACACTGCATCTTCCCCTGTCAACACCTTGGGATGGAGTCCTGTGTGGGGTGGTCTTCCAAACAGGATTTCAAAGGGTGACCGATTAAGTCTCTGTCGTGTGCAAAATCTCATTTGCATCAGAGCCAATGGTAAGCATGTTACCCAGTTTAGGCCTGTTTCAGTGGTTTTTAATGTACCATTCTCCCTCTCTACAGCTCCTCCCGATTGCGGATGATAGCTGCAGTGATTTTTCAGCTCAATGTCCAAGAAGTGCTCACCTCTTTGATCACTTCATTCACAAAGTGTGTACCATTGTCTGAAGAAAGTTTTCCTGGAACTCCCCATTTGGGAACAATGTCTGACATTAAAGCTTTTGCTACTGCCTTTGCTGATGCATGTTTTGTTGGAAAGGCCTCAGCCCAATTTGAAAACATGTCCACGATTACAAGGCAGTATTTCTTACCCTCTGCTGGGGTTAATTCAGTGAAATGCATCATAAGGTGTTGTAAAAAACACAAAGGGGATGGTGTGCACCCACAGAAGTCAGTGGAACAGTTTTACATTAACTGTTTTGGGCACAGATCAAATATCTTTTACAGAAGTCAGTTGCATAGGCCACAAAGGCTTTAGGGAACCAAAATTTGTGAATGTCAGCACACATTCCCCCTTTGGACACATGGTCACGACCATGTGACAAATTAGCATAAATTCAAAAAAGGGCTCTAGGCATGCAAGGTTTAGGGGGCTCAGACGGGAGATGTGGACCGTACCAAATCCCATCAACCTTCTCAGCACCAGCTTTGCGCCAAAGAGAGACATCACTGGGAGTCACAAAGGATGTGAGTGAAGCAAGATAGCCACTGGAGTGGGAGGAGCAGAAAACAGACACGAGGGTAAGAGCAGGGGCCTGAAGGGCAGCCTACTTAGCAGCATAATCAGCAAATTTATTACCTAAAGAAATTGGGTGAAACAGCAATAGAGGAAGGTAGCAAAATGGCATCCAAAAGAGTGGAAACAAGGGGTCCATGAAGGATGAAGAGCCATCGGACTTCAGAAACCCTCAGCGATGCCAGAGGGTGCCAAAATCATGTACAACATCAAAAGCATAAACAGAGTCTGTATAAATAGTAACAGAACGATCTGTGGCTAATTTACACGCTTCTGTTAAAGCAACCAATTCTGCTGCCTGGACTGAAAGGTTGCATGGAAGAGAACCCATGGACATAAACTCATGATCCAAAACAACAGCAAAACCCACACAATTAACACCGGCAGAGTCATGAGAGGCAGAGCCATTTACATACAGGATCATGTTACTGTTTGAAATTGGGATGGAAGAAAGATCAGAGCAGAAAGCTTCACTATTGATCTCAATGGGGCTTCCATCCAGGAATAATCAGGAATGAAATTCCTTCGATAGAAGCACATCCCAGAAAAGACATTTGTTTTTTTTTTGTTTGCAGGCTTGGTTCGCTGCTATGTCCACTGTGGCTGGACATTTGGCCTTGATGTCATCACAAACTGCTTTGACATGCAGTTCGTACTCGCTGGCGTTTTCCCAGGTGATGGTTTCAGCTCTTAGTCTTTGTGCAGGTGGTCTTTCAACCACAGCTTGGATTTTCAGGTATGGTTGGACTGGAACAAGTGTCTTTAAAAGGCTGGTCAGTTCTTCACCTGTCGGTCTCCAGGCTTGACAGAAAGCAGTCAGTTTTCCTGTAGCAACACTGCGGCTGGTGAATCTGGCTGGGGTCAGCGATAAACAGAACACCAGTCTTCCCCTCGCAGACTTGGAACCTTGACTTTGGGCACAACCAGGCTCGGATAGAGGGTGGAGGAGGAGGAGAAAAGGGATTATTAAGTGATAATGTTTGTTTCGCGGGTATTTGTGTGTGTGTGTATGTGTCTCTTTTTCCCCTCTAGTTCCTTCTTTTCAACATTCTTTCTCCCTTCTTTCTGTTTTTTATTTCTCAAATCACCCACATTCGACCATCCGGCAAATGCGGTATAACCTTTCTCTATGTCTGTAACATCCACTGTCCTCACTCTTGTTTTTGACATAACCTTTGCCTTCTGTTTATCCATATTTTCTTTTAGTTTGTCCAATTAATTTCTGCTTAAGCTACCTCCTGCTAGGAACCCAAAATCTCTCACCCTTATATTCACGTGTGGGACAATTGTCCCCATATTTCTCAAGCATTATTCGCATAATTGGAGAGCACCAGTCGACCTCATCAGGTTTTTCTTTCCCTGTTTTGTTCCCCATTTGACTCAGAAATAACACACTGCAGTATGATTATTTTCTACAACTCAGAGTCACCTTTGACCCTTACATACACTCAGAGAATCAAAATTCTCCTGCAACTTAGAATTAAAACGTGTTTTATTTCCTACAATTAAGAGTCACCTCCTACACTTGGAGTCAGGTTTCTTTTTTCTTTGTTGTGTGGGCCGCTGAAGAGGAGGTACTGCTGGCCCAACAGCACCAGAGGGCGCCCTGCCTGAAGTGCAGGCTTCAGGCACGAGAGGGCGCTGCCGCCTTTCAGGAACAGCTGGGATGACAGCTGTCACTCATCAACTATGACAGCTGTCACCAATCTCTTGGTCATCAACCACACACACAAAAGCCGGACGACATCTCCACCTCGTCCCGAGATATCGTTTGCCTTTGGAGGTAAAACTCTCAGCCGTGTTCAGTAGGTGCTACTAGTATTGTATTTGTGTTCCTGTTTTGGAGGTGGAGGTGTCTTACCCACCATTAAGGAACTGTCACTGCTTATATTTGCTGGGTGTACACACACCCACACATAACTGTTTCTGCTTCCTGCCAGCAGTACCAGATCCGACAGCCGGAGACGGTGGCCACCTGGGGACTCGGAACTTGGTGGCTCCAGTATTCTCCGGGTTTGGTGGCAGTGGAAATCGTGTGGGATCCGGCTCTTCTCTGGACGGACATCTTCTATCCTCGAGCCTGCCCACACGTCACCTTAGTACATTTGACTCTGTCCAAATTCTGTATTTGTCTGTATTTCGTTGTGCACGCTTCACAACAGTAAAGTGTTGTATTTTTGGCTCATCTATTGTCCGTTCATTTACGCCCCCTGTTGTGGGTCCGTGTCATTACACTTTCCCAACAGGATATCTCGGCCATCGTCATGGATGCCGAGGGCCGTCAACCATCTGTTGGACAGCCAATGGCAGAGCAGGATGCACAGGCGTCTGCAGGGGGCGTGATCAGTGAGTTGCAGCAAAACCTCTTCGCCTTTACTGCTCGGTTGGATTTAATGACCGAGCAAAATGTCATCCTCAACCGTAGGATGGAGGCTCTCACCACTCAGGTGGAAGCGCGCGCTCAGGGCGCGGCTGCAGCTTCTCCTCCTGTTGACCCGGTGCTGAATATAGACGTTCCACTGGTCGTCCAACGAACCCCCCCACCATCCCCTGAAGCTTACATAAGTCCCCCGGAGCCGTACGGAGGTTGTGTGGAGACGTGCGCTGACTTTCTAATGCAGTGTTCGCTCATCTTTGCACAGCGTCCCGTAATGTACGCATCAGACGCCAGTAGGTTGGCTTATGTCATTAATTTGCTTTGAGGTGAGGCACGTGCTTGGGCTACAGCGCTTTGGGAGCAGAATTCACAGCTCCTTACCACTTACACTGGGTTTGTGAGGGAGTTCAGAACGGTTTTTGATCACCCTAACAGAGGCGAAACCTCTTCGACAGTGCTACTGTCTATGAGACAGGGACGTCGGAGCGCAGCTGAGTATGCAGTCAACTTCCGCATTGCGGCTGCGAGGTCCGGCTGGAATACGGCTGCGCTCTGCGCCGCCTTCATAAACGGACTGTCGTCGGTCCTGAAGGAGCACCTGGTGGCTAAGGATGAGCCGCGGGATTTGGATGGTCTAATTGATCTGGTTATACGTTTGGACAATCGATTAGCGGAACGCCATCGGGAGCGAGATGAAGGAAATGGCCGGGCACACGCCGTCCCTCTCCCTTCCGGTTCCGACAAGGTTCCGCCCTCCCCACGCTCCACAGCCTCTGCGCTCCGTGTGGCAACAGCTCCCCCTACTGACGATGCTATGGACACGAGCAGGGCCAGATTAAGATAATCTTACAGACAGAGGAGAATGGCCTGCTGGGAGTGCTTTTTCTGCGGCTCAAATGAGCATCAGCAGAGAGACTGCCCCAAACGGTTAAACACAAAACGCCCGCCCTTAGAGACTGGGTTAAGGGTGGGTCCAGACATTCACGTGGGACGTACACGTATTTCCACACGTCTCCCAGTCACAATCCTGAGCGGGGATTTAACCCTTCAAGCCACAGCACTGGTGGACACGGGGTCAGAAGGGAATCTGCTGGACAGCAGATGGGCAAGAGAGGTAGGGCTCCCTCTGGTGGCACTTCCTTCACCTTTGAAGGTACGGGCACTAGATGGCACCCTTCTCCCGTTAATCACACACAAGACACAACCAGTAGTTCTGGTGGTGTCTGGAAATCATCGGGAAGAGATAGAGTTTTGTGTGACTCCTTCTACTTCCCGCGTGATTTTGGGCTTCCTGTGGATGGTAAAACACAATCCCCGGATTGATTGGCTGTCTGGGGTTGTGGCTCAGTGGAGCGAAACCTGCCACCGGGAGTGTTTAGGATCCTCGGTTCCTCCCGGTTTAAGTGCTAATGAGGAGGTTAGAGTTCCCCCCAATCTGACGACAGTGCCGATTGAGTACCACGATCTTGCTGACATTTTCAGCAAAGATCTGGCTCTCACCCTTCCCCCCCACCGTCCATACGATTGTGCCAATGATTTGATTCCGGGCATTGAGTACCCGTCCAGCAGGCTGTACAACCTCTCACATCCGGAATGCGAATCAATGGAGACCTATATCCGGGACTCATTAGCTGCCGGGCTGATCCGGAACTCCACCTCCCCGATGGGTGCTGGTTTCTTTTTTGTGGGCAAGAAAGACGGCAGACTCCGTCCATGCATTGATTACAGAGGGCTGAACGAGATCACGGTTCGCAAACGATACCCGTTACCTCTGTTGGATTCAGTGTTTACGCCCTTGCATGGAGCCCAAATTTTCACGAAACTTGATCTTAGGAATGCGTACCACCTGGTTTGGATCCGGAAGGGAGACGAATGGAAGATGGCATTTAACACCCCGTTAGGTCACTTTGAGTACCTGGTCATGCCGTTCGGCCTCACTAACGCCCCCGCGACATTCCAAGCGTTAGTTAATGATGTCTTGCGGGACTTCCTGCATCGGTTTGTCTTCGTATATCTAGACGATATACTCATCTTCTCCCCGGACCCTAAGACTCATGTCCAGCATGTACGTCAGGTCCTGCAGCGGTTGTTGGAGAACCGTCTGTTTGTGAAGGGCGAGAAGTGCGAGTTCCACCGTACTTCTTTGTCCTTCCTGGGGTTTATCATCTACTCCAACTCCGTCGCCCCTGATCCGGCCAAGGTTGCGGCGGTGAGAGACTGGCCCCAACCTACAAGCCGTAGGAAACTACAACAGTTCCTCGGTTTTGCAAATTTTTACCGGAGGTTCATTAAGGGCTACAGTCAGGTAGTTAGCCCCCTGACAGCCCTGACCTCCCCAAAAGTCCCCTTCACCTGGTCGGATCGGTGCGAAGCCGCGTTTAGGGAGTTGAAACGTCGGTTCTCGACTGCACCAGTTCTGGTGCAGCCCGATCCTTGCCGCCAATTTGTGGTTGAAGTGGACACCTCAGACTCAGGGATAGGAGCCGTGCTGTCCCAGAGCGGGGAGTTCGATCAGATTCTCCATCCTTGTGCCTATTTCTCACGCAGGTTGACCCCAGCTGAGCGGAACTATGACGTGGGCAATCGGGAACTCCTCGTGGTGAAGGAGGCTCTTGAGGAGTGGAGACATCTGTTAGAGGGAGCCACGGTACCATTTACGGTTTTCACGGACCACCGGAACCTAGAGTATATCAGGACCGGCTGAACCCCAGGCAAGCCCTCTGGTCATTGTTCTTCGGGTGTTTTGATTTCCGGATCACCTACCGCCCCGGGACCAAGAACCAAAGATCGGATGCTCTGTCCCGGGTTCACGAAGTCGAAGTCAAAACCGAGCTGTCGGATCCGCCGGAATCCATACTACCTGAGTCCACTATCGTGGCCACCCTCACCTGGGACGTGGAGAAGACCGTCCGGAAGGCCCTGGTACGGAACCCGGACCCGGGTACAGGACCGAAGAACCGCCTCTACATCCCACCAGAAGCCAGAGCTGCCTTCCTGGACTTCTGTCACGGTTCCAAGCTCTCCTGCCATCCGGGGGTGCGAAGGACCGTGGCAGTGGTTCGGCAGCGCTTCTGGTGGGCTTCCATGGAAGCCGACGTCCGGGACTATGTCCAGGCCTGCACCACCTGGGCCAAGGGAAAAGCTGATCATCACCGGGCACAGGGACTCCTCCAACCGTTACCTGTGCCCCATCGCCCCTGGTTCCACATCGGCCTGGACTTTGTCACAGGCCTCCCGCCATCCCAGGACATGACTACCATCCTCAAGATAGTGGACCGATTCTCCAAGGCGGCCCACTTCGTGGCCCTCCCGAAGCTCCCTACGGCCCAGGATACAGCGGACCTCCTGATCCAACACGTTGTGCGTCTGCATGGGATACCCATGGACATCATCTCGGATCGAGGTCCCCAGTTCTCCTCTCAAGTCTGGAGGAGTTTCTGCCGAGAACTGGGGGCCACCGTGAGCCTCTCAAACTGAATCTGGTAGCTATCTGAAAATGACTTCATCTGGAAACCGGCTGTGGAGAGACGAATTCCCACAAAAGATGTTTTGTCTCAAGGCTGCAGTTAGGCGCAATCAGAATAGGGAATCAGAACAGACTCTGTGCCACTCTGGGTCAGACAGAAACATGTGGCTATCAGTTGTTTTGTGCAACCTGCATGAACAGTCTCTGGATTAAACAAGGACATTTCACAGCGCATTCCCACAGTGATGAACACAATATCAAATAAACATGGCGTCACATGAAGACAATTATTTTGCTTTCACATTCCACATCTGCGTCTTGTTCTCGTAATCACCACATGCCCTTATTTAAGCCTTCTGAGTTCACGACTTACCCACCAGTTTGTTGAGATTGTTTGTTCCCGTTCCAGCCTTACCACAGCCTTGTTTAGTCCTTGTTTGATTGCCTGCCTGTGTTTTTTTTGACCCTGCTTGTATTTGACCTTGCTCCTGTCCTTGCCCTTTAACAACGCCTTGCCGTGTACTAGAATTCTGTTTGTTTTGTGGACTTCACCTCAGTCTCAGCCTCTGAAATCTGTCACGCCGTGCTCCTGAACCCTGCCTGTCTTTGGACCATACCTCTGCTCCACATCTGTCTGTACCTCCGCCACACTGACTGCTACTCTGTGTATCGAACCCTGTGCCAATATACTAGAAAAAAGTGTTTGTAAATAATTCAAAGTCTTTGTCTGTGGGTCTGCATTTGTTTCCTACCATCTTCTGTGCCACACCACCTCGAATCATGTCAGACACATTGTTATTAATATCATTATCCTTATTATTATTTTTGTGTTATTTTTCTTTCTATTCTGTCATTTGATTTTTAAATGGACCACAATGGTAAGTGTTTTCACTTTCTTATGTCATCCATATATTTTTAATGTATTTACAAAATGATGTACAGTGGTCCCTCGTTTATCGCGGGAGTTACGTTCTAAAAATAGCCCGCGATATGCAAAATCTGCAAAGTGGCCAGCGTTATTTTTTACAATTATTATAGACATTTTAAAGCTGTAAAACCCCTCACTACACACTTTATGCACTTTTCTCAATCAGGCATGAACATTTTCTCACTTTTCTCTAATGTGTAAACACTCTCAAAGTTCAAACCTGAGTAGAAAAATAAGACCAACCTGTTTTCAGGCCCAAACATGTGTTTGAGAAATAAAAATAAAACGTTTTCCTATAAATAATTATGATGGCTTTTAGAACTAAGGAATTAAATTTTAACGATCAACGCACAAGGTTGGACACAAGAAATTATTAATAGTGACTGACCAGTATTTCACAGTTCCTCTGATCGCGCCTCTTCGTCCTGGCGCCGCTGCGCTGTCATGTCTTTTTCCACTGACTCACACCTCGCTGCAGGTGTCTTTTTCTGAGTGTAGAACACAGTTATGGGTAGTTGTTGGCGCTCTTTTTCTTCTGGGCGAAAAGATTCTTATAAACAGACATGCAGAACACAATGCGCATGCTCTCCCTTCGCGGTGTCGCGACCGGCTGCTTGATGAGGCCGTGGAACACAATGCACTGTAAAAAAGCATGCAAAATTGGACAAAAAAAAATCTGCGAAACAGCGAGGCCGCGAAAGGTGAACCGCGTTATAGCGAGGGACTGTACTTACATTGAACTTATTAAACACACACACACTCACTCACTCACTTTTAATATATAGATGATTTACTGCCCCCTGCCGGCCTGGCATGTGAGTCCAGAATGTAAATATCAATGTCCATTGTTCATTGTCAATGTCCATTGTTGTTGTTAGCTAATATATGCGGGTTCTCTATGTATTAGTCCTATTAACGTTCAGTTTTGGCGGTGTTCATCCTAAGCCCAAAATATATAAGCATGCCAAATGGCTAATGTCAGCTCTCCCCAGTTTATGCATAATCAAAATTGCACGCAGACATGCACAGCTGCTGTAAGCAGGTGCTTTTAATTTGACAAATATCTGTTAAAAAGTTCTAGTTTCACCATCAAGAAACAAAAACAACAATAACAATAATAACAAAAAACATATTTGAATGCGAAATGCCCAAATGTGCCCACACTGGTTTCATCCAGAAGAACTATTTATTCATCGCACACATGCCAGAGGGGGGGACGAAATACGGGGTGACATGGGGGGGTCTGGAGGGGTTATTGTTATGGTTAACGGTTGGGAGACAGTTATGTTAGGGTTAGGCAAAGGGGTTTGGGTTAGAAATAGTAAAATAAAAAAAACGTGTCACGGAAGTGTCACTCATTTCATGCCGGGTGCATGAAAAAAAGCATGATACTAGGCTGCCCCAACCATGCTGTTAGTCAGGATGAATGAGTCATGCGTTGAACCAGGCCACCTAGCCATGATGTTAATTAGATGCATTTGAGCATCACATATGATTTGAACATTGATGGAATGACAATGTTTCCTATTAACAAAACAAATTCATCGTGATGGTGCCTTTATAGCAATATGTGTGCAGTCGATAGCTTCGAATACATTCAGGAAACCGGCTGTTGCTGCAATTTGCACTGTAATGATGGAATGTGATGTACCTGGATGACATTCAGATGACTGCATTCCATGGCTCAAGGTTGAGTGGCACACTCCTGACTGAATGGCGAGCTCCTGCCACAAAGCTCCTGTTGCCAGGAAGCCCAGCATGGTCAGCACTTGTGTGGACACAGACAACCCCTGGCTTCTCGCAGTATTGTGCTCTGGGCTGGCCACAGTTCTGTGCGCAACTCCAGTAACACTGGCCTTAGTAATCAAAATCGGCTTATGAGCTTATGATTGTCATTTGCAAGTAAATGCTCACGTTCCCTGAATACACGCTCACATCGGATTGCACCATTTTCAAGGTCCATTGCCTGTCTCATATTCTTCATCACTTAGCGCATGCTTTTATATCCATTCATATACGAGGGCTGTCCGTAAAGTATAGGTCCTTTTTATTTTTTTCAAAAACTATATGGATTTCATTCATATGTTTTTACGTCAGACATGCTTGAACCCTCGTGCGCATGCGTGAGTTTTTCCATGCCTGTCGGTGACGTCATTCGCCTGTGAGCACTCCTTGTGGGAGGAGTCGTCCAGCCCCTCGTCGGAATTCCTTTGTCTGAGAAGTTGCTGAGAGACTGGCGCTTTGTTTGATCAAAATCTTTTCTAAACCTGTGAGACACATCGAAGTGGACATGGTTCGAAAAATTAAGCTGGTTTTCAGTGAAAATTTTAACAGCTGGTGAGAGATTTTGAGGTGATTCTGTCGCTTTAAGGACTTTTCACAGTGCGAGACGTCGTGCAGCGCTCTCAGGCAGCGTCATCAGCCTGTTTCAAGCTTAAAACCTCCACATTTCAGGCTCTATTGATCCAGGATGTCGTGAGAGAACAGAGACGTTTCAGAAGAAGTCGGTTTCAACATTTTATCCGGATATTCCACTGTTAAAGGAGATTTTTTTAATGAAAGACGTGCGGACGGGTCCACGCGTCGGGACGCAGCCGACGCAGCGCGGCGGCACAGGAAAAACACCTCCGTGTTGATAACCATTTGTTAAAATCCAGTTGGCTTTTGATGGCTTTCAGTGGAGTGAGTATATGAGAAATTGTTTATCAGCTGGAGATGTTCCAACTTGTCCTCAAGGCTTCCAACAGAGGTGTTTTTCCTGTGACGGAGCGTCGCGGCGGCTGCGAGCCGACGCTGCAATCCGCCCGCACGTCTTTCATTAAAAAATCTCCTTAACAGTGGAATATCCGGATAAAATGCTGAAACCGACTTCTTCTGAAACTTCTCTGTTCTCTCACGACGTCCTGGATCAATAGAGCCTGAAATGTGGAGGTTTTTAGCTTGAAACAGGCTGACGACGGCGCCTGAGAGCGCTGCGCGACGTCTCGCACTGTGAAAAGTCCTTAAAGTGACAGAATCACCTCAAAATCTCTCACCAGCTGTTAAAATTTTCACTGAAAACCAGCTTAATTTTTCGAACCATGTCCACTTCGATGTGTCTCACAGGTTTAGAAAACATTTTGATCAAACGAAGCGCCAGTCTCTCAGCAACTTCTCAGACAAAGGAATTCCGACGAGGGGCTGGACGACTCCTCCCACAAGGAGTGCTCACAGGCGAATGACGTCACCGATAAGCGTGGAAAAACTCACGCATGCGCACGAGGGTTCAAGCATGTCTGACGTAAAAACATATGAATGAAATCCATATAGTTTTTGAAAAAAATAAAAAGGACCTATACTTTATGGACAGCCCTCGTAATTACAAACACGTGGGTGTGTTAATTGTTCATCAGTGTGTCTCTGATGTGCACATCACTCTGATGACTTCATGTTTTCACGCTATTAAAGATTCCCACAACAATCTCTTTTGTCTTCTTCGCATTCAGAGAGATATTGTTGTGCTCACACCATGAGGTCAGGCGGTTCACCTCGTTCCTGTAGTTTTAGGTATATAAGTCACAACTGAGTACAGGCTGCAGGAGCTTTCAAACTAGTAAACTGATTGACTGATGCTTGTTGTTAAATTTTTACTCAAAATTGCTGAATTTTCACATTTGCTGCTCAAATACTGAGAAGAGACATGTGGTGAGGCAGCAGCCAGCTGTGCCTCACCATGGACTGCGTAATCACTGGGCAACCTGCTGGAATGCCATGCAGTGAGACTGTCTCACTGTCTTTCTATATGTTGCTATTAAAATGGCCAAACACTTTGGCTGTATGAACTTAAACTCCATAGTTTAGCTGATGTACATAATGTATAGTGTTTTGTTGTCAACAAAATGTGTGTGTGTGTAATGTGTTTCATGTGCTGAGAGATGATAAAACAGCTGCAAAAAGGCACCAAGTGAGGCACACAGTTCTCCTGCCTCATGGTAGGGGGCACTAGTGATCCCAGGGATTCTTCTTGCAGCAACTCCTCAGCTGTAGAATAAGTGACAGCAAGCTACAAGAGCAGCTGTTCATTTATTTGTCCTCTCGCGTGACTTTTAGGGCCCCTTCACACATAGTACAATTAAGTACAAATCAGGGCGAATCACGGCAAAAAACCTCATGTGAGTGAACCATGAAAACATCGAGCCGACATTGGGAGGGACATGTGGTCGGGCAGGCATGAATGATCCTGGTGCGACAGTTTTGTGCACCATCAGAGTGGGAACATAGTGCGAGCAGCTGAAGCAAGTGGAATGGCATTGCACAGCTGCTGTGGCAAAAAATGAAAATAAAAATTATATGCCACTCGCGGGATTCAAACCTGCAATTTACAAAAGCTCTGAATGCCAGTCAGAAACTTTCCCACTGCACTACCATTGGTGTCCTATAAAAGTTGCGTAAAATGTCTGAAATCATCAGGGAGATAAACATATTTAAAAAAAAATCCACACACCATAAAAAATACCGCATTTTATTAAATTCCCCTTATCGAGTGAACCATACAAGTATGAACCGTCTGTTCCTCTGTAGATGACTCATGATCATAGACGTACAGTCATGAAATGACATGAATGAACCAGTGTGCTCTTATCATATCCACATCTGCTGGTCCCACGTTTCCAGCCAACCCGCACGTGTGTTTGGCGCTGCAGGACAGAACCTTGTCATGTGGAACAGAGCTCACGTGGGTGACGTGACATTCAGATCGCCCGCTGCATGATATGATCTGACAGTCCTTTTCACCTGGGGCAGCCTGTCAATGTGTGCGCTCGCTCACTGCAGCCCTTCGCAACAGCAATATATGTTTTCATGTACTGTATGTCCACGTGAGGACAGCATCAGACACACGTGTGTCACAGTGGACAGTTGTTAGTTCATGTCCGTCCAGACATGGTATGTGTTCCCCAGCTGGGATGCCCAGAACCAGAGATCTCAACAGCAGCTGCTGTTGGTGGACACACCCCCTGTCATTTCAGCGCACACACCAACATGTCAGTCTGTGTCTGTGTTATGTGATCATTTCTTTTTAGTGAGGCGGCTTGCTGTGCTGTGTGCACTCTGACGTGGCTGGCCACCCCATCTGTACATTCATATCAACAGCTCATGCAAGTGCGCTCCGCTCTAGCGCAACACACGCACGGCTCATGTGTTGTGGAGGGAGCCGACACTCTGGCACGCCACATGTGTGTTACTATTTTGCAACGCCACACTCGTGCGGACACTTAGACACATTTCACAGCCAGCTCGAAAGTGATCGTCTGCTGACTATTTTCATGCTACCACCGTGAGTGGCCACACATTTTCTAAGTGTCAAGCGAGCGGTGTAGATGTTCATGTGTGTCACCTGGAATTTGGCTGACACCTGCCGCAAGAGGGATCAAATGTGCTCTCACAGGGCACACTCTGTCTTTCAGCTGCCGGTGTGCGCAAATAGTTGTTGCAACAGCTGTATGAGGTGTTGGATGCAGCTCCGATTTTACATGAATTGCATACGGTTCCTGCTTCATACGCAATGTGGCCATATTCGTACTATGTGTGAACGGGCCCTTACTTTCAGAATGTAGGATTACATATCCAAACTGAGACAATTTTCTAAACTGGACTTTCAATCAAAGCAGGAGATAATAATTAAAGGACGACCAATGTTGGAAGTTTTGCTTCAGACAACAGAAGATCCGCTCTTTTCAAATGGAGTGGGACACACTAAAGTCTGGCTGTGTGGGCATCCAGCAAGGAACTGCCTTTTTCTTCTTTTCCTGTCTTTTCTCCACTTGTGACAATGTCTGGACACAGATGGGATATGGTGACCTGAAGAATTTACAAAGAAGTGTCATCACAGATGAGCGGTCGACCACTCACATTCAAAGCCAGAAAAGGCTCCAAACATACAGTCGGAACAGAACTGATAAAGGACGGCTTTCCTCCCAAGCAGTGATCTCCACCGAGACAGAGAGACTTTTAAAACTGAAGGAAGATAAGGAAACAGGTCACTGATGCTTTTGTTCAGAAGGAGTGGCACATGGACTTCATTTATAAGTAAAGGTAAGACCATAATAATTAAATGTGCTTTTTTTGTGTGTTACACTTTGTATGCATAAAAACAAATGCTGATATGAGATTTTAAACATAACCCATTAACTGCTGCCAATCAAACGGTGAATAAGCTGCTCTATAGAGTTCATATATTTGTAATTCTGATCGTGATGAAGTCAGTGCCTCACCCGCCATGAACCTCACTGCACGTCACTGCTCTGAACGGTTTGTTGCACTGTGGACAGTAGATCGCCGGCTTGAACCAAAAAACGAAGAATCCCCAAAAAACAAAAAACAACAAAACAGAAACAACAAAAAAACAAAACAAAAAAATCCAGCCCCACAAAACAACAAAACCAAACAAAAAACAAACAAACAAAAAAATTAAACAGTTACCCAAAAACAAATAAAAAAAAAATCAAACAAACAACCCCAAAACCAAAACAATACAAAACAAACAACAACCACCACCCCCCCAACCTAACAAACAAAAACCAACATTCGCTCCCAAAGAAAGTTCAACATCTTCATTGACTGATGGTATGAATCCGTTTATGTGGTACTCAAGCCTAAGGGCACCAAAAAGGGGAGAATAAGGAGAAGGATTCTTGGGGCCCATGATTGACAGGGGCCCAGAGAGGCCCCTAATACAATTATAATACTGACAAAATAATCTGGGGGTGGCCCAGTAAGATTTCTTTTCATGGGCTCCTGCTCAAACCCACAGTGGTGCGGACACAGGAGCTCTACCACATGGGTGATGTCAGTGTGCTCAGGAAAACGTGCACATCCATTGTTTCTCACATAGCTGTTTTCATGTCAAATAAAACCACCCAATTTATGAAAAACAAGAACAATGGGTTTGAAAACCTGCATTCTGGTCCCAACTGCTTTTTACAGGTAACTAAATGAGGCACCTGGATAACTGTGTCTCACGAGTACAAACAGGAAAGATGACTGATGACAAAAGATGGTAAAACTGAGCTTCAAAATTAAGATAAACTAACAACATATATTGACTGACTGCATGCATCATAAAAGATAAAAAAACAACAACAGAAGACAGGCATGCAAACAAAAAATCTGAAGCCTGAGGAAATGTGTGTCAAGAGACAGTGTTAAGTTGTAATGATGTGTTGTTTTGTTTCAAGTTTTTCTGTTGCTTGTTTTTCAAGCCCTCTGTGAGTATTCCTGCTTGTGAATGTTTCAGTAATTCCTGTGCAAAGATGAAAACACGTCATGTTGTCTGCTTCCTCAAACATGCACAGTTCGATGTACGTGATTGTTAAGAAACTGCAAAAACACCTGTCTCTGTACACACTCTGTACACTGCACCATACAGAGCACTACAAATGAGCTGTAATGTTGAAACTTTACCATGGAAGTAAGTCCCAGAAGGCCCTGACGAGCAAATGGATAAGAGTCAATGGGATTCCAGGCTCCATTTGATCCCTGGAGACAGTAACATGAAGGGCAGGATTATCTACAACTCCACGAGATAGGAACACCAGTCCATCTTATCCCCAGATACCACTGCATGAAAGGGATGAAAGGCTAGGACTTCCCATGGATAGGAGTCCAGACCAAGGCCAGTCCTTTTTATCCCTGGATACAGCTGTGTGTAGAAGATGAGATGAAGATGAAGTCTGTCATATCCCTGAATACAGTAGCATGAAGTGGATGAGAGTACAACTCCCTCTGGATAGGGATCCAGTGCCTTGCCAGTTCATTTTATCCCCCAGATACCACAACATGAAACCAGTGAGAGTCTACAACTCCCCATGGATAGAATTCCAATCCTCCACGAGTTGATGTCATCAATGGATATAGTAAAGTGAAGCATATGAGAGTCTGCAACTCTCCTTGGATAGTGGATTTGGACATATCGTGAAAGGCCCTAGCGTTTGAGCTGTCGTGTGAAGGTGAAGAGAGTCTACAGTGGGCGTGCCCAACCAGTTGATCGAGATCGACATGTCGATCACAGGCTGAGTTCCAGTCGATCGCATGAAAAAAAATCTGGACTCACTGAGAGGATTTAGTGCTGCTATAAAGGACTGATGCAGCAGGTGGCAGCAATGCACCAATAAGGATGCCGGTGTCAAAGAAGAAGAAACAGCATAGAAGAAGAAGAACAGTGATTTTTGTCGCTAAATTTAGCATCTATTCAGACCCCTCCAGTGACTTTTTTTGTTACCAGTCCAAGACCTACTTGTGCTTATTCTTTGCAAAATGCACATTTACTTATTATTATTATTATTGTTAAAACTTTATTTTTGTGCCAAAAATTGTTATTATATTGGTACACAATATGAGGTCTATTAGAAAAGTATCTGACCTTATTATTTTTTTCAGTGAGGAGTGGTCCACCCCCTCGGCGGATTTTCATTGTCAGGAAATGGCGGAATGATTTGGGCTTTTTTTCCATCAGAATTTTTTCAGAAACTGTTAGGGACTGGCAGCTGGAAACCATTCAAAAAATTTATCTGGCTTTCGGTGAAAATTTTACGGGCTTCACAGAGAATAAGGACTGTTAGTACAGCTTTAAGGACAGCTTTAAGGACAGCTTTAAGGACACTCGGCGCGCCGCGCTCCGTGCCGCGCTCCGTGCTGCCATCGAGAATCACAAACCACCGGATCATTTCTAAACGGATGGCTCTGTGGATCCGAGACCGTCCTGTGCACTTTCTCTGATTATCACAAGAGCTGGACATCAGCCATTTTCCGGCAGATTTCACTTTTAACAAGAGATTTTGTCATGGAAAGCCGAGCGGAGGCTTCTCGCGTCACGACTGATTTGCTGATGGAGCAAGACAAAAGAACACCTCCATTTTGGTCTCACAGAATGGCTTTGAGATGGCGTTCAGACAGCTGCCGGTGGTTTTTCCATCAAGTGATTATCCGAGAAATTGTGGATGTGCCTGGACATGCCAGAACATGTCCTGTGAGGCTTCATCACAGCGTTGCTGTGCGCCATGCGGCACCACCGCGACGCGCGAAGCCTCCGCTCCTCTTTCCATGACAAAAACTCCTGTGACAGTGGAATGTGCCGTTCATTTCCAAACTGGACGCTGTGTTTTATCCGGGACATTGTCTGACTAGCACAGGAATTGTGAAAAGACGTGGACATCAGCACTTTTTCGGCACATTGAGACAGACGTGCGGAGGAATTCCGCGCATCGCGGCGGTGCCGCATGGCGCAAAGCAATGCCGTGAAAAATTCTGATGGGAAAAAAGCCCAAATCATTCCGCCAATTCCTGACAATGAAAATCCGCAGAGGGTTCAAGCTTGTCTGACGCAATCACACGTGATTCAAATCCATATGGTTTTTGAAAAAAATAATAAGGTCGGATATTTTTCTAATAGACCTCATATATTGTGGTGATGCTATAGCTTTCAATATGGCTTGGTAGATCTCGATACACTTTCAACTAGGGATATCCCGATCCTATCACGTATCGGAAATCGGGCCCGATCACGTGGTTTCAGACTTGATCGAAATTGGACGTTGCATCCTGATTAGGAATCCGATATAGATTTTATCCTCATTATTTTGATCAGCGCTATTTCAGGCTCATTATTACAGGTTAATGGGCCTTTCACATGTCAGAAGCATCAGAGCTGTGAGACGCGTTGCTTTTTAGAGGCATCAGAAGCGTCACTTTAGCTCGGCTTTTGACGTGCCGCTTCTGACGGGAGCGCGCATTGCCGCTTGTCGGCAGGCTGACGTGGTCAAAGTTCAACCCAATCTTTTTTTTTTTTTTTTTTTTTTTAATTGAACAAAAGAAAAAACATAAGTTCAACCGGACAGAGGTGGGGGGAGTTATGCGCGCAAAAGTTTCTTTCACAGAACTGCCGTTTGTGTGTTTACGCGCTCAGCCTGATGCCTCGATGGAACGACGAGAGGATGATGGACACTTTCCCACCGAAACTCTTGCTCAGTCAGCCTTCTGTATGCAGCAGGACCCGGTGCTGACCAAGTCCTCAGGACGACGATCTGTCATCTGATTAACAAAAAGAAAAAAACAAATTGTCCTGTGATTGTTTGCCTGAAAAACGGAGCAAGAAACGGTATGCACACGAGCGACGTACACACTCATCACATTTAGGAGCACGTCTTAAAGAGCTTCCATCTTTATTCATGTTCACTGCGCTGCTCTGAACTTGTTGAACACTGATAAAGCATCACAGGGGCACTGAGGACTGTCAGGACGCAAATGTAAGTTTTTTTTTTTCCTTTTACTTTTCAAGTTGACTTTTCAACTTTCGACGCTTTGAGCTGTGACGTAGCTTCGCGCTGTCCAATAGGAACGACGCATCGGGCCAAAACACGGAAGACTAGTGGCAGAAACCACTGATCTGTTTAAATGGTAAATGGACTGCATTTATGTAGCGCTTTTCCATCTGTATCAGATGCTCAAAGCACTTTACAATTATGCCTCACATTCATCCCGATGTCAGGGTGCTGCCATACAAGGTGCTCACTACACACCGGGAGCAATAGGGGATTAAAGACCTTGCCTAAGGGCCCTTAGTGATTTTCCAGTCAGGTGGGGATTTTAACCACAGATCAGTGCAGAAACCACGTGTCTGAAGAAAAATCCTTGGAAATGTTTTTTGTTGTTGTTTGTTACCTCAAAATTTCTGATTACTGTTTAAAAAAAGTTTAGAACACTTGTAATTAAAATAGCTAAATCAATAAATGGTTCTTTAAAACCTTTCATCTATAAATTAAAACCACCTGTTATTTCAGATTAGATAATTTCTTGTTTATCATAAGGAACCTTTGACATTTATTTTTAGACAAATAAAATAACATGGAAATTTGTACATTTTTTAAGTCTGGTAGATTATTACTTGATTGTTCAAGCTACCTCAAGGAGAAGTGCACTAAGTGATAAATAATAAAATAAGGTGATTAAAATGAAATTATTATATATTTAGCATTTGTTCATTGTTCATTCAGTTTTTTAAAGTATCGGATCGGGACTTGGTATCGGCAGATACGCAAAATCAGATGACTCGGAATCGGAGCCAAAAAAAACCTGATCGGGACATCCCAACTTTCAACTTTAAAAGTAAATCTTTGTTCAAAAAAGGCCGGTCACCCCTGGCCTATAGCAGTCCATCATATCTCTGGATACTGCAGTATGATGTGGATGTGAGTGTATGACTACTACTGGACGGCAAATTAAATTAACAGAAATTAACAGAAGTTAAACATGATAAATTTGATAAAGATGTTTGAATGAACAGATGTTCCTGATGAACTGAATGTCCTGGATATCAAGTATCAGCACATTAACAGGATTACAACAGGAAAATGTTCATTTTTTACACAGCAGATGTATTAATAACTTGTGAAAATTGTGCAAATGTATATTCAGTTTTCCCACTGATGGTGGAGGTTGCTCTTGCAATCGATGTAACTTATTTTCTTCACAAAAATGATGGAATCTTTTGTGATTGGGACAGGTGGATTTTTATTTCTACTTGCACTTCTCTCTTCACTGGGTGGTTCCTGGGTTGTGTAGCGGCTGCACTCTGCGTTGTCCCCTCGGGACGCGAACTCACGAGCTCTGGCATGGGAGTCGGACTCTCTAACCAGAAGGCTAAAACCCAGGGCTCTGGTCTTGTGACCAGAGAATCCTTTTGAGCTATTGGGAGTGAGGTTTACTAACTACATCTGCACAGCGACACCTGCTGGCCTCCGTTACACTCACCCCCCTAAACTCACTCCCATCTGGGTACACGGCACCATTGTAGCGGCTGCACTCTACGATGTGTTGTTATTGATTCTGCCCATTCGCTCCCCTCGGGACGCGAAGTCACGACCCCCGGCATGGGAGTCGGACTCTCTAACCAGAAGGCTAAAACCCAGAGCTCTGGCCTTGTGACCAGAGAATCCTTTTGAGCTATTGGGAGTGAGGTTTACTAATTACATCTGCACAGCGACACCTGCTGGCCTCCGTTACAGTTGCAGGAGTGGGGGACCAGAGGGCATGAGCTTGTTGTGCCCTGTCTCCAGGTCGTGCCTGCACTCCAATGACTTCCTGTTCCTTTACTTGTACCTTTATTTAACAAGGTTAGTCCCATTTAAAGTCCCTTGATTAAGGAGAGTAGCGTCAACTTAGAACATGGTGCCATTTTGGTTCCAACTGTGCTGAACCTTGTATGTTTTCAACATTTTTTAAAAAAAATCATTTAACCACAGACAGCAACACATCCAGGTACAGGTGCTATCAAAATAAATATAAAAATAGTTAAGCTATCAAATTTACAATTTATGATGATTTAATTAATTTTAAACCTGATTTATGCTTCTGCAGCTCTGTATCTCCGTGTCGTGATGATGTGTGTGACAGTTTTAAAGGACTATGCTTTATTATGGATTAATTTGACCCTCAACAAGGCGTGGTCAATTTGGGATTGTTTGGGGTTTGTTGCTGGGTGTGGTGTGTCTCAAAGCTGTCTGTGGTCCCCTCGGAGTGGTATGGGCTGTTTCCCATCCAGCTTTAGTTGGTATGCTCAGATGTTCCTGTATTGTTTTTATCGTGGTCACCATTGCGGTCATTGCTTGTCTAATGACTGTTTTTGTTTTCTTCCCTGAATTTAAAAGATTGCTGCTGCAATATTAAAATCCTACACACATTTATATACCTGAGGGCAAAAAGCCAAGCTAACTATTGTGAAGTAAGTGAAAAAAGTATGGAACCGAGATACACAGCATCCACCAGGTCCACCTCCCTAGTGGACAAACGACTGGTGTAAAAGGTTTAAAAAATCAGATCTCTGTTGAAACCAAAGGCTGGTGGTAAATAAAACACCCCGTGGGTTTACATCAGATTGTAAGTGATTACAGTCATTTATGAGATAAAACACATAATTAAGACTTGTAGGTGGTAAAATGTTAATGTTTCTCTGCCTGGGATTTAATGTTCAGGAGCAGTGCTGTTTCCCAGCAACAGGTTGAATAAAGTGATTTCAAGTTATGACATGTAACTGCATAAATAATTCAGGTCTATATGAAAAAATGTAGCTCTGTATGTGTATATACACATACACACACACAATCTATATAACATTTATGGTTGAAGAAATCTGTTGTTGCTGAGGAAAAAAGGTTCAAAATTCAGTAAATAAACAGCCCTCATTAGTGTTCCACTATTCCATATTACAAGAGGACAAGTTGGGACATGTCCAGCTCTCCACAATTTCTCTTATACTCACTCGACTGGTAAGCCACTGAAAGCCGAGATAAGCATGTCCCAACTTGTTGTCTGACACTCCAAAACGGAGGTGTTCTTTGTCTCACTCGATCAGCGGCTCCATCATGACGCGCGAAGCCTCCGTGCGGCTTTCCATGACAAACTCTCTTGTTAAAAGTGAAATCTGCCGGGAAATGGCTGATGTCCAGCTCTTGTGATAACCAGAGAAATTGCACACGATGGTCCCGGAGCCATACAGCCATCCGTTTAGAAATGAAATGGTCGTTTCTGCCTGTCGATCACGGCTCGGAGTGCGGCGCGCCATGCGCCATTGTGGGCTGTCCTTAAAGCGATAGTAACACTCCTTAATCTCTGTGAAGCCCAAAACATTTTCACCGAAAGCCAAATGAATTTTCCGAATGATTTCCAGCTGCCTGTCTCTAACATTTTCTGAAAAAATTCTGATGGAGCAAAGCCCAAATCATTCCGCCATTTCCCTGACAATAAAAATCCAACGAGGGGGGTGGACCAGTGCTCACTCAAAGCCTGCCCACAGGCGAATGACGCAACCGACAGGTGTGAAAAAACTCACGCATGCGCATGAAGGTTCAAGCTTGGCTGACGTAAAAACATATGAATCAAATCCATATATTTTTTGCATAAAATAAAAAGGTCCGTTACTTCTCTAACAGACCTCGTATTTGGTTTTTCCTCTTAATGAGGTGTTTTCAGATATTTGTGTCTTATACTCTGCTGTTTTTTCCCACATTTCCTTGATTAAATGCCTGCCCTTGAACAGGTGCCTGCCTCATTTAATGACAAAACTGTCTGATAAAAGTAAACGTTTACCTTAATCAAGCGCCGGACATTATGTGCATTAAAAAAAAAATTACATTTGGTCGAGTCACTCTTTTTTCTAAGTCCACTGCGGAGTGGTACCTTAAAATCCTAAAGCCTGACTTATGCTTCTACAACTCCATAACTCCGTGGCCACGGCAGTGACGCTGGCCTGACCCTTTCGAAGGTCGGTGTCCTAATGCAGTTTAGGACCCGATGTGATGAACATGCAGGTGCAGGTAGGACTTTCTTCCTACCTGCACCGCCACTGTTCCTGGTCTATATACAGTCTGTGGTTTCTGATTGTTTTTTCCCCCCTTTTTCTGGATCAGTTTGTCCAACAACGAGTTCCACTTCTTTATACAATCACTAACTTCCAAACCAATGTTATGTTATATGCAATTCTCTTCCATGAATTGTGAGTCATTTGAGCATCTTCGTAGTTTTTGACTCCGTGTTGTAAAGTTGGTCATATTTTGCACTGCAAAAACTATTAAAATATGAAGGGAGAGGAAGGAGTGAAAGTGGCAAATCACAGCCGTTTATTGTCTCCGTTGTTTAACATGGATACGTCAGGCTACGGGGAGGGTTCGTAGCCACACAGAGGGCTCTAATCTAAAGCGGTTGTCTTTGATTTGCCATACCCAGGGATATGTCTGAAAATTAACACTCTATATATATATACACACACACATACATACAGTGGTGGCCAAAAGTATTGAGACAGCATGATAAAATCTAATTTTTAGTTAATTGCTTATTAGCGCTCTAAAAATTTGCAAGTTTTCTAGTGAATTACGCAATTCTGTAGCCATTTTATGCCGTGTCGGACATTCCGCAAAGACGATCTACTATCAATATCACGAGCCTCTGCTTATCAGTTAGTGAAAAAATTCAAAGACACTGGAGCTGTAGTGAAGGGGAAGCGCACCGGTAGACCAAGGGTAACTTCCATGACGACTGACAACATGATCAGGAGATGTATTAAATGCGATCCCTACGCATCTTCATTTATTTAAGCACAGCTGCCCATCTACCAGTCCCATCTACTAGGACTATCAGGCGTCGTTTACATACCGAATTCTAGTCAACGACCTGCGAAGAAGCCAAACCTGCCACATGGCTAAAGTGGTGAAGAATTGGCTGAGGGACCGGGACATCCAGCTCTTGGAACCATGGCCAGGGTCATCTCCAGACCTCAACCCAATCGAGAATTGTTGGACCCTAGTGAAGAAAGCCGTTGCTGCCAAAAAACCGTCATCAGTGCATGAACTTCGAGAGGCAATCAAGCAAGCATGGATTCAAGAAATCACACCGGATTACTGTCGTCGCCTGTTTGATTCCATGCCAAAGCGGGCTGCTCAGGTGTTGAAGAACAAAGGACTCCATATGAAGTACTGAGTACTGTATAACAGATGTACATTGTTATGCGCTGTAATTTTAGTTAGAATTCGCTGTAAAATATAAATTTGCTTAAAAAGTTGATTTGTCTCAATACTTTTGGCCACCAATATATATATATATATATAAAAACTGACTGGCCTGTACAGGACAGGTCATGGCCACATTCTTCAGGCTTCCTCTCCCTTATTCCCATGAGAATCTGCAAAACAACTCTGTGTGGGCATGAACATACTTCGCGAGGTTATCCTTAGCCATAACATATATCTTAAATATCAGCAGGCTTGCGTGCACAGATGTGCCTGTGGTTCAACACTTAGTTTCACAGCAACAATACAGACGAGGTACATCTTATCTAGCCATTCCACTGATACCAAGCAGGCCGCATAAGCAGTTACACTATTCCCGCGATTAGTCCAAAGAAGAATGACGAGTACAATAGCTTCAGCACATAATGTGCTCTTACAAAGAAACCCTAAATCTAATACAGTGGATATTATATTAATATGAGTCTAAACACGTTCAACTAGACAGTGCAAGCATACATGAACACAATATAATCATGAAACAGTAGTTTTAGGATTATGGCAGCAACTTCATACCGTTCCTCAAACATCAACATAACAGAATCAGGTCAAAAACATATGCATTTTAATCATACAGACCGGATGATTTATTCCGGTTGTTTCTGAAAGATAATCACAAGAATTAGTAGCAGAAAATGCAGTTATATTCTTCAGCAGCAAGCAGCATTTTGTTATAATTGCCAGCCTTGAATAAAGGTCTGCCTCGTTTAGGTGCCAGGCTTGAGCACAGTTTGAAAAAATAAATGCCCGGGCATCTAATTAAGGAAATACAGTACATATGTTTGTTTGTTTACCCTGTTAATCAGGCAATTTTGGACTGGTGGAGCTTACACTCCATAAAATATGGTAATTGACAGTGAGACCGGCTGACAGACAAATGGCAGATAAGTCCAACTGAATATATTTACGTCGCGCCAAATCACAACATAAGTCACCAAAAGGCACCTCACAAGGGTCCGGACGAACCATACCAACCCCCCAAGCAAAATGTGTCAGTGAAGTGGTTACTATTGCAAACTGACCATGCATGCCACGTCACTTTTTCCTTTTGTTGTTGCAGCAGATATCAGCTGGAACACATTTAATAAAGGACAAAATAATAGAGACAAAAACAGACATGGTTATTTAATCTTTATTTGTGAGGAAATCAGACATTTTATTGAAATCAGTGGTCCAACAAACATAATATTTGGTCAGGTTTGTGCAAATGTCCACCCCCACTTCAAGCATAATTTTGCGCGGAACACCCAGGGCGCTCAAACACGTGACTACATTACACAGTGATATATATATGTGATGAAGGTAAGTGTTATGGTTTTACATAGTAGAGTCAAAATTAACCCAATGTGCAGGCAGCAATGAGACCAAAAAGGGTAATGGAAAAACAAGAGGTTTAAATGTTCCAAAAGTGAAAAACAGTCCAAACAGGTGAGGTGGAAAAACAGCTCCAAACAAACCATGACAAGGAGGTCTAAAACAAGGAGTAAACACTAAACTAACTACAGCCACAAAGAAGGTGCAACAAGGGTCATGGTACTTACAAAAAAAAACCCAGGAGCAGGTAGTCAAACGCAAGGAACCAGCAAATCAGCAGAGAACCAGGTGCTACTTAAATACCGACTCACACTAATGAACAAAATGGAGGACAGGTGGGGCAGAGTCAAAGGTCAGGTGACAACAAACAACAAAAGGTGATAAAAAACTTAGACATCTAAAGTGAAGCAGAAACAAAACATAATAACAAAGAGACAAAACCACACAATACAAAAAATAAACATAGAATGCAAAAATAGGACAAGATGAAACAGTGGAAAAAAAAACTGACAAACAACCTGAGCATAAATAAAGAGGCAAGGATATTTGACTAACACAAAAACTAAAGCACACCTAAAGCTGAATCAAGATATTAAAGCAGAAAACCAACATGGCACTACAAAGAGAACAAACACAGTGTAAAACAGAGGAGCAAGACTGAAAACACACAGAACAAATCCAAAGAGAAGCAATCAATGACAAAGACAATAAGATAGTAAGACAGAGACACAATCTGGGGACAGATCACACAGACAAATGAGAGGACAGACCCGGGACAAAGATGGAGGACAAACCACTAGGAGGACATTCACAAAAGACAGACACACACTGAATACAAAAGGGGGTGTAGGCAGCAGACAACAAAGGACTGAAATATGAACCCATAAATGTAAGGACACGGACAGGGTTGACTGACACAGGCGTGGGAAACCAACAGGACAGAAACACAAACATGAACAAAAGGCACAAACAGCCAGACAGATGCAAACACAACAGTATGTTTTCCTTTATAATCAGTATCTGTCTGTTTTCATCACACATTAATGACAAAAGGTGCTTTTGGTTACTTTTTTGCAAATGATATCAACATTTGCCCTGAATGCATTTCCATCGACGGCCGTTAACAGGCTGTAAGTTGGGTGAGCATTAGATTCAATCATATCGATGTTCTCTCCCCGTGGACGGGATGTGAGCGTATTAACTTTAAAACATTCAAACACTGTTTACTTGCTTTCTGGAGGATTTCAGAAATGCTCCAGTGGCCAATCTGAGCAGAAACACTCAATACTTACACAAGAAGGAGCTTCAGTTTTAACCTTTAAAAAAAACAACAACACAAGTCTCATTAAAAAACAGACCACAAACCTGCCCAGAAAACATTTTTTTGAGATTTAACAGTCTCACACACAGCCTGTCAGCTATAGTTTACACAGAAAATGTTCTTTAGTTGCTTCAGTCACAGTTTTTAAAATTTCAGTTGAGGAATTTTTCTATTTACCCAATTTTTTCTTCCTTGGTTTCTTAATGTCACCAACTACAGAAGCAGTTTGGCTCGTCAGTGCCGTGATTGATTTTCAACAGCTGCTGCAAACATTAATGATTACAGAGTCATCTGACAACATTTTAATGAAAAGACTCACTTTTAGACCTATGAAAGAAAAACTGAGCACAAAAGCTTGTCTGCAATTCGTAATAGTTTTCCCTTTGTTATTCTGTCTTTTGTTAAAGTCACCCCTGCAAGATCGAAACCTGCAATTTCACCAAAATTATTCTTACGAGTTATTGTAATGTCTGCGTCTTGCAAAACAGACTTACTGAAAACATAAAAAGAGATGCATTTACCAGCTGTAGGTCCAAGTATCTTAAGTTTAAAGTGCACTGATGAGTAATATTTAAGAAAATGGCATATGAGGGCTTATTGACAAGTTCCTAAATCAAGTCTTGCTGTACTAGAGGATAGGGATGCCTTCTACTTATAGGTCAGACTCCAGGGGGGCGACGTGGTACACAACGTGGTTCCAAGACACTTCACCCCCATGGCACATGGCATCTATGCCTTTTTGTCAACTAATATACAGCAAGGGCATTTTTTGGACAGTTCATTCGCCTGGCATACATGTTTTATTATTGCTGTTAACAGCTCTCCCTGCATCCCACAATGTGTTTTTGTTGTGTTTTATAAGTGTAATAAAGGTTTACAATCAAAAATAGTCAAGGAAAAAATAAAGCAAAAAATAATTTTCCACACACATTTATTCAAAACACACAGCAAACAATAATAAACAACTGTTTTGACACTTTATAAAGGTAATTTGAGGTCTTGTGTGAAAGACTGTACAACAAAAAGGTTCAAACAATAAACACAAATGCACATTTTGAACAATATATACAAAATGGTCTATGCGTTTTGTTATTTTGATATGGTAAACAGTGCTTTACACAGAGAAAGCAACAGAGTTATCCAGTAACATTCACATGCAAACTAGTGGAGCAATCCTGATAGTTACACACTCTTTGTTTGAGCACGTGACATTGTCATCAGAGGCTCTCCATCTGCTTCACTGACCACTGTGCATAATAGCTCAGGGCACATTTGGAGCCCAATAGTATGTACTCATTGGAGCACCCAGGGGCTATTCAAATGGCCCAACTAGTAACATATCACTCCTGAATGATCTTTGGCTTTTCATGTGAGGTGAACCAATTCCGATTGGACACTCACATTGCGCACGTCATCACACAGCTTCTATGAGGAGTACAAAGATGGCCAATAGCTGGCTCGAAAGTCCATGGAGTTAACATTTCAGCAAAAAAAAAGAAGAAAAAAGTAAGTTTCTATCTCATATCATTAAAAAGTTATTTATAATTTAGTAAAGCTTGGTCTTAGCCATCGTATACGACAGCGTCGGCCCCAGAGGATTAATGTGGTAAGGCAGTGCATGGTTGATATGCTGTATTTTGATCTCTTAAAATGTACTAGTAGATTCCTCATGGATGGTCGTATGAGGCTGTGTTTGAAGGTGGGATGTACAAAGAGGTGTATGTATGTGATATTATACTATTATTTGAATATAGTATTTCATATTGTTTTAAAAAATTATCAATTATATGAAAATAAAAGGATTCCTATTAAACAGGTTATTGGAAGACAGTCAGACAAAATTAAACAGAACATTTAGAATATTTGCAACTGCAAATCAGTATCCCACATCCTGAATACAGTTTATTTAAACTTGAACTCACAGAAAATATAAGATTTTATTCAACTTATGTACATGCTGAAACATAATTTGTTGGTGTTAATCAAAAAATGGATTTTAGCTAATGTCTCCTCTGTGTTGTCAAGTTAAACTCAGTTGCAAGGAACACTGACATCTTGCCTTCACAGTAAAAGCATTTCTTGGGATGCTAGCATTAAACATTTTATTGTGAAATGGTGTAAGCAACATGTTGTTTAACTTTGCTACTAGCAACATCAGCGAGCCACATAATCTTGGCATACAATGTTAACCCTCTGGTGTCCGAGGGCATTTTTTGGACAGTTCACTCGCCTGGCATAAATGTTTTATTATTGCTGTTAAAAGCTCACCCTACATCCCACCATCAAGAGGTATGTCTTTTTCTTTTCAGGACAAGCTGTACTTTCAGAATATATATGATATAGTGGTGTTTTATTAGTGTAATAAAAGTTTATAATCAGAAATATGAAAGGAAAAAAATAAAGCAGAAATAATTCACACACATTTATTCAAAACACAGCAAACTATAATTAACAACTATTTTGACACTTTATAAAGGTAGTTTGGGATCTTGTACAAAACAATGTACAAAATAAAGGTTCTAATAATAAACACAAATGAACATTTTGAACAATATATACAAAATGGTCTATGCATTTTGCTTGCCTTTATGCCACATCTCAAAGCAATTTCTGTCTGTTATTACACATAGACTTTCACTACAAACTTTTTAATTCCATGGGGTTTGACTCCCTCTTGGAATGTGTTCCTGCAGTGTAAACAACCTATCTTCACAGTTTGAGGCCCTGTTAACACCCCTCCCCCTTCATTCATATGTGCAAACGGCACTTTAAGGCCCAGTCACATGGCACTTAACGAAGGGTGATGAAGCCCTGACGAAACAAGAAATCTGGACTTTCGTTGACTGTCGTTGGCATCCTTTAACCTTCGCGCAGCTTTGTTCCTGCAGCTGGCACTTCGTCAGGATTTTTAAACTGTTGAAAAATTTGAACAAAGGGCAACGAAAACCTCAATTCGTCTGTGTCTTGTTTTGCTGTCATTCTTGACATTTTTTAATTGTTTTTGTAGTTTTTGTAACGTTATTCTTTAATTTGACTTCGTTGGAGCAGCTGAATGTTTTCACACAGTGCAGAAGCCGTTTCTGAGCATTGAGGCTACTGCTGCTTCATGTACTGTTGGAAATTACAGGGCAAAGTCAGCCTGCTTGCTTGGATTTTTTTTTAATCTGTGTGGGGGTCAGCTTCAATGGGCTCAGGCACCTTACATATGAGGTCTGTCCGAAAAGTAATGGACCTTTTTATTTTTTTCAAAAACTATATGGATTTGAATCATGTGTGATTGTATCAGCCAAGCTTGAACCTTCGTGCGCATGCGTGAGTTTTTTCACAGCTGTCAGTTGCGTCATTCGCCTGTGGGCAGACTTTGAGTGAGCACTGGTCCAGCCCCCTCGGATTTTCATTGTCAGGGAAATGGCTGAGCGACTGCCGCTTTGCTCCATGAAAATTTTTTCAGAAACTGTGACAGACAGCCAGGTGGAAACCATTCGGAAAATTCAGATGGCTTTCGGTGAAGATTCTATCGGCGTCACACAGATTAAGGACCATTACAACCGGATTAAAGACGGCCCACACCGGCGGAGAGCGCGCCGCGCTCCGAGCGGCTTAGTTATGCTGCTATAGACGTAGACTGCTGGGGGGTTCCCATGATGCACTGTTTCTTTCTCTTTTTGCTCTGTATGCACCACTCTGCATTTAATCATTAGTGATCGATCTCTGCTCCCCTCCACAGCATGTCTTTTTCCTGGTTCTCTCCCTCAGCCCCAACCAGTCCCAGCAGAAGACTGCCCCTCCCTGAGCCTGGTTCTGCTGGAGGTTTCTTCCTGTTAAAAGGGAGTTTTTCCTTCCCACTGTCGCCAAGTGCTTGCTCACAGGGGGTCGTTTTGACCGTTGGGGTTTTACATAATTATTGTATGGCCTTGCCTTACAATATAAAGTGCCTTGGGGCAACTGTTTGTTGTGATTTGGCGCTATATAAAAAAAATTGATTGATTGATTGATTGACAGGCTGAAACGACCAGATCATTTCCAAAGTGAAGGCTGTGTTGATCCGGCATGTCGTGTGACTACCAGAGAAATTGCAGAAAATGTGGACATCAGCACGTTTGCAGCACATTCCACTGTTACGGGAGATTTTGTAATGAAAGACGTGCAGAGGAATTCGCGTGTCGGGACGGAGCCGCTCATGGTGCAAAACAAACACCTCCGTGTTGGAAACCATTCGGAAAATTCAGACGGCTTTCAGTGGCTTTTCAGTCGAGTGAGTATCCGAGAAATTGTGTAACAGCTGGGCATGCCACAACATGTCCTGTGAGACGTCCAACACGGAGGAAGTTTGTTGTGCACCATGAGCGGCTCTGACCCAACGCGCGAATTCCTCCGCACGTCTTTTTTTTTAATTGGAGCAAGACGTAGCGCGCAGTGTGTCAACAGACAGTGAGGACTCTGATGATGATGGAGATGATTCCTCTTTTGTTCTGGATGAGGAACCAAAGCAGGTGGTCCACTGACGTGCACACAGATCTCCACAGCTTCTGTTTGCAATTTCTCCAGGACTCAGGTGCTATGAGCTCCGTCCCAGCGCCGAGTCCTGGAACGCAGAGATGTGGACACACACTGCTCCAGCTGTGGCTCCAGTCGCGTTTCATTAAAGCGTCTTGATCGTGAGCTTCGCTTTTGTTAAGTTCCTCTTTCGTCCCTTTTGCGCTCTTGCTTCGCAGACTGTTCAGTGATAAAAGCTCTTTCGTCCACCTTTTCTCAATGAATTGTGATGTTTTTTACTTTTTCCCTTCATTCAGGAATTGTCGTGTGCCATGTGACTGGACCATTACGAGTGAGAGCGAGAGATGCCTTTCAACAATATTCACTGGCCAAGTAGTGAATCATTTGTTCCACTGACACTCTTTGGTCGATCATGTGAGGCTGTATGAGGCTGTCTTATGCTGATCACCTCCATTCATATGCGTAACGGTGCGCTTTTATGCATGGAGCCAGCAGCCAGAAGGCTATTCAAACAGCATTCACATTCACAAGAGTAACACATTGCTGCTCCTAACAATCTTTGGCATACCATGTGAGACTGCTCTGCCCTATGATTGGCTATTGGAAATCATGTGACGGTGAACCAATTCCGATTGGACACTCACATTTCACACGTCATCACACAGCTTCTATGATGAGTACAAACATGGTGGACGGCTGGCTTGAAGGTCCGCGGAGTTCACTTTTCAGCAAAAAAAAAAGGTAAGTTAGGCTAAAATCACCTATTGGGCTGAGACTACTAATAATGGCGGTAAATGGCGTCACTGCGCATCGAACATTTCAGTGTGTCACAGAATTTTGCTGAGTTTAATGATTAAAACAGTAACAGTAAGTAAGAAATCTGTAAGAAAGAAAGAAAGAAAGTAAAGTAAAGATCGGATTGGCCGCGAAGCTAACGGCGACCTACCCAGGCCGGCGGCGTACCATCCAGGCCGCGGCGTCGGCGGAGACGTACCATCCAGGCCACGGATTTTAGCGGAGGTGAACCATCCAGGCTCGCGGCGTCAGCGGAGGGAACCACCCAGGTCCGCGGCGTCAAGGCAAGCGAACCATCCAGGCCCACGAAATCGGCAGAGGGAACCATCCAGACCACGGTGTTGGCGGAGACGTACCATCCAGGCCGCGGTGTTAGTGGAGGGAACCATCCAGGTCCGCGGCGTCGGCGGAGGGAACCATCCAGGCCCGCGGTGTTGGCGCAGGAGGTGACCCATCCAGGGCAGCGGCATCGGTGGAGAAGGTGAACCATCTAGGCCAGCGGTGTCGGCGGAGGAGGTGATCCATCCAGGCCCACGGTGTCGGTTGCATCCGGGGTGGCGACGGCTGCACCCAAGGCTGGAGACGGCTACATGTGAAGGTAGCGGAGGCTACATCCGAGGCTAGTGCGGCGACATCTGAGGCTGCGGCGGCTGCGACCGAGGCTGACGGCGTCTATGACCGAGGCTGGTGGCGGCTATATCTGGGATCAACATCGGGGAAGGTTGGTGTGTGGCGACCGGATTTGTGGTGGTGGAGACCACGAGTGGGAATTGCTTTACAGTGGCCTGTACTGAGCTACAGGAGTTAACATGGCACCAACCAGGAAGACAGAGAAAATGGAGGAAGACTTGGAGGAGATAAAGACCTCATTGAATCGTATTTCAAAAGACATGTCCAATTTAGACAAGTTGATGAAGGAGATTAAGGAGCTCCAAAATCTTGTTAAAGAAAAGGACAAGATTATTAAGAAACTTGAGCAACGGGTGGATGAACTTGAACAATATACTAGAAAAGATGATGTTATAATAACTGGTTTGGAAACAAAACATCGGTCGTACGCAAGGGTGGTGGATTCTGGTGGAGCCAGTGGGGAGGATGCACCACCTGAAGAATTACAAACACTAGAACAGCAAGTTACAAATTTTTTAAATCAAAAAGGTGTTGTCATACATCAAGACACTATTTCAGACTGTCACACAATTCCATCCAAAGACAGTAAAAATAAACTACCAGATATAATAATACGATTTATAAGCAGAAAATACAAAAATGAATTATTACGACAGGCAAAGAATCTGAAAGGAACAAATGTATATATAAATGAGCATCTAACGAAAAAAATGCAGATATTGCCAGGGAAGCAAGACTATTAAAAAAACAGAAACATATTGTTGCTACATGGGTCTGGAACTGTAGGGTTTGGATCAGAGTGAGAGAAGGGACAAAGGGTATACATGGAGGACCTGAGTAGACAAATGAATATGACGTCAGTTGGTATTATGACCAACAAGAAATCAGATTAAACATGGAAACAGATGATAAAATATATGACATAGACACCAATATTGATGAAAGTATATTTGACTTGACTACAATTGTTATGTGTCGGACCACCGACCCAGCGTTTGACAGGACCCAGCATAAAATAAGCAGAGCACGGTTCAAAAGATAACAATTTAATAATCATAGTGAGTTTAGTGATAAACAACCAAAAATGTCCGCGGTCTGGTGAGGTGAAAACACGGCGCGCTCTCAGCAGCGCAAACGGTCCGAAGCCACAGCAGTTCGGACCCAGGGACCCCGCCGACACCCCCCAGGTGGCCGCGACAAACCGACTCTGTGAAGAAAGAAAACATGAGGTGAGTCCAACACTCTCCACCCAGAGAGACACAGCTCAAAAGGTGCACCCAGTCAGCAAACACTTCCTGGCTTAAATATATATCAGCTTCTCACCCTGCAGGCACGGAACAACTCAGTTCAAATCTCCACTGCAGCAGAAGCTGATTAGGCGATTAGCATAACGTGACAGCTCAATAACACAAGATGTGAGGGACACCAAATCTACTGTCATTACTTCATAAAAGTCACCAAAGCAAATTACCTCAGGAAGTGTGCTGAAGAGCGTGAGACCTCACCCAATCCTCCTTCACAGACTGTGGCATCAAACCTGGAGCGGTCTCTGCATCCGTAATGGTGAGATTGTTCTCCTGACGTCGATCTCACACGTCTGCTCACAAGGTCGAGTCTCTGGCAATCACACACTGTGCATTCAAGGTTTAAATGCAGCAATCTCTGATTAAGACAGAATACACCACAGCTGTGAGCCGTGATGACCTGCACGTGAAAACAAGCCTCAGGTGTTCAGGGTGAGGTCCTAATACTCAGCCACTCAGTCCTGAATGCATACCACCTGGTGGGAGAAACAGAAAACAAAAACCAAGCCAGACAAACACCCCAGCACATAACAACAATTGGTTGTGAGTATTATACGGAAAAACAGTTAAATAGTGAAAAAATTACTGAAGATACCCTGTCACTCATACATATAAACATTCGAAGCTTGTACTATAAAATGTCAAAAATAAAATATTATTTAAACCAGTTTAAAAATAGATTAAGCATTGTTGCAATCACAGAATCTTGGCTTAAAAATGACCTCATGGCTGATGTTCAAATGGAGGGATATGAGTTATATTTTGTAAATAGAAGAGAAAAAAAAGGTGGAGGTATTGTTTTGTACATAAAAACAGATCTGACATGTAAAATTGTAGAAGAAATGACAATTATAGATGATGTCATAGAAATTGTGACAGTGGAAATTGTACATGAAACATCTAAAAATATTCTAATCAGTTGTGTATACAGAGCACCAGACTCTTGTGTTGTGAAATTTACAGATAAAATAATAGAATTATTCTATCAAATCAAAAACAAAATGCTCTTTATGTGTGGAGACTTTAATGTTAATGTGGAAAGCTCCAGTTGCCAAAGAGTAAGTGATTTTGTGAATTCAATGTATAGTTTGGGTTTATTCCCCTTGATAACAAAACCAACCAGAATTACATCGCAAAGTGCAACTGCAATTGACAATATATTCACAAATAGAACAGATGAAATTATTAAGAATGGGATATTGATGACAGATCTCAGTGATCATTTACCAGTTTTTTCAATATTTAAATATAAAAATAGGTACAAAAAAAAAAACTGTTAGAAACTTTAAAAGAGATAAGTCATTAAAAGCCTCAAAGATCTCAAAAATCAAAATTGGGAAGAGGTTTATGTCGGTGACGTTAATGTAGCATATAGTTCATTCATGAAAATACTGATGAAATCATATAATAAAAATTGTAAATTAATAAAAACTAGTAAGAAAAGAGTAAATAAACCATGGCTGACCAAGGGAATAAAAAACGCTTGTGTAAAGAAAAACTATTTATATAAGTGCTTTTTAAAAATGCAAACAAAGGAAACACAACACAGATACAAAAAATATAAAAATAAACTATTGACAATAATTAGGAAACAAAAAAAGATTATTATAGTGAACAATTGAATAAGAGTAAAGATAATATGAGGGCAACATGGGGAATTATAAAAAGTGTGATGGAAAGTGATGGAGTGAAATCAACTTTTCTGAATTACCTTGTCAAGGAAAATAAAGAGATAAATGATATAAAAGAAGTTGTAAATGAGTTTAATGATTATTTCTCAAAGGTGGGATCAAATCTGGTGGGAAATAAACCAATAGTAGAAGATAAATTAAATACAATTGTAAATACGGTCAATAGTATTTTCCTTGACAATGTGGAAAAAGATGAAATGAGGAATATTGTAAAAAACTGTGTAAGCAAAAGATCAACTGACTATGAAGATTTAGACATGATGACTGTAAAAAGTATAATAGAAACTGTTATTGAACCATTCACTTACTTTGTAATCTGTCTCTGTTAACAGGAATTTTCCCAGACGAAATGAAAATTGCCAAGGTAGTCCTATTATGTAAAAATGGAGACAAACATAACGTTTCAAATTACAGGCCAGTATCATTGCTTCCACAGTTTTCTAAAATTATGGAAAATGTTATGTGTCGGACGCAGCTCGGAGAACCGACCAGCGTTTGAAGGACCCAGTATGAAATAAGCAGAGCACGGTACAAAGGCTAACTGAATTTAATACATAACAGTGAAAATGTAATAACAGAAAGGTGCGGCCTGGCGTGGTGCGCTCCCAGCAGCGCTAACGGTCCGGAGCCAGAAGCTGTTTCGGACCCAAGGACCCCGCCGACACCCCCCAGGTGGCCGCAACAACCGAGTCTGTGAAAGAAGGAACCATTATGTGAGTCCACACTCTACACACAGAACACTTAAAGGTGTACAAACAGCAAACACTTCCTGGCTTGATTACTGATCAGCTTCCCAACCTGCAGGCATGGAACATCCCGTTCACAAAACTCCACCGCAGTGGAAGCTGATACATGACTAACATACAGCTCAATACAATAAGGTGTGAGGGACACCACATTTACTGACTGTATAACTGTTAGTCACAAAATCCAACGTACCTCAGGAAGTGTGCTGACGAGCGTGAGACCTCACCCCCTCCTCTTTCACAGACCGTGCATCAAACCTGGACATTCTCAGCGTCCGCTGCTGATGAGATGGCTCCCAAGACGACGATCTCACCCGTCTGGTCACAAGATCGAGTCTCTGGCAAATACACACTGTGCACTCCAGTCTTAAATGCCAACATGCTCCAATCCATCCAGATGCACCTCAGCTGTGAGTCCTAACGAGTCGCAGGTGATCAGGGTGAGGTCCTGACAGCCTCAGCAACACAGCCACTCAGTCCCAAATGCACGCCACCTGGGAGGAAAACAAAAAGACAAACAAACCGGCAGCCAGGCCCCCCCAGCCATATAACAGAAAAGGTTTTTGTGACAAGGTTGGATAAATTCATTGAGAAACATCATATTTTAAATAATGCTCAGTATGGATTCAGAACAAAACAATCGACAGCTATGGCAATTATGGAATTAAAAGAGAAAATATCAACAGCAATAGATAATAAAGATTATATGGTAAGTGTTTTTATTGACTTGAAAAAAGCTTTTGATGTTATCGATCATTCAAGATTGCTTCACAAGTTACAACAATATGGAATAAGAGGGATTGCACATCAGTGGGTAAAAAGCTACTTAGAAAATAGAAAACAGTTTGTTCAGATAAATAATACTAAATCAGAATTGTGTAATATTATGTGTGGAGTACCACAAGGGTCGGTACTTGGACCCAAACTGTTTATTTTGTATACCAATGATTTTGTGAATATATCTAATGTACTTGGTAGCATTTTATTTGCTGACGACACAACATTATTTTACTCTGGATCAGATATACAGGAAGTAGCACAAGTGATAAATACAGAGTTGGAAAAAGTGAAATATTGGTTTGATATAAACAGATTGTCACTTAATCTTAATAAAACAAATTTCATATTGTTTAATGACAGAGTTAAAAAAAATGATGTGTCATTAAAATAGATGGAATGGACATTCAAAGGGTAAAAGAAACTAAATTTTTAGGAGTTATGATTGATGAAGATTTTACATGGAAGTCACACATAAATTACATAAAAGGAAAGATAGCGAAAGCCATTGCTGTTTTGCATAAAGTTAAATATTCATTAAATAGTTATGGATTATTAACATTGTACAATTCATTGATTGTTCCATATTTGACTTATTGTGTAGAAATCTGGGGATCAACATGTACAACTTATACACAACCTTTATTTATTTTGCAGAAAAGAGCTTTAAAAGTGATTGGCAACAGTCGATTTAGAGATCCATCTAATCCATTGTTCATTAAGTATAGGGTACTTAAATTTCATGATTTAGTTGATTTGAAATTACTACAAATAATGTGCCAAGCGAATAACAATACCTTACCAATAAACATTCAAAATATGTTTGAAAAAAGAGTAAGTAGTTATGATTTGAAGGGCATAGAAGTCTTTAAAAAATCAAGATTCAGAACCTGTTGTGTGGGCCGCTGAAGAGGAGGTACTGCTGGCCCACCACCACCAGAGGGCACCCTGCCTGGAGTGCGGGCTCCAGACACCAGAGGGCGCTGCCACCTCACAGGAGCAGCCGGGGTGACAGCTGTCACCTACACAGCTGTTACCAATCAGCTGATCCGCAGCGGTATATCTGCAAGACGTCATCTCCACTTCTTTGCCGAGATATCGCTCTACCAAGGAGGTAACATTCTCAGCTGACTGTGTTTATAACAGAAATATCTGTTGCTTGTGTGTGTTTGGACAGCAGATACTCTGTTTCTTTTTTCGACGAGAGGTGGAGGTGATCTTCCCACCGTACGTGTTGCCGGGTGCACGCGCACCCACATCTAACTGTTTTTGTTCCTCGCCAGCAGTACCAGATCCGACAAGCGGAGGCAGTGGCCACCTGGGTGTTCGGGACTTGGCGGCTCCAGTATTCCCGGGGTTCGGTGGCGGAGGAAATCGTGTGGTTCCGGTTCTGCTTTAGACGGACGTCTCTTATCTTCGAGCCGGCCCACATGACACATTTTTTGTGAATTGACTATTTATCCATAATTGTAATTCGCCGTGTTGGTTGTGCTTCTTCACAACAGTAAAGTGTTATTATTTGACTTCCTCCATTGTCCGTTCATTTGCGCCCCTGTTGTGGGTCCGTGTTCCTACACTTTCACAACAGAACCAAGATAAAGGAACGGAGTATTGCAGTGAATGGTGTAAAATTATGGAACAACCTCAACAAAGAAATCAAAGAATCAAGGTCGCTTAAATTATTTAAAAAACATATTAAACTTGATGTATTTCGTAAGTATGAAACTATGAAATAAGTTAGTGGGCTGTGACAAAGCCAAAAATGTAATCTGTTAATAATGTTTAGAATGTTTGAAGTTTAAAATGTAATCT
Source organism: Thalassophryne amazonica (assembly GCF_902500255.1). Lineage (NCBI taxonomy): Eukaryota > Metazoa > Chordata > Actinopteri > Batrachoidiformes > Batrachoididae > Thalassophryne > Thalassophryne amazonica. The sequence continues at coordinate 57,074,560 of NC_047119.1, read as the reverse complement.
ATTAGGGATGTAGTCTTTTAAATAATGGTTAAAATTAGGAAAGAAGTCCGTGGCATGTGACAAAGTCATAGAAATGCAATGATGTCGATTGATGATGCTTTTCAAGATTGTGTTGTAAAAAAGGGGCAGAATATCTAAGACTTGTTCTTCCAAACTGCTCCTTTTCGTTCAGTGGTTTGTAATGTTTTGTTAATTTTGCTTTTCTGTTTTTCTTTTAAATGAATGAAATAAATCCTCAATAAATAAATAAATAAAAGTTTATATCTCATATCATTATAAAGTTATTCATAATTTAGTAAAACTTGTACTCAGCCGTTGTATATGATGGCGTCGACCCCAGATGGTTAATCAAAATAAAGGTTTCAAAATAAAGATTTTGAAAATTTATTCCCAAAATTTTCATAATAAAGGATGCATATCATCGTGCCATGTGCAAGCCATATCCGAAAGCTGAGGTCAATCTGACGAACAGTCAGAGAGATATGCGAGCCACACACACACAGAGCCGTTTTTTGCTTTATAGATAAATAATGTAGATAGTAGAGAGTAAGAAAACAACGAAACCAAAACACAGAATCAGTAAAAGTCATCCAAACGAGCAAAAGCCAGAGTACCAACAGCCAGAGGTGCTGCTTCCCAACACGCAAGGCAGGCAACTGTTTGAGGCCAATGGCCAGCAGGGGGCCCCCAGAGGGCAGATAAACTTTAAACCACAGCCATAGCCACCTGTCCCTTAGGTAGTTTCAACAAATGCTAGGGGCGAGACAACAACTCATAGGGGTGCAATACTGTACTGGAGCATTTATTGGTTTAAAAAAAATATGTGTATTAAAAAGAGGTAATGACGTGATGACTGATGATGAAAGACAGAACTTCACATAAACATAAAGGTGATGAACACTGGTTGGAGGGGCCCCCTGTGAATTTATGCCTTGGACTTCAACCAAAAGCATTGAAAATGCCCCCTGAAATGCCAACAGTTTCCATTTCTAAATTTCTGTGTACCACAAACAACATGAAATATTGTTTAAAAATGTGTCCTGTGATTCACGGGGACGAAGTTGACAGGGGGTGAAGTTTCTAGTTTTCATTACATAGTATCAATGACAGCAACATCTGGGGGAAAATACTGACCAGTAAGCAGGTAGTGGTCTGCGACTGTTACAGTGCAATCAAGTGTATAGTCATCATTCAGTGGCTGGACCGTCACAGACAAACTAGCTAGATTTGTGCACAGGGATTTGCTGCAAAGCACAATCCTTTTTTTCACCTTCTCACTTGATTATTTTCTACAACAGAAGTACTCCCCCATCTTCCATCAAAAATCCCAGTACACATCACCTGCCTACATTTACCACCAACTTTTTAGGAACTTTGTATCTTAGATATTTCCACTGTTCTGACTGCTCTGGAGTCTAATCTGTGGTCACGATGGGCTGAAGCAATTGCTTGCAATCCACCTGAAAATGTCAACAGCTTCCCTTGCTGTGATGACGAATGCATTTCTGATTACGTCTGAGAAATGCCAGCAGCTAGCTAGTCTACACCTTGGTCTTTTGGAGTTTATTGCTGATAACTGCATGCCTGCAATCTCAACTGCTTAAAATAAGTTAAAATGAGGAGTATCACTTATTACATACATTGTGAAGGAATATCAGCAACAACGTTTTGCCCATGAGGTGCACTTCTTGGGTTATGATCCAAAATGAAGATGCCTCAGTATTGTGAACCCCAGAGGATGGAGAAAGCTAATGGGACACTCGCATTTCACTTGGCTGCAGCAGATAGAGTGTTACATTGAAAAGGTGGGGATGGATCAGTTGCCTGCCTGGGTGGTTGCCATCCAGGACCCAAGGCAGTTCTACAGAATGTGATAACCTCAAGCTCAGCTCAGCTAGACCTTAGCTGAGCTGAGCCCTGTTGCCACAGGTTGTCCCATCCACAACGTGACAAAACTGCTGTGAGCCTAACCTTACAGCCACTTAGGAAGACTTGCGGTCCATGCTTTCCAACCAAAATCCACCATGATCCAGGTGTTACATGGGTGTCTTGTTGGTCTGGAGCAAGACGGGGCTGCAGGTTCCCAAATCTGAGGTATCATTTCAATTCTGGATACAAAATATGCCTGCATTTTCAGAACACATGGCACTGGAAGGAACGTAAGGTTTTGCAAGATGGGTCAGATAAAGGAGCACTTAACATTTACTATTTTACATAAACAACAAAACAAATGACCAACCAACCTAAACAACAAATGAAAAGTATCTCTAGCCATCTATAGGAAGCTAATAAACTGAGACAATTATTGAGGTAATAATGGTCAGTTTTCCCAATCTTGGTCTGAACTGTAGTAGCAGCATTTTGAAATATTTGAAAATATCTAGTATTAGTGAGTGGAAGACCAAAGAAAGACATTGCCCTAATTAATTCAAGGTGAAATAAAAGCTTAAATTTATATCAAATTGTTCCAATATTCTGGATACCAAGAAGGAATTATTGGCAAATTTACTAATATGCAAGGCATACGAGAAAGTAGATTCTTATTGTCACACAAAGACTTAAAATTTAAGAAGGTTACTATCCCCTAGTATCATGACAATGTCTTCATGGACCTCCATTGGTGATCATAAAACAAGCATGGCAGTTAATGTAGTATATTTTCTTCAACACAAGAACAATCAAGGTTATTATCCAGTTGCTATGAGAAGTTGTTATCCTCCAGCATCTGGACTCCCTAGGAACCTACACCAGGATTCCATTTGTGGACTTCAGCTCTGCTTTCAATACGATCATCCCGGCTCCTCTGCAGGACAAGCTCTCTCAGCTGACTTCCTGTCCAACAGGAGGCAGCATGTGAAGCTGAGAGGGCACTTTCTACATGGTCCATCAGCACCGGATTCCACAAAGGCTGCGTTCTTTCTCCTGTTCTCTTCTCCCTGTACACCAACAGTTGCACCTCCAGTCACCAGTCTGTGAAGCTCCTGTTCATGGATGATAAAACCCTTATTTCTGATGGGGACGAGTCTGCCTACAGATGTGAGATTGACCACCTGGTGTCCTGGTGCAAACAGAACAACCTGCAGCTCAATGCCCTCAACACAGTGGAGATGGCTTCAGAAAGAACCCAGCTCTGGCCACCCCATCACCCTGTGCTACTCACCATTTGCCATTGTGGACTCCTTCTATTTCCTGGGGATCACCATCACACCAGGACCTCAAGTGGAAGCTGAACATCAGCTCTCTCATCAAGAGAGCACAATAGAGGATGTACTGGTTGTGGCAGCTGAGGAGGTTCAACCTGCCAAAAATGATGGTGAACTTTTACACTGCCATCATTGAGTCCATCATCTCCTCTTCCATCACTGTCTTGTACGCTGCTGCCACTGCCAAGGACAGGAGCAGACTGCAGCATATCATCCATGCAGCAGAGAAGGTGATCGACTACAATCTGATATCCCTACTGGACCTATATGCCTCCAGGGCCCCAAGGCCAGCAAGGAAGATTGTGGCCTATCCCTCCCACCCAGGTCACAAACTTTTTGTCACCGTCCCCTCTGGCAAGAGGCTGAGATCCATCAGGACCAAAACCTCAACACACAAAAACAGCTTCTTTCCGCCCACAGCGAGACTAATAAATACGGCCAGAGACCCCCCACTTACCTTGCTCCCCCACTACCACAAAGTACAGATTGGTGGCCCCTGCACTGAAAGGTACTGTACACCTGTACTCCAATCACCTGTTTTTGCACAATTCCATCCCATTACGCTATATTTATTTAACAATGAATATAGTATTGCCGATTTGACTCTTTTACTTCTTACAGAAGTGTTTTTTCTTTTCTTTTTCTTATTGTTTATGCAGCAATAACACCAGATCAAATTTGTTGTATGTGCAAACTTGCTTGGCAATAAATTTGATTCTGATTCTGATTAACTTTCTGTATAATAACTCAAAGCGTTGAACTGTTTTGCCATATCTCCTAATACTTTAGGCAATGGAATCAAACACCAGAACTGATCAAAGTAAGAGAGATACCAAATGCATGATTGATTAGCTGTATTGGATGGGTAACCCCAGGCACCCCAAAATAGCACTGTACAACCTGTAGGCTCCTCATGGAATGGAGAGACATCATTGAGTATTGGAAGGGCTAAGGTAGCATCAGTGCCAGACAATGTAACCAAACAACAACACTAACGGGGTGCAAAAAACATGTTAATGAGCAGATAGCATGATGGCAAACAGTGATTAAAGAAAGAAATCAAACGGCAACCAAAATCCCCATAGATTTTTGGCTTTTTCAGGTTGGCATTACTACAATACAGCACAGACCAGTCAGGAGAGCCTTACTTCATCCATTCCATGATCATGTTGGCTGACACTAAGACCTGGATACTGGGTAGACAGAGCCGAACTGTTTAACAGAAAGCATTTATGTAGCACAATATTCAAAGGGGTGGGGGGCAACACCAGCAGGGAAGAATACTAGCAAACACAATGAAGTAATTATCATGTGCTAATTTCTAAATTTATTTTGGCTGAAATGCAACTGTTGGACCAACCATCAAACAAATAATAATTAAAAAAAAGGTATCACTTCAGAACACGGATTTTGGATTGTGTAAAGTATGATGGTACTCTGTGCCAGTAAAAGACTGGTATGGCTTGGCTGCCTAGATATAGCAACAGTTAATTCCTGAGGTGTCACTAAAATATGCATGCCAAACAGCAGGGCTTTGTGTTACTGCATAAATAAGTTGGCTACCTTTAAAAAGACTACCTCTAGTCCTGCAGCAAAATAAAGCAATGAATTATAAAAACAAACAAGAACATCAACATCAACAAATATGAAGATAAAAAATGAATATGACATTGTAAAGTTTACAGGGAATCATCCAGGTTTTAAATACTCAGAAAAACCTTCCAAAGGTTGTTAAGTATTGCAAACATTAGTCAACGGATTTGAAATTGATGAGAAACCATGAATAGGACCAGCTTTCAGTGTAACGTTTGTTTTGTGTAGTTTAAAAATTTATTCTTTCTGTGGGGAGTCCAGTCAGAGTAGTCTTGTCCAGAGGAAACAAAAGCATGAAAAAAACGACAGTAAGTGTAAAGTAAAGACAAGATTTAAAATATTTTGTGGCTGACATAAATACAACCAGATCACACAAAGGATGTCCAATGCAAAATTAAGGTCACATTCGAAAGGACTCTTTGTAATGGCCAAACATTACAAGCAAGACTTCCGAATGTTTCAGTTACATTTTATGCAGATTTTGGTGGCCAAAAACATTGTTTTGTGAAATAAAGTATTTATATTCTGAAGCCTGTTTAATACAGAAGCAGACTGTAGCACTGAAATGTAAAGCAGTGTATCATCAGCATAACTGTGGAAGTAGATGTTGCATTTCTTATACCCCAGTCACACTAGAGACAGAATGAGGCCCCATGCCACCCAAATGAAAAGTCAGCCACCATTTGGGCAAAGTCGAGGCACAGCTATCTAAGTGCAGTCAAGACAGACAGGCACATTTGCGCAGTGAGCCCAAATGCAGAGCACATCCACCAACTGTCAAGGTGCGTTCATGGTGCAAAAAGCACAACGGTGATCAATGTGCAGTCTGACCGCAGTCTGACTGCAATCTAAGCTTTCAAAACGTCACTCCAACAGCATTCAAAATAATCTGAACGGGGTTGGCTGACATACCACAATGGGCAGCCAATCCAAAACCTGGCCGAATGCCCTGGGTGTTGCACGACTGAGCTGGAATGTACCTGAGTGCCCCCACAATGTCTCAAGTGGGGGCCAACTGCAACACGGATGCCATCTGAATGTCCCGAGTGACCCCCCCCAATCTAACATGAATGCGAGCCAACTGTTTGGAGTGGCTCCCCACTGGAGCATGAATGTGAGCTGAATGTCCCAAGTGGCCTCTGAATGCAACACAAATGCAAGCCGAATGTCCCGAGTGGCCCCCGAATGCAACACAAATGCGAGCCAAATGTCCCAAGTGGCTCCTCCCAGTGTAACATGAATGTGAGCCAAATGTCCCGAATGGCCCCCGAATGCAACACGAATGAGGCCGGAACGGCCGATTGCACCTCTACCATGGTCAGACCACAATGACTGCAACACTGGATAGTATGAGAAAGCATACAAACCAGTGACCATTGCATGATCCATGGCCACAGAGAGAGAGAGAGAGAGAAACAGAGAGAAGGACAGACAGACAGAGAGCCAGACAGACATCATCATCGACAGAGCCACACAACACCACCGAGCAAGATATTGACAGCAACACCACGGCACCCAAAAAACAACTGGCCAAAACAAAACGTGTTGCCACGGGCCTCAGCCAGGGACTGGGCCGATGTGCTGTAGGGTAGGAAGGCCCAGCTGAGCCAACCTCTGACCCACACCAGGGTGCAGCAACACCACCGCTGCCAATGCCAGAACCAGGCTCACCACCAGCCCCTCCCGGATCACCACCACCCACAGTCTCCCAGGACCTGAAGCCAGCACCGGCCCATCCCGGTGACACCAACAGTGAGATGGGAGATGGTCACGGGCGATTTCACCGATGAGCAGGAGCAGGACATGGTGGACTGGCTCCAGGCCCCCATGGACAGCGACACCTGACGGCTTGGAGCAGCACCCACCCATGGCTGCCCAGTCAGACACCCCCATGGAGTCCCCGTGCAGGCTGGCTGATGCCACTGAGGCAACACTCAGCCAAATAGCGGAACTGCAACACCAGCTGCTGCAGAACCTCTCCGACCCCATGAAGTTACCCCTTCAGTGTAAAAACGACGCAGGCTACTTGAAGGTGGTGATGTACACCCCTCATGGCTGTGGTACCAGGGTGGGTTCAGCTGCCTGCTGCAGTGGTACCAGCGCAAGGTGCAGCAGCAGCAGCAGGCACCTGCCTACCCCATACCCTACCACCCCTGCACCCATCCCTGGACCCAGCAGCCACATCTAGACCACCTTGGCATGGCAGCCCCACCCATCACAGTGTCTGGCCTAAGGTCCAGTGCCCAACCACTGTGTGAGGCTCCCAGGAGGTTTGGTGGGTCCAGCAGCAACGCCAACCTGCCAGCACACCCCTGCCACAGCCACCAACCACACCCACACACACCCAGGACATAAGGAACCTCAACAACCTCAGTGGCATCAGTGGGGGAAGCAACACTAGCTTCATGTAGCTACTCTCCCTGACCTGGACCACACCATCACCACCGGACTCCACACCCCCGCCCACACATGCACCCACCACACAGAGACCACTGCCTAGCAGCCCAACCACGGACATGGGGGACAGCAGGGGCCATGTCACCATGGCACATGTATACCATTGGGGAGGCTATCCTATATGTACGTGTATGTTGTAGTTAGTTTTCTGCTGTCCACATGTTGTTTTGGGTGTACACCATGTGGAGGATGGGTATGTGTTGGTATCTAGCGGGAGTTGTGGACATGTGTACATGAGTGTTAATGACTGTGTTGCTTGCTATGTCTGTACATATGTCATATCCATATGCTTATCTGTGATCACCCTATGTAATGTGCATTGTCTGTTGCACATGCATGTCTCAATAAAGGCGCACAAATGTATATCCATCCAGCTGTCATGTGCATCTGTGGATCCTGGCCCATCTTGTAATCACATCATGTCACACTGACACATCATCTGAGGGATCACACAGGCGGGATTGTGCTGACACACTTGGCAGCAAACGGCAATTCTACAGATACACAATATGGCAACAAGGTGACATATCATATCAATGGCTAGATATTGTGTACAATGGAGTTGACTTACGGGTGCTGGTTACATCCATTATCCCCATACAGAGACACGCAGGTACATGTTAATCAGGTACAGGTGAGAGATGGTGGAGGTACTGATTGCACAGCACATGATGTGTCATACTGCCACCCAAAATATTGCAGACCCCAGCGACCCCCAGGAGGACAGCTGAATCACATGTAATGGGTATCTGAGTACACAGACATTACATATGCCACACATCTGGGTGTGCTCCACTGCATTATGGCGCCAATGTGGGTGTGACCGACACATGAACACACATGAAGTGCTCATTGTGGCCATTACCTGGATCACAATGACATGGATATCCTAAATATCTGCACAGAAATGGGGAGGACGAGGTCACTCACATAAATATTATCCACACATATACAGAGCACTAAAGTGGGCATGTGCCTCTGCCGTCCCCTTGTGTGTACTCTGGGTCGCAACAGCAGCTTCAAGGTTGCCCTGCATGTTCAGCTGGACACAATATTGCCTGCAGATCAGCTCTCTGAAGTAACTCCACATACAATGGAGGCACGGGATTTGAACTGGTGACCCTCTGCACTCTAGGCATGTGCACCACCCACTCCCGCACCACCAGCCATACACCAGCAGAATGTCACACGTTACCACCTGTACACAACAGTGCACATGTGACAGATACACATAATACCCTGACCACATGTAGGTGGGATGCAGTGGACATATGTCCGCACAGAATGATGGGTACCCATGTCACATCTGCACTGTTGTGCACAGTAGGTATTGGGTGTGGAGGGTGATAGGCAGATGCAATGGAGGGGAGACAGACAGGTGGTTGCCATGGTAACAGGTACAGGTGGGGGGAGGAGGGTGTTTGGCTGCTTCTGCACATTTGTGTGGCGATGGTGCATGTGGTGTCTGTGGGACACGGCTGTGATGTGTGGGGGTTAGGTGCCCACTACATGGACCTGCCTGGGCTGTTGAAATATGCCTTGAAAGGCATTCTCCACCACACGTCGCCCCCTGGAGATGCGGTAGTTGTATTTGCGTTCATCCCTCTGGAGGTGCCTGTGGCTATACGGGTTCATCAGGTAGGTCCTGATGCCTTTGGCATCATCACCCAAGATGAAGTGTGGCATGACCACATCATTGTGGGGAAGGGGGATGGCTCAGGGAAGCCCACATCCCCATCTTGCAGGCAGTGCTCCAGCTCTTACTCATTGAAGATCTAGGCATCTGACATACTACCACATGCCCTGACCTCCAGCCAGAGGAAGTTGTAGTCCCCATCTACAAGGCCATCAGGACCACAGAGAAGAACCTCTTATAATTGTGGTACAAGGCGCTGCTCCTAGGTAGTTCCCTGATGGCCACAGGCTTCCCATCCAGGGCACCCATGGCATGGCGGAGCTGCCACCTGCTCCAGAAGATCTCCTTGATGGGTGCCCATTCCACCGGTGTGGTGGGGCAGGCAATCACCTTGTACTTGTACTCATCCACGATGGCCAGACAGACCTTGGGGATGAGGAGGCTGATGGTGTTGCGTGCCATTTGGAAGCTGTACATCAGGCTTGTGTATCTGTCGCCAGGTACCTCACCGTGATGGCCAGCTTCAGTCCCACAGACAGCGCCTGCCTCATACGAGTGTCCTGCAGCTGGATCTGTGGCCCCACCCTCTGCACCAGCTCATCGGACATGGCAGGCTCTATCCGCAGGTAATCGTGGAACGCTTGTGAGTCCTCCACATGGAGCTCCTCCATCAGCCGCATGTTGTTGCCTTCAAGCCTCCCCCTCTCTGCAGCCAGCCATGGTCTGGTCTGGAAGTGTCTTTGTCTCCTCCTCCTCCTCCTTGATGGTCTGCTGCTGCCCTCCAGCAGTTGCTCCAGCAGTTGTTGCTGGAGCAAATGTATGGACATTTGTGTCAATCTGTGTATAGTCCTGTTATTCGGGTTGCATGTATGTAACATGTTCGACACAGACTCTGCGCACATTCCGGGGGCCTTCTGGTCACCTTTGGGGTCCATTCATACAGCATTCACGGCACCTTCTGAGCCGGCCCTCAGGCACTTTTCAGACAGCGTTCAGCCATCTGTTGTATGGCATTAGGAATGCATTCTGAATATTCCTGCTGCATTCTGCTGGCACTGGGGGGAATCGTGTTGTGTTCATTCGACCTGTACCGGTATTTGTACTGTGTTCTGGGTGCATTAGACCTGAATTTGGGTGCTGCTGCACACCAAATGTGCACAATTCATTCGAGGCGGCTTTGGCACACATTCTGGGTGTCTGAATGGCATTCATAGAAGGGTGTCAGAATGTCTGTCCCTCCCGACTGTGTCTCAAACTTTTTTTTTTCCATTTGGCCTGATTCGGCTTTAATCATGCTGATTGTTTCTAAGTGTGACAGGGCTGTTATCCCACACATTGTGGGAGGTTCCACAAATGAAAAGAAAATTTTGAGGGACCCAGGATGAAGCCTTGTGGAATGCCACTATGTAGCAGAAGTGAAGATGAAGTGGAGTATTAACCTAACAAAGGAAACCATTTTTCCTGTCAAGAATGAGAGAAAAAGGACAGAAATGTTTCCATATTTCTACAAAACTGGAGTTACATCTCAGTGTGTTCTTTGTTTTAACACCTGGCTACCAAAACACAGGGTCAAACAATATTTTAATGTTGTGTTGTCATGAAATAGTTGAACTCTGGCAGTTGTTGTTGGCCTTGATGTCGCTGTAGTGGTTTCCTAGAGAAATACCCAAATGGTCAAATATCCATGGATATTTAGAACTATTGACATCATGAGTTTCTTTAGATAATGTTCAAATAAATTTAAATTCCCAAAACAGAAAGTACTAAATAAATCAAATAAATAAATAAGTAAATCTTAACATTTTGAGAAATAGACAAAAACTTGTAGATTGTCCTTTGTGTTTGTATTACACATTTTTCTTAAAATGTTTCAGCTTAATCAACCATCACTAAAAACATTCTTTTCTCCATTTCTGTGTTATTTCTGCATTATTATTTTCAATCATGAGCCTTTCTTTGTTTTACAACCCTAATTCCAATGAAGTTGGAATGTTGTGTGAAATGTAAATAAAAACAGAATATAATGATTTGCAAATCCTCTTCAACCTACATTCAATTAAATACACCACAAAGACAAGATATTTAATGTTCAAACTGATAAACTTTATTGTTTTTGTGCAAATATTTGCTCATTTTGAAATGGATGCCTTCAACATGTTTCAAAAAAGCTGGGACAGTGGTATGTTTACCACTGTGTTACATCACCTTTCCTTCTAACAACACTCAATAAGCATTTGGGAACTGAGGACACTAATTGTGAGTGTCATGATTGGGTTTAAAAGGAGCATCCCCAAAAGTCTCTGCCGTTCACAAGCAAAGATGGAGCGAGGAAAAAAATAGTCCAACAGTTTAAGAACAATGTTTCTCAATGTTCAATTGCAAGGAATTTAGGGATTCCATCATCTACAGTCCATAATATAATCAGAAGATTCAGAGAATCTGGAGAACTTTCTACACACAAGCGGCTAGGCCGAAAACAACATTGAATGCCTGTGACCTCTGATCCCTGAGGCAGCACTGCATTAAAAACTGACATCATTGTGTAAAGGATCTTACCGCGCGGGCTTAGGAACACTTCAGAAAACCATTGTCAGTTAACAGTTCGTCACTACATCTACAAGTGCAAGTTAAAACTCTACCATGCAAAGCGAAAGCCATACATTAACATCATCCAGAAACACCACCACCTTCTCTGGGCCCAAGCTCATTTGAAATGGACAGACGCAAAGTGGAAAAGTGTGCTGTGGTCTGACGAGCCCATATTTCAAATTGTTTTTTGCAAATCATGGACGTTGTGTCCTCTGGACAAAAGACGAAAAAGACCATCCAGGTTGTTACCAGCACAAATTTCAAAAGCCAGCATCTGTAATGTATGGGGGTGTGTTAGTGCCCATGGCATGAGTAACTTACACATCTGTGATGGCACCTTCAGTGCTGAAAGGCAGTGGTGGGCACACTTCTGATAATCCGATAACAGATAATTATCAAAGATAATGTTTTCATTATCGGATTATCTTTTTAGATAACTTTAAAAACCATTAAAGACTAATTATCTTCCAATAACTTTTAGACCGATAACGTAGTAAACCAAGCTGAACAGCAGCAAACATTTTAAAAATTTAAAATCAGTTGAGACGTACCTGTTGAAAGTTTCCTAAAAGATGTATAGTTCTACCCTTTGCAAACAGAAGCGAACTAGTTTCAGGAAAAACCACTTTACCCTCTGCAGGCAAAGAAGAACTGATCACAAAAAACAAAACCAAACAAAACAATCATTTTCTTTAACACCATACTGATACACTGGCAATATCACCCAAGTCATCCAGAGGCACACATTTTTAACTTATGGTTCAAATTTTAACCAAACTAATTTTGGACAAGTTATTTAAAATTACTGTCATGCCTGAAGTTTTATAAAGTGAAAACTTCAGATATATGTTTTAGTTTTAAAGTAAAGTGCTAATTTTTAAGGTTTTGTGAGCACATGCTGTGCCCAGCAGTGCATTATGGGTAATCTCAGTATGTTCACGACAGGACAAATGCATTTCAGACACTCTATTCAGGCTCCACGGACAGCAGCATTAAACTCTAGTGCCTAAAACTCTCGTGAATATGGGTTTATAGACGTTATTGTATTTGCGTTTGTTAAATTCCACGCATCTTAAATCAATGTAGCAGACATGGATTATCTGGAATTTTGTTTTGGCAAGTTTTCAAGGCCTCTACTGCCATCTACTGGCCAGTAGTGTTCATGGCAGTATTCGCCCTAAGTACTAAGCGTCTGGGCACCAGTAGATGGCAGTGTTCTATTTATTTGGACCCCAGTTATATCAGATGGTTGTCAAATCAACTTTTGGCTTTGCAAATGGCTTTTTTTTTTTTACAAATTAAGTTTAAAAACAAAACAACAACAACAACAGCAAAAAACATTACAAGACAGCTCTGCGATGGTTGCACAGGCACAGTGCGAGTGCGACGCTTGTAGCTCTTCAGCAGCAGGATACAGAATAATATCAAACAGGTTTGATTTTCATTCGACCATACGATCAGCGATCAGGAGGTGGTCGTGAGATGTTGAACACAGCTTGTTACTCCATGTACACTACATGATGCAGGACGTGCAATTAACCTGAAACTCAGTCCAAACATCTCTCACACGAATGAAAAATCATCTGAAAAAGGGCCAAAACTCGCACAGTGTAAAGCCAATGTTTATGTGTCAAGACAATATTGAGTGCACATTTTTCCAACATCATAAAACGTGTGCACGGCACTAATAAAATGGGCACACATTCTCTCCACATGCAAAACATTTTGCGATGACACTTCCAGGGCTCCATAAAAATGCCTGTTTTTACAAATAAAAAATTGAATATTTTACAAAAGCGCATTTATCTGTAAACACCAACACATGACACACGTCACATTAATGTGTTGGTTTACATAATGAATGACTGAACCATTCAGTGTTTAGCAGAGGCACCTTTACCCAGAATCCTTTGTGATCTGTCTGTGTTTGTTACAAAACCTCAGAATTAGTGCATTATTCAACATTAAAAGATATATGTTATATTTTAACTTTGTACAAATGACAGAATTGACATTAATGGAGTTATTCTATCAGTATTCACACAAAACCATAAGTTGGGATGCCTTTATTTTTCAAGACCTCTGCCTGACCGGAGCATTGTGATTGGTAAAGAGTTGGCTTTGTTGCTGTTCTCAGGGTGCTTCAGTGCTGTAGCCGTGTAGCTTTCAGAAGGGGGCAGCATGTTCAAACATAGAAGTGCTGACTCATTGTTTGGGTCTTTTGTCGCTTTGTATGCTTCCAAAAGCGATCGTGGTGTTTAAACTCAAATTCAGCTTGTTAGCAGTTTCAAATGTACCAGAGACTATACTGGAATTTATCGGTTATCTGTAACTTCCGATACATTTTTTGGTGGTTCATCGGTTTATCTTTATCAAAGATAACTTTTCAGTTATCTGATTATCTGTCATCAAAGTAAATTTTTTGGTTATCTGTGCCCACCACTGCTGAAAGGTACATCCAGGTTTTGGAGCAACGCATGCTGCCAGTCAAGCAACGTCTTTTTTCAGGGATGTCCCTGCTTATTTCAGCAAGACAATGCCAAGCCACATTCTGCACGTGTTACAACAGCGTGGCTTAGTAGTAAAAGAGTGTGGGTACTAGACTGGCCTGGCTGCAGTCCAGACCTGTCACCCATTGAAAATGTGTGACACATTAAGAAGCGCAAAATACAACAACGGAGACCCCGGACTGATGAACAACTGAAGTCGTACTTCAAGCAAGAATGGGAAAGAATTCCACCTACAAAGCTTCAACAATTACTGTCCTCAGTTCCCAATTGCTTATTGAGTGTTGTTAGAAGGAAAGGTGATGTAACACAGTGGTAAACATACCACTGTTCCAGCTTTTTTGAAACATGTTGCAGGTATCCATTTGAAAATGAGCAAATATTTGCACAAAAACAATAAAGGTTATCAGTTTGAACATTAAATATCTTGTCTTTGTGGTGTATTCAATTGAATATAGGTTGAAGAGGATTTGATGATGATGAATTTGATGAAAACTGTTTATTTCGAACATTTGATACAACAACAATTACAAGATAGATCAGTAAAGACAACAACAAAAAAGTTCCTACTGTGTACCCAACATGTCCGAAAAGGGGTAGGGTGAAGCATCAGCTTGTTTATCCCTACCCCTTCTTCCCCACAACCAGTAATACCCTTTGCCACATATACACATAGATTCCTACACACCTAAACCGATATATATATATATATATATATATATATATATATATATATATATATATATATATATATATACGAGGGCTGTCAATAAAGTATAGGTCCTTTTTATTTTTTTCAAAAACTATATGGATTTCATTCATATGTTTTTACGTCAGACATGCTTGAACCCTCGTGCGCATGCGTGAGTTTTTCCACGCCTGTCGGTGACGTCATTCGCCTGTGAGCACTCCTTGTGGGAGGAGTCGTCCAGCCCCTCGTCGGAATTCCTTTGTCTGAGAAGTTGCTGAGAGACTGGCGCTTTGTTTGATCAAAATTTTTTCTAAACCTGTGAGACACATCGAAGTGGACACGGTTCGAAAAATTAAGCTGGTTTTCAGTGAAAATTTTAACGGCTGATGAGAGATTTTGAGGTGATTCTGTCGCTTTAAGGACTTCCCACGGTGCGAGACGTCGCTCAGCGCTCTCAGCCGCCGTCGTCAGCCTGTTCAAGCTGAAAACCTCCACATTTCAGGCTCTATTGATCCAGGACGTCGTGAGAGAACAGAGAAGTTTCAGAAGAAGTCGGTTTCAGCATTTTATCCGGATATTCCACTGTTAAAGGAGATTTTTTTAATGAAAGACGTGCGGACGGGTCCGCGTGTCGGGATGCAGCCGCCGCGACGCTCCGCCACAGGAAAAACACCTCTGTTGAAAGCCTTAAGGACAAGTTGGAACATGTCCTGCCTGTTAAACAATTTCTCATATACTCACTCCACTGAAAGCCATCAAAAGCCGCCTGGATTTTACAAATGGTTATCAACATGGAGGTGTTTTTCCTGTGCCGCCGCACCGCGTCGGCTGCGTCCCGACGCGCGGACCCGTCCGCACGTCTTTCATTAAAAAAATCTCCTTTAACAGTGGAATATCCGGATAAAATGCTGAAACCGACTTCTTCTGAAACTTCTCTGTTCTCTCACGACGTCCTGGATCAATAGAGCCTGAAATGTGGAGGTTTTCAGCTTGAACAGGCTGACGACGGCGGCTGAGAGCGCTGCACGACGTCTCGCACCGTGGGAAGTCCTTAAAGCGACAGAATCACCTCAAAATCTCTCATCAGCCGTTAAAATTTTCACTGAAAACCAGCTTAATTTTTCGAACCGTGTCCACTTCGATGTGTCTCACAGGTTTAGAAAAAATTTTGATCAAACAAAGCGCCAGTCTCTCAGCAACTTCTCAGACAAAGGAATTCCGACGAGGGGCTGGACGACTCCTCCCACAAGGAGTGCTCACAGGCGAATGACGTCACCGACAGGCGTGGAAAAACTCACGCATGCGCACGAGGGTTCAAGCATGTCTGACGTAAAAACATATGAATGAAATCCATATAGTTTTTGAAAAAAATAAAAAGGACCTATACTTTATTGACAGCCCTCGTATATATATATATATATATATATATATATATATATATATATATATATATATATATATATATACACACACATACATATCTCAACATACATATACATATATACATACACTCAACAAAAATATAAACGCAACACTTTTGGTTTTGCTCCCATTTTGTATGAGATGAACTCAAAGATCTAAAACTTTTTCCACATACACAATATCACCATTTCCCTCAAATATTGTTCACAAACCAGTCGAAATATGTGATAGTGAGCACTTCTCCTTTGCTGAGATAATCCATCCCACTTCACAGGTGTGCCATATCAAGATGCTGATTAGACACCATGATTAGTGCACAGGTGTGCCTTAGACTGCCCACAATAAGGTGAAAGGTGCAGTTTTATCACACAGCACAATGCCACAGATGTCGCAAGATTTGAGGGAGCGTGCAGTTGGCATGCTGACAGCAGAAATGTCAACCAGAGCTGTTGCTCGTGTATTGAATGTTCATTTCTCTACCATAAGCCGTCTCCAAAGGCATTTCAGAGAATTTGGCAGTACATCCAACCAGCCTCACAACCGCAGACCACGTGTAACCACACCAGCCCAGGACCTCCACATCCAGCATGTTCACCTCCAAGATCGTCTGAGACCAGCCACTCGGACAGCTGCTGGAACAATCGGTTTGCATAACCAAAGAATTTCTGCACAAACTGTCAGGAAACCGTCTCAGGGAAGCTCATCTGCATGCTCATCGTCCTCATCGGGGTCTCGACCTGACTCCAGTTCGTCGTCGTAACCAACTTGAGTGGGCAAATGCTCACATTCGCTGGCGTTTGGCATGTTGGAGAGGTGTTCTCTTCACGGATGATGCGAAGGAGATGTATTGCACTGCGTGAGGCAAATGGTGGTCACACCAGATACTGACTGGTATCACCCCCCCCAATAAAATAAAACTGCACCTTTCAGAGTGGCCTTTTATTGTGGGCAGTCTAAGGCACACCTGTGCACTAATCATGGTGTCTAATCAGCATCTTGATATGGCACACCTGTGAGGTGGGATGGATTATCTCAGCAAAGGAGAAGTGCTCACTATCACAGATTTAGACTGGTTTGTCAACAATATTTGAGGGAAATGGTGATATTGTGTATGTGGAAAAAGTTTTAGATCTTTGAGTTCATCTCATACAAAATGGGAGCATAACCAAAAGTGTTGCGTTTATATTTTTGTTGAGTATACATATACATACACATATATACACACACACACACATATATACACAAACATAAATATACACCTACACATACCTACTTACATACAAAATACTATATATTTACAAGCCAAAGCAAAAAACAAAAACACCCTAACCCTCATTACCCTTCCTCCTCCCTATACCTAGAAAAAAACATATTTTTGTACCGCTGTTTGAACTGGTTCATGCTTGGACATTGCTTGAGCCCCACTCCCAATCTGTTCCACGTCCTCACCCCACAGACAGAAATACAGAAACCTTTTAATGTTGTTCGTGCCCACTGATACTTTAAATTAAATTTCCCCCTCAGACTGCAATCCCCTGATCTGTTAAAAAACATATTTTTAATATTTGCTGGAACTAAATTGTTTATTGCTTTATACACGATTTGTACTGTTTGAAAATGAACCAAGTCTGTGAATTTTAAGAATTTGGATTGTAAAAATAGTGGATTTGTATGATCTCTATAGCCAGTATTATGAATAATTCTTATAGCTCTTTTCTGCATTACTGATAGTGATTGTGTTGTACCTTTATAAGTATTACCCCATACCTCTGCACAGTACTGTAAATATGGTAAAACCAGTGAGCAGTAAAGAATGCGGAGTGAGTTGTGGTCCAGAATATGTTTCGCTTTGTTTAGAACTGAAATGCTTCTTGACAGTTTACTTTGTATATGTTTTATATGAGTCTTCCAGTTTATCTTATCAACTATTATCACCCCCAGAAACTTATTTTCATGTACCCTTTCAATATCTACCCCCTCGACTTGTAACTGAACCTGTATGTCTGTATTACAATAGCCAAATAACATGTATTTTGTTTTACTTAAGTTTAATGATAATTTGTTTCTGTCAAACCATATTTTAAATTTTCCCATTTCTATACTGATCCTCCTCAGTAACTCCTGCAAATCCCCCCCTGAACAAAAAATGCTTGTGTCATCTGCAAATTGGATTTGCAAATCATTGTATTCTGTTTTTATTTACATTTTACACAACTTCCCAACTTCATTGGAATTGGGGTTGTACATAAAACCAATCACATAAAATTCACTGGAGCTGCATGATTATTGCACTGGGATAGATTTGTATTAACGCTGCATGAGCACAACACAGATCTGATGACAAGCGTGGCATCAATGTCACACTGCTTCACTGAAATGCATTTAAGAACATAAAGGAAGAAAAAAAAGGCAAAATTGCCTTCAGGCTAGAATTAATTTGGTCTCCATCTGTAGCTGCCAGATCACCTTCGATTTATCCAATGAGGCTTGGAAACTTTGAAATGGGGAGAATTGTTTTTCATTCTACAATTTCTGTTTCATAGCCAAGTTCATGCCATCATCAATTCATCAATTTTATTTATATAGCGCCAAATCACAACAAACAGTTGCCCCAAGGCGCTTTATATTGTAAGGCAAGGCCATACAATAATTACGTAAAAACCCCAACGGTCAAAACGACCCCCTGTGAGCAAGCACTTGGCTACAGTGGGAAGGAAAAACTCCCTTTTAACAGGAAGAAACCTCCAGCAGAACCAGGCTCAGGGAGGGGCAGTCTTCTGCTGGGACTGGTTGGGGCTGAGGGAGAGAACCAGGAAAAAGACATGCTGTGGAAGAGAGCAGAGATCAGTCACTAATGATTAAATGCAGAGTGGTGCATACAGAGCAAAAAGAGAAAGAAACACTCAGTGCATCATGGGAACCCCCCAGCAGTCTAAGTCTATAGCAGCATAACTAAGGGATGGTTCAGGGTCACCTGATCCAGCCCGAACTATAAGCTTTAGCAAAAAGGAAAGTTTTAAGCCTAATCTTAAAAGTAGAGAGGGCCATCTAAAGACATTTACTGTTAAAGCAGACAATAAACCCTGAACATTATGCTTAACCTCTAAAATAGTCAAGACTGGAAAGACTGACAGGAAAGTATAGAATAGAATAAAATACTTTATTGTTATTGTACGGGTGGTGGTGGTGGTGGTGGGGGGTATAATGAAATGGGGGTGCTCCTGCAGAGCTACTGTACAACACAAAAAAACAAGACATCTTATACACAAAAACTGTATGTACTGTATACTGTTTATATATATATATGTGTGTGTGTGTGTGTGTAAATCATGTAAATGTAAATGCATGACAAAGTACAGTTTACAAAGTATCTATAAGCATTGTGGGCAGTGACTGAACACTGTGGGCACATCTAGGGTAGTGATTGTGGACACTGGGGCACAGAAGCCAGTGCTGTTAAGGTGCTAAAGCCACAAGGAGGTATGTTGGGTTGTTTGTTGTCTGGGGGGGAGGGGGGGGTGGGAGGGTGTTTATGGGAGTAGGTCTGTGGGTGTGTGTGTGTGTGTGTGTGTCCATGGGTGTTTGCAGTATGTATGGCCTAGGGGATGAAGCTGTTTGTCAGCCTGCTGGTGTGGGACTTTGTTGAACTGCAGTGTCTCCCGGAGGGCAACAGGTCAAACAGGGCTTGTGCAGGGTGTGTGGGGTCTCCTGTGATGGCCTTGGTTCTCCTCAGGCAGCAGGATGTGGCAATGGCTTCCACCTGTCTGTTCTTCCTGAAGTCCATGATGAGTTCTTTTGTCTTTTGAACATTCAGGGTCAGGTTGTTCTCTGAGCACCAGAGTGATTGTTTCATCCCCGTCGCAGATGAGTCCAACCACTGTGGTATCATCTGCATATTTTATGATGTGGTTGGTTGGATGGGTTGGAGAGCAGTTGTAGGTGTACAGGGCATGCAGTAGAGGGCTCAGAACACAGCCTTCAGCGGAACCAGTGCTGAGTGTGGAGGAGTGGTAGGGGCCGAGTCTCACAGACTGTGTGCAGCTGGTTAGAAGGTTTTTAATCCAGTTACAGGTGGGGAGGGAGATCTGTAATTTTAGCAGTTTGGTGATGTGAATGTCTGGTATGATGGTGTTAAACACTGAGCTGTAGTCCACAAAGAGCATCCTCATATAGCTCTTCTTGTTCTCCAGGTGGCTCAACACTGTGTACAGAGTGAGGGCGATGGCATCCTCTGTAGACTGGTTTGCCCTGTAAGCAAACTGGTGGGGGTTGAGGGAGGGAGGGAGGGAGGCAGTCTCTGATGTGCTGGGAGACTGATCACTCCAGGCACAATCATTCGGACTGTCTTTGGTAGGTTTTTTTGGTGGAGGCCTTCAGACATATCAGAACGGTGGCATGTGTCAGGGAGAGGTTGAAGAGTTTGGTGAGGATCCCTGCCAGTGGGTCTGCACATGATTTTAACCACTTCCCCCAGGATACCTTCAGGGCCAGCAGCTTTTCTGGTGTTCACTGCTCTAGGTTTTTCCTCACCTCATGTTCTTGGAGAGAGATGAAGGTGCTGGAACCAAGGGAGGCAGGGACTGCAGGTGTGTGGTGGTGGTTTCAAACCGGGCAAAGAAGCTGTTAGCTCCTCTGCCAGTGTGCTGCTAGTGCTGGAGGATGTTGAAAATGAGATAATGGAGGGCAAGTGGAATACAAGTTTTCTACTTTAGTTGTATGTACAATTCCATAATGTCTCTGTGGACACTGAAATCATATTTCTTTGGTCTGGCCCAATGGCTTTGGCATAAAGTCATTCCAGGGCTAGCTAAAGATTCTCTGTGGAGTATCATACAAAAGACATCCAGTCATCATCTCAGCTCATTGTAGATTTCAGGTCTCACAACCATACAGTAAGACCTGAAGCACCTGGATCCTGAAGACTTGGACTTTTGTCCTCTTGCATCTTGTATCTGAGCCAAAGATACTGAAATTCTGGGTTTTCACCCATCAGAACTGCAGCCTAGACAACCACTGATTGTGAAAGAATCAATGCATTATGTGTAAGGACAAAGTCATCAAACTTTTTTCTCAAAGACAAATGTAAAAGTCAGTGGAGCCTGACTCTTCCTAACACCTAGGCCATGTAATGGTTTGCCATAGCCCAGAACATGTTCCATCCAGAATGTTGTGGGCTGGGGTGTTTGGCTGGCTTTGTTTTTGTTTTCTGTTTCTCCCTCCAGGTGGTATGCGTTCAGGACTGAGTGGCTGACATGTGGCTGAGTATTAGGACCTCACCCTGAACACCTGAGGCTTGTTATCACGTGCAGGTCATCAGGACTCACAGCTGTGGTGTATCTGTCTTGATCAGAGCTTGCTGCACTTAAACCTTGAATGCACAGTGTGTGATTGACAGAGACTCGACCTTGTGAGCAGACGTGTGAGATCGACGTCAGGAGAACAATCTCACCATTACGGATGCAGAGACCACTCCAGGTTTGACGCCACAGTCTGTGAAGGAGGATTGGACTCGGTTTGTCGCGGCCGCCTGGGGGGTGTTGGCGGGGTCCCTGGGTCCGAACCGCTGTGGCTCCGGACCGTTTGCGCTGCTGAGAGCGCGCCATGTTTCCACCTCACCAGACCGTGGACTTTTTGGGTTGTTTATCACTCCACTCACTATTATGTTTATTAAATTCTGTTACCTTTTGAACCGTGCTCTGCTTATTTTATGCTGGGTCCTGTCGAACCCTGGGTCGGTGCTCCGACCGCGTCCGACACATAACACAGAAATCAACATTCGCTGTGAAGATGTCAGAGACTCTGTGTTCAAGCCTGATGTTATATTGTTGGCCAATAATATCGGCTTATGTGATCCTTATTGATCCTTTCACAAACATATTGGTATCTGTGTTATTTTCGTCAAGATAAAAAACTTTTTAAATTACCGAATAAAGAATGCAGAAAAAACACATTGGATGTTGGAAATAGTGTCATTATGTAGATTGTCCAGCAGAGGTATTCTTTACAAGGCTGTCAAACATGGCTGGGATCAATGACACCCATTGGTCGCATTAGTTAGAAGAGGCAGAGGCAAACCGACCAGCTGTCATGGATTTTCAATCAGAGTGGGCATTTTACAGTGGCAAGAGACTAGTGAGTGCAATGTCGCCAACTAGGTGGGGGCCGAAATAAACATTATCTTGGTTGTTTGTTGGTTGTCTCTTCTAGACTGGACTACTGCAATTCTGGTTTTCCAGCATTAGGGGTCTCCAATTGGTTCAAAATGCTGCTGCCAGACTTTTGACAGGAAGCAGAAAGTTTGACCACATTACACCCATTTTGGCATCTCTTAACTGGCTTCCTGTCTCTGTGAGATCAGATTTTAAGGTTCTGTTACTAACCTATAAAATTGTTCACGGACTGGCACCTGCTTACTTAGCTGACCTAATTAAACCTTATGTACCAGCCTGGGCTTTGTGCTGTCAGGATGCAGGACTTCTTTGTGTCCCTAGGGTGAATAAAACATCTGCGGGTCACAGAGCTTTCTCTCATCATGCGCCTGTTCTGTGGAATGATCTCCCTACATCAATAAAACAGTCATATAAAACAGTTCTGTAGAGACTTTCAAGTCCAGACTTAAGACGCACTTATTTTCCCTTTTGTATGGCTAGCATACTGGCATAGTGTGTTACTATGCTTTTTGCCCTTTAAATTTTTTTATTAGGAAATGGAGCGGGCCGCGGCCTCAACTCTATCTAAATTCTGGGTGTTTTAGTGAAGTTTAGGGCTAGTGGCAGGCGATCACCTTGGTATTTCTTCTGTTTTTCTTGTTGCTTAATGCTGACAAATTTGTTGTCTTTCCGATGCCTGATTCTGTTTTTTTTTTCCTCTCTGTTTGAGGTGCGGTTCCATCCAGAGATGGTTGTGGTGTCTACTTCTGCAACCATCCCATCCTGTGCACCAGCAAAATTTCCCTATATTCGTTTTGTAAATTGTTTTGTCAATTGTGTTGGTAGCATGGCCCAAGCAGAGGGTCACCCCTTTGAGTCATGTCTGCTTGAGGTTTCTTTCTACTATGTAAATGTGGCCTAATTTCCAGTAATTTATTCAGGAGCTTTGAATTGTGCAATCCAGGGATCACCTACAGACCAAGCCAATCAACAAAGATTACTTGTTTGCAAAATTTGACACGGACTTGCAAAGGAGTCCTGTTGAAATTCCTGCTTGCATTGAATCAGTACCTGAACACTTCAGAAATACTCAAAGCATGAATTTTAGGGTGCAGAACTAGACTGCTCTGTTTGCTGAGCTGTAAATCCCCCACATTGAATCCTGTTGAGAATAACAGTGCAAAGACTTTGCCCAGCACAGAATGCAGTGTTATAACCCCAGTAGTAATTGCAATTCATAGAATCATATCTCTTTCAAGAGAGGTAACAACTCCTTTTCTCCACTATGTTGGGATGATATAAGTATCTCAGATGGAAGCACAAACTGTATGCAATGCCAGGAATACACATTTCTACATGGTTGTGGAAGCCTAAATACCACAGATCCCTGCAGTTTTTCCTGCCTTCAACTGTTTCACCAGTCTTGCAATCGCACTGAGATTTGGTGGTGATCTACATCCTGCCAGATCAACCACAGTAATCCTGGCACCAGACATTTCTAACAGCCTGGCACAGCTGCTCAAATTTGCCAGTCCATTAGTAATTTTCCTCCAAGACTGTGCTTTCACATGCCATGTGCATTTTTGCGATTTTATTGCTTTGGTTCCTCTGTAAACAGCACGTGTTCTGGAACACAGGTGTTGTGACACTTACTCACAGATTCTTCCAACAAACCTTCTTCGTCTGCCCTCAGTGCTTTCAGAGCCCACTTTCTCAGCCTAGCTGTGCACTGCACCTCTTCTGTGTGATATTTTAGAATGCTCTTTGAGATGAAACGCCAACTTCCAGGAACATTGGGAGCACCAGTGCAATCCTTAGCAAACTTTTTGCAGCATGTGTCTCGTATTGTGCTGGGATTGCTTGTTGCAATCAGGGTCTGCGAGGTTACCCACCCCACTCTGATGCATGTATGCATGTTCCTCAGAAGTATATTCCACAGTGCTCAGTTGCCACACTGGACAGTGTTTGATTAAGACAGAGGCTTTTTTTCTAAATAGCAAAGTTTGAATTTGAAGTTGTTGACTGGATCTAACTTTAAAAAAAATGAAGAAACTCTTTAGGAGCCACCAAATGCTATATGAAATAAAAGAACACCAGTGGTGGGCACAGTTCCGATAATCCGATAACAGATAATTATCAAAGATAATGTTTTCATTATGGGATTATCTTTTTAGATAACTTTAAAAATCATTATCGGACCAATTATCTTCTGTTAAATTTTTGTCCGATAACTTTTAGACTGATAACGTAGTAAACAAAGCTGAACAGCGGCAAACATTTTTAAAATTTAAAATCAGTTGAACACCTATCTATTAAAAGTTCATAACAGATGTATAATTCTACCCCCTGCAAACAGAAGAGAGTTGCTTCCAGGAGACAAGTGCTCTATCCTCTGAAGGCAAAGAGAACTGGTCACAAAAAAAAAAAAAAAAAAAATAATTTCCTTTAACACCATACTGATACACTGGCAATATCACTCAACTCATCCAGAGGCATACGTTTTTAACTTATGGTTCAAATTTTAATCAAACTAATTTCAGACAAGTTATTAGTCATGTCTGAAGTTTTATAAAGTGAAAATATCAGATATATGTTTTAGTTTTAAAGTAATGTGCTAATTTTTAAGGTTTTAGTGAGCACATGCTGTGCCGAGCAGTGCATTATGAGTAGAATAGGGTAATCTCAGTGCATTCACGACAAGACAAATGCATTTCAGACACTCTTTTCAGGCTCCATGGACAACAGCATTAATCTCTAGTGCCTAAAACACTTGTGAATATATTCTCTGGGTTTATAGATGTTGTTATTGCATTTGCGTTTGTTAAATTCCACGCATCTTAAATGTAGCAGACACGGATTATCTGGATTTTGTTTTGGCAAGTTTCAAAGCCTCTACTGCCATCTACTGGCCAGTAGTGTTCATGGCAGTATTCGTCCTGAAGCTGGGCAGGACACTGTATGATATTTTTAATCACTGTACCCGGTTTCAGTTCAAACTGTACCACAGAACCGCATGGTGTAAATGTTCAGAGTGCACGATTTATGTTCTCACACACATTGTATGTTCAAAAACCACATGCCGAACTTGTGTTTCCAGAAGCAAAACGTAAGCTTTTTTTTCAAACTTAATTTACAAAAACTCTCAATGGAAGACATCAAAGTTTAAAAACAAACAAAACAACAACAAAAAACACATTACAAGACAGCTCTGCGGTGTTTGCACATGCACAGTGCGAGCGGTTGGATGCTTGTAGCTCTTCAGCAGCAGGATACCCTCATGACGGCCGACCAGAATAATATCAAACAGGTTTGATTTTCATCTGACCATACGATCAGCGATCAGGAGGTGGTTGTGAGATGTTAAACGCAGCTTGTTACTCCATGTACACTACACAATGCAGGATGTGTGATTAACCTGAAACTCGGTCCAAAAAAATTCTCGCACGAATGAAAAATCATCTGAAAAAGGGCCAAAAGTCACACAGTGTAAAGCCAACATTTATGTGTCAAGACAATATTGAGTGCATGTTTTACAATATAATAAAATGTGCGCACATCATAAAACGTGCGCACAACATTATAAAACTTGCGCACATTCTCTCCACATGCAAAACGTTTTGCGATGACACTTCCAGGGCATAGTAAAAATGCCTGTTTTTACAAAAAAAAGGAATATTTTACAAAAGCACATTTATCTGTAAGCACCAACACACAACACGTCGCATTAACGTGTTGGTTTACATAATGAATGACTGAACCAATCAGTGTTTAGCAGAGGCACATTTACCCAGAATCCTTTGCGATCTGTCTGTGTTTTTACAAAACCTCAGAATTAGTGCATTCAGCATTATATATATAGTTATATTTTAACTTGACATTTAAATTGACATTAATGGAGTTATTCTATCAGTATTGACACCAAACCATAAGTCAGCATGACTTTATTTTCCAAGATCTCCGCCTGACCGGAGTGTGGGACTGAAAGCTGTGTAGTAAACAAGTGCTTCCAACAGGGGCAGGATGTTTAAAAACAGAAGTGTGGGCTCATTGTTTGGGTCTGTTGTCGTTTTTAATGTTACTAGAAGTGATTGTGGTGTTAAAACTCAAATTCAGTTTATTAGTAGTTGCTAATGTACCAGAGACAATATTGGAATTTATCGGTTATCTGTAACTTCCGATACATTTTTGGGTGGTTTATCAGTTTATCTTTTTCAAAGATAACTTTTCAGTTATCTGATTATCTGTTATTGAAGAAAATTTTTGTTTATCTGTGCCCACCACTGAAGAACACAGATGTACATAAATTTTCTTCAGTTCAATGAAACGACCTCTTTAGTTAGTCCATCCCCTGCTATTCTTTCAGCTTCTTTTTGTAAGGTTTTTACAAAGAAATGACAGTGGATTTTTAAAAATAAATAAATCTAATATAAATTTTAAAAAAAGTTATTTACTATAATTACTCAGAAAGACACAGCTTGGGCTTCCTGTGGTAAGACATTCACTGCCGCCAATTGATATTTGGACCATTTTCTGTGATAATTAATGGTTGTCATCATCCTCTTGGAAGGTAAAACTGCAATCTTTGTTTGGTTCAGTAATGGGGGCTAAATCACCAGGGCTCCAAACTACTGTAATTCCTTTGAATCCATTGTGGTTGATGTTACATGTAGTGTGCATAGTTTCTTTCTTTTCCAAAGCCTAGATCAATGCCACTATTTGACATTGGAGTTTCTGAAAACCAAAGGCGTGCTGTTAGTGTTGCTTTCCCCTTTTATTTGTATTGGACTATTGGAGAGCAAAAACCTTGCCAGCCTGGCATCAACACAGGGTCCCAGCATGGCCAGCTGATGTTTTTTTTTTCTGGCAAATGTGGTTTGATTATTCAGATGATGACTGGGATATGAATGTGAGCTTGGCCTCCTGTCGTTCGGTTAATCACATGGCACCGTTAAGCGTAAACCTCCCAGAGTGCACAAACATACATGGCTCCAATCATATATTTATGCGTATTTACAGGAGATGATGCCAGTCTCAAAGTCCAGCCCCGGTGGGCCTTGATTAGTTTTTGTCTCCTTCCTCCCAGCTTCTTGCTCTTTCACTGCCCACACAAGATGCTACCTGGACCTCTTTATCAGTTTACCACTCAGCTGTTTATGCCCCAGGACAGCAGAGTCTTGTTGACTGTCAGGGACACATTGTTCCACCAGTGAAGAAAAGCAGTTGAAGATATTACAGGCTGCTGCTGTGTAAGACCTCCATGAAGACAAGCGATAAAGAGGAAATGACAGATGGAGCGAGACAAAGGACAGCAGAGTGTGAATGAGGAAACATTGAAAAGTGGAAAAACCAGATGACAGATGATTCTGGGATCTGCTTGAAATCCCCTGAATGCTCACTAATTCTAGCATCATAACACAAGTTTGTTAAAGTTCGTCATCATGACCGTGTTCCCTCAAGTGGGTCTGGAATGCTTTTTCACCGTAATAAACATCATTAATATCGAGGCATTTTATGGAATGAAGTGGGGGCAGTCTTTGACTTCATCTCAGTGAATACTGGCATTTGTCAGGGATGTGTTCTAGATCCTGCAGTGTTCATGGACTAGGTGTTGGGTAGCATTGTGGAGACTGGTGGCTTAGGCTTCTTTGCTTTGTCGGTGAGGAACATTTATTGACATTGACTTCACAGAGGATGGTATCATTTTAGATCAGTAGACACCCTAGTCACAGGACTTGAGAAGCTCAGTATCTGGTTTTGTGACTGTCCTGGAACTTAAGTCTTGATCCACGTCACTGTACAGAAGTCCAATGTCAAACGTACTTATGTCTCATTTACTTATTTACTTCATGTCTCGGTTTGGTTCTTTTATCATGGTGAGTGATTCTCCAAAAATAATGTGGATTTCAAACGGACTTCAAAGTTTAGATGTTGTATTGAAGGTTGTTACACTGATACAGAAAGTCATCTCAGCACTGGGATCTTGACCAGGTCGCATGCAAACACCTGGAACAAAGAACCCAGATTTCCTCTCTACGCTACCTTTTGTTCCTTCAGCCTAAGCCACCCCCACATGGGCAGGTCCTTGACCTGGTTTGAATCAGTGTCTAGTGAGATGACTGCAAAGTAAGGTGAATAGTGGCGTCTGTCCATATTGCGTTCATGGTTGTGTAAAAATTTTATAGTGTGTTTTATGTCTGTAATGTATTGTCAAACAATAAATAGAGTGTTTCATCACGCTGAGTGGTTTTATTCAATTACACTTCTATAAAAAGACCATATGTGTTTGATTTTGTCAATTAGACAGTTGTTAAAAGATCAGATAGTTTTACCAAATACAAGGACATTTGTGCGTCAGCCAGTTTGAAAAGCAGTTAGGTTAAGAATCAGATAGTACAAGGACATTTTGGATATGTGTCAGCCATTTTGTATATGCATCATGGAACACTCTTACAGTTCTCAGTCTCTGAGACTGAGAGACATCTGGGAAGAGCTTATGGAGTCAGAGGTCATTGATATATTTGCAGGAGAATGAAGGTCCAAGTCTTTGGGGTCCTGGTGCTATCTGTCTTCCTGTATGGCTGTGAGACTTAATACTAACCAGTGACCTAAGGCGACGACTGTATATCTTTGGTACTACATTTCTTCTGAGAATCCTTGGTTGCTGCTGGAATGAGTTTTTGTCAAACAAGTGCTTACTTTGTCTTGGTGGCTTTCCTCACTCTTCTCCTTCTGCATAGTCACTCACTTTTTGAGAACTGTCTACTCCACACAGATTTACCATAGAGTGTCATACTGTTTGTATTTCCTCATTCATTCATCTTCTACCGCTTAGTCCATTTAAGGGTCGCGGGATCTGGAGCCTATCCCAGCAGCCATAGGGCGTGAGGCAGGGTACACCCAGGACCAGGACGCCAGTCTGTCGCAGGGCCACAACCAGACAAACAACACAGACACATCCACACACACCTACGGACAATTTAAAGACTCCAATCCACCTAACCTGTAGTCTTTGGGATGTTGGAGGAAACCGGAGCACCCCGGAGGAAACCCATGCAAACACGGGGAGAACATGCAATCTCCACACAGAAAGGCCACGGGAATTGAACCCACGACCTTCTCGCTGTGAGGCAATAGTGCTAACCACTAAGCCAACGTGCTGCCTTGGTATTTCCCTCATAATTGATGTAAATAAAGTGCCAAGACATATTCAGTGGCAGCTTAATGGGCACAATACACGGTTTTAAGAAAGGAGTATGTAACTTATGATCAGGGTCATTGGGGTAGTTTCATGCCATTGTCACGATGATTTAAAAGAGTAAACCACAGTTGTTTGACAATAAATGGCTTCACACAACCACTAACCATGAGTGGAAAAAAAGGTTTTGTGTTATCATTCATATTCTCTGAAAAAAAAAGATCAGCTAGGGTATGTAAACTTTTGAGCACAACTGTATATAAAACCCATGCTGGACGTCCTCCACCTCCATTTGTAAAACTCTCTGAACTACAGCAATAGATCACACTGTGTAGATCAATATACTGCTGGTCTGCTATATAGTAGAATTACATGTACAGTAAAAAGTTATGTGTGCAGGACACAATACTACAGTCAGTAGTAAATTTACCTCCACATATTCACACTGCGGGACTTTCATCCTGTCTGAATTTCTTTCAAATGGCACTCTATGCAGTCGTGTCATCAGAACGTGATGTTTTTTAAAGATACGGACTCTTGTTGACAGAAAGACAGTTGGACATTATTGAAGATTGTGTGATTTGGACAATATGGGTTTGAATTTCTCAAGTCTTATTGCATTATGGGGCCAAAACAGGTTTTGTGATCTTGCTCTCTTGCTCCTGTGTGAATATGCCTCCCTCCTTGATGGTCTCTCCGACGTTCAATTCATAGGCCAAAGAAAATACCTGTAGCTTACTGTAAAATGATTACAGGAATACATACCAAACTGTTGATATGCTACATGCAGTAAGCTGTGGACTTTCTGTTGACAGAAGATACAGTTTCTCACCTGTGCTTTTGACAAAATTGCCTGGAACTACTGGTGATGCCACCGTGTACATAAAACATAAGAGACTTTATTGTCATTGTAATAAACAAGGAAACTTCGTTGGTGACAACCAGTCAGTAACAGCAATGATTAAATATAAAATAAAATAAAATAATAAAATATAAGAGCAATAAGGTGCATACAACAACAATAGACATCTTATGTTATTTACAATGTAAAGTGAGATGTGAAAATTGTACTGCCCATGGCTGTTTAAATACAGATGGTGCAATGGCGGAAAAACCTGTTCCCCAGTCTACTAATCTTAGTTTTATGCTGCGGAATCGCTTCCCTGATGGGATCGGGCAAACAGATGGTGTCTGGGGTGAGTTTGATATCAGTGGAGATCCTGGTGGCTATCCTCTGCAGACGTCCAGTGTACCTGTTTAATTTAGTCTGTACTCTCAGTCCAGCCTAGTAGTAGTGGTTTAGTCCATGGTCCACAAGTGTACCTCATATTTCAATTAGACAGATTTGGTTTGTCTTCTTCTTTGTGCATGTCCTACCCCTCCTCCAGGTCTTCTGCACCCTCTATCTCTTCCTCTGATACCGTCCATTTGTTGTTGAGACTTACCTCTTGCCTTGTTTATAGTGCTTAAATGTCATTGGGTGTCTACAATTAAGCACCTGTGTGGTGCACACCTGGTGCTGTGTTTAAAACCAGGTGGTTCATGGGTGGTGTTCATTTGAAAACGTTTTGCTTTGCAACTGCAAGGACATGACATCACGATTGATTTCTGTGTCACATGTGTGTTTAGTGTTTTGCAAAAGCTGTGAAGCTGTCAATGGCGACAGTTGTGCAAATCTGGACCGGTGTTTTGCTCCTGGGTGTCAGGTTTTTACTAATTGTGGGGAAGGTATTCATTTAGTGTGTAAGCAATCGTGAAAAACTGTAATAATGACAAATACATTTACATGATGGCAAAAGTCCACTGGTGGATAGGATTTCTAAATAGGTTGTATTATAGCTTCTCCAAAAATTAATGTCCTTGGCCATTCTGCCTTCAGAGAGGGTAAAAAAGAAATAGAAACACGTCAGCAACATCAACGCAAATTCTTTTGCGCGCCGCCCTGTGTATCGAGCCTGTCTGTGTCTGTCCTTGTCCCTCTAGCTCCCCCTTGTGACTGTTCCTAGTGTTGATATTGTTTGGGGTTTCTGTGGGTCTGTTCATTATATGTCTTTGGTGTTTATGTACATAATCTGCAGTTTAGTTCTTGAGTTATTGTAGTTTGGATTTATTCTGTGTTTCATTCCTGTGGGGTTGTTTTGGTGGTTTTGTCTCTGTAGTTATCGTAGTTAGTTTTTCCTGTTTTATTTGGTAGTAGTCAGGATTCCTTATGTCTTTTGTTAACTTTTTCCTGCATCTCTCCCCCGGCTGTTGTCCAACCTGTTTCTCTTGCGCCTTGTGTTGCGCTTGGTGTGTGCTCTGTTCTGCTCCCCCCTCCCTTTCTGTTTCTTCAGGCGCCTCGTCACAGAGCTGATTGATATCACCTGTTCCAGTACTCATCAATCACCTGTTTATAAGCCCTGTTCATCCACTCGAGAATTTGCCAGAAAACTCTGTACATGGTACCCGGCCCCTCGTCAGTGTTTAAGTAGCTACTGGTGAATCATTTTCATTGTTCTGACCAATCTCTTTTGCTGTGTTTCCACATCACCTGTTTCAGCACCTGTTCTGGTCCAGCCTGTGTCTCCATCCTCCAGTGTCTCCTGTTGTACTCCAGAAATTGTTACTTTGTTTCCTCATTCAGCTTCCAGCCTTTTTGGGTCCTATTTGGGTTTTGATCAGCTCAGCCGTAACAGTCTCATTTGTGTGATGAAACTTCAGTGTGTATTTATGCCCCTGTGTTCCTCCATGCATCTCCTGAATGTTCACTCACTCACTCGCCTTCAACTACTTACTCAAGTCAAGGGTCACTGGATTGTGCTTTATGGTTGCCCTCATCCTGGCCTTTATTTCTTGTGTTTTTGCCGTGTATGATTTCTCATTGCCGTACCTTGTTTTCCGGTAAGGCTTCTTGATTTTGTGTGCCATTTTTTAAACTTTTCCTGTGATTGCTTCTTGTGTTTTTTTGGGCCTTTCTCTGCCGCTCTGATTATTCTCCTAATCCCCTAACAGACACTGGTCACCAGTTTAGGACCACCCTCCCGGGTACTGACCTCTGTGAATCATTAAAGACTGTATTTTGTATTTCTTTGTGTGTTCTCTGCGCTGGGGTCTCAGCCATCCTCCACCCATGACAGTAAGCTTTATTGAAACAGAAAATTGCAGTGGCATTGACCTGAAGGTCAATGGGAAGCAGTAACCATTATTCCTTTGCCATTTTCAAGTCCTTTTTAAAAATTCCCATTCAAGGTCAAATGCAATGAGGTCAATGTTGGCCCGAATTTAGACTGACTGTTAATGTTTGAGCTGTTGTACATCTCTGTTAAATGATTCTAGTGAGGTTGTAAAGAGGTTATAAAGGTTTTTTAAAAATCCTGCACATAGGGATGAAGGAAATGAGTCTGTTCTGCAGTCCTGGAATGATGTCAATATTCAGATTCTCTTGAAAACACTGATTATGTGAGAAAACATCTCTCATCCACACGTTTCCAAGACTTTCCAAAATGTTCTCAAATTGCTTGAATGAGAAATGGAATGTAAAACCCCAAACAGTAAATGGCTCCAAAATCTCTTCACCTAAAACACAATACAGATCAGGATCAGTAGTGATCAGATCAAAGTTTGGTAATCAGGATCAAAGGGCAACAATCAGAATCAACACTTAGCAATAATGAGTATGTTAGGACCCTGTGACAGACTGGTGTTCTGTCCAGGGTGTACCCCGCCTCACACCCTATGAATGCTGGGATAGGCTCCACCCCCCCTGACCTGTAATTGGCGTAAGCAGTTGAAGATGAGTGAGTGAATGATCTATGTTAGGTAAGGAGGATAAAAGGTCAGGATCAAAGCTTGGGGATCAGTATCAAAAGCCAGTGATCAGGATCAAAGGATCAATGTTCAGGAGCACAGGTCAGCAATCAAGATCAAAACATTGGATCAAGTTTCAAAATAGGTATTCATGGTTGCCATCCATGACCAAAAGTCAGGATCAAAATGAGTGATCATAAGGAATGACAGCAGACAAAGCTTGGTAATCAGGATAAAAAGTATCAATCAAATTAAAATCAAATCAAATCAGCATCAAACTTAGTAATCAGGATCTATATTTAGCAACCAGGATCAAAGACAGGTGATCATGATCTATTATCAGGATGAAAGGTCATTGATCAGGATCAAAAAATCAGTGTTCAGAATCACATGCTGCCAGGCTTCATGATTAAAGGTCAAGGTAAAAGATGAAGTGAGCATGAGTGAAGATATGGTTACAGTTAAGTGATCAAAATCAAAGGCCACAATCAAGAGTAAAGGTCAAGATAATCAAAGTTCTTCAGTCAAATCTAGTTCATCAATTGGGATCACAGAGGAGTGATCATGATCCATCATCAGGCTCAAAGATCAGCAAGCAGACTCAAGCATAAGGATCATAGATGTGTGATCAGAAGTAAACATACAGTCAAAGCTCTGCAATTAAGATCAAAGGCCACCAATCAAGAGTAAAGGTCAAGATAATCAAAGTTTCTTCAGTCAAAATCTAGTTCATCACTTGGGATCACAGAGGATTGATCATGATCCATCATCAGGCTCAAAGATCAGCAGCAGACTCAAGCATAAGGATCATAGATGTGTGATCAGAAGTAAACATACAGTCCAAAGCTCTGCAATTAAGATCAAAGGCCACCACTCAAGAGTAATGTCAAGATAATCAAAGTTCATTGATCAGTATCTAGTTAAGCAATCAGGATCAAAGAGGAGTGACCATAATCAGTCATCAGATCACAATGAGAATCAGAGACGAGTGGGAGTCAAAGCTCTGATCAAAGACCAGTGATCAAATTAGGATCAAAGGTCAGCAGTCAGGATCAGTGATCAGTGTTGAAGACTGAATGAAAGAATCGTGATTAATAGTCACAAAGATGAGTGTTCAGGATTAAAGATAAGAGCTGAGTTCTGTGATTGCGATCAAAGACCAGAAATAGGAGCAAAGATGAGTGATCAGGACACAAACACAGATCAGTAATATAGAAACATAGGTGAGCAATCAGATTAAGACAATTAGGACAAATGTGGGTCTTCTAGATTGTCTTTGACAAAGAGGTCCACAAGAGTGGACTAACTCTCAAAATGACCTTTGACTTCACCTCAGAGATGTTCCATATGATCACGTAATGAATGAGGAATGAGAAGGAATGAAACCCTTATTCATCGATTTCTGCTGTGATGTGCTGATTTCTAGTTTTCTTACATCTGCATTTGATTTCAACAATGGGCTAATTCAAGAGGGGTGATGAAATTTCCATCAAGTAGGTTTGATTGGGGGGGCGACAGTCGCGACAGACGCCGCTCCGTACTTGTAGCAAATTATTTATGCAGCGTTGCCGCACGGTGACACCACCCAATTATCAGCTGTAAATCTTTAAACAGCCGAGTTTGAAGTGCCGGCACACTCTCTCACGTTCACCTCATCGGTGCTACTCCAGACGCACACGGCCCCTCACATTCGTATTCCACCGTGGCGGCCTGAAGGCGCCGCTCAATTTATCATAAGTGCCTCCTGCTTGATTTGTTATAATGTAAACACCATTTAAATTGTTGCTTTTGTTTGTTTTTCCCCGTTTTTATCGCCTCAGACGTGTCGACACAGATGCAATTTAAAACAGGAAAAGATGTCACCCATTCTAAATATTTGAATTATTTATTAATAATGAGCTGAAGTGAGAGCTCCGCTGCACCGACGCACACGGGGAATACAAAGAGAATAAATATGAGGGGAACTGAGTGGGTGGGCGAGAGGCTCCGGAGAAAAGGCGGTTATAATGGGCTTCCAATAATAAATAAAACAAATTCATATGAGCCTTGATTATATTGCTTTTCCATTTGCACGGGGGAAAACAGCTGAATAATTAATGAGAAAATAAATGTGAGGAGGCCTTTGATGCATATTTCCTCATTTCCTTAAAATATTCCATTTGAAATAAAAACTGTGGAAAAAAAAATTGAGTGACATTAACTCTGACCTGAATGCGCGTGGAAACTGGATTTACGTGACGGATTATTCTGAGGAACTGCAGCGAGATGCTTTGTTGAAATTTGCCAATGAATAACAGCGCTGACTGTAGCCATTTCTACAAGATTTAGCACACGCCACGGTGCCATTCTTTAGATAGATTAGATTAGATTAGATAGATCTTGATTAATCCCTTGGGAAGACTTGGGCACACAGGGTAAGAAGCACACTAATAAAAATGAATAACAGTTTGCAAATATACATATCAACACACGAATATAAATAGCAGAAATACTGCTCACTACTGGTTTACTGGCTACTACTGTTCCTCCCATTCCTGTCCTCTGTCTACCTGTTACTCCTCCCCCCCGAGTGTGAGGAGTTGTACAGTTTGATGGCCTGAGGGACAAAGGAGTTTTTCCATCTGTTGGTCCTGCACTTGGGAAGGAACAGTCTGTGTCATCCATAATGTGCAGCAGTTTGTCCAGTGTTCTCTTCTCTGCCACCATCACCAGATGCCAACCACAGAGCCAGCCCGCCTGATCAGTTTGGTTTGTTCAGCCTGGATGTGTCCTTCTTGGATGTGCTGCCCCGCCTTAGCAGACCACGGTGTAAAAGAGGACACTGGCTACTACAGACTGGTAGAACATCTGCAGGAAACTCCTGCGGATGTTAAATGGCCACAGCCTCCTCAGGAAGTCCAACCTGCTCTGGTCCTTCCTGTACAGGTGGTTGGTGTGGGTTGTCTAGTCCAGTTTGCTATCCAGCCACAGCCCATGATATTTGTAGGAATCCACAGCTCCCTCAGCTCCCTCGATCAGAACTTAACGTGATACAGCCTCCAGAACAACATTCTGAAACATTCCTGATCAATGTTTTGAGTTTGCCGTCACTAATCTGCAGTACGGACAATTTGGGATCATTTCTTGCTACACACTTTATCTATTCCTGAATTATGGTTTGAAGTTCCCATTCTGTTGTTTATTTTGTCACACATTTGTCCACATACAGCTTCATGTTTCTCTCCATGGCTGCTAACACCTTCGCTAATGCCGATGTGAAGCTGGGCACCAGTGGGTGAAAGGCCACAGAGGACGTGTCCAGAATTCCACAGGTAGCAGCCAAACCACATGCAAATTGTTTGGAATTTTCCATAATCCATCCAGTAGGTGGCAGACACGTGTATGGGATTTTTTTCAGACACAACAAAGTCAAATTTCAATCAAGTTGGTGCATCAAAGTTAACCACGGTCTAATCAGTAATAAAAATAATGACTTTTTTGATTTACTTTCTCGTGCTGGTGTGCCCAACCAGTCGACAACCAGTCCCACACCATCACCACCGGACTCCACACCCCCGCCCACACATGCACCCACCACACAGAGACCACTGCCTAGCAGCCCAACCACGGACATGGGGGACAGCAGGGGCCATGTCACCATGGCACATGTATACCATTGGGGAGGCTATCCTATATGTACGTGTATGTTGTAGTTAGTTTTCTGCTGTCCACATGTTGTTTTGGGTGTACACCATGTGGAGGATGGGTATGTGTTGGTATCTAGCGGGAGTTGTGGACATGTGTACATGAGTGTTAATGACTGTGTTGCTTGCTATGTCTGTACATATGTCATATCCATATGCTTATCTGTGATCACCCTATGTAATGTGCATTGTCTGTTGCACATGCATGTCTCAATAAAGGCGCACAAATGTATATCCATCCAGCTGTCATGTGCATCTGTGGATCCTGGCCCATCTTGTAATCACATCATGTCACACTGACACATCATCTGAGGGATCACACAGGCGGGATTGTGCTGACACACTTGGCAGCAAACGGCAATTCTACAGATACACAATATGGCAACAAGGTGACATATCAATGGCTAGATATTGTGTACAATGGAGTTGACTTACGGGTGCTGGTTACATCCATTATCCCCATACAGAGACACGCAGGTACATGTTAATCAGGTACAGGTGAGAGATGGTGGAGGTACTGATTGCACAGCACATGATGTGTCATACTGCCACCCAAAATATTGCAGACCCCAGCGACCCCCAGGAGGACAGCTGAATCACATGTAATGGGTATCTGAGTACACAGACATTACATATGCCACACATCTGGGTGTGCTCCACTGCATTATGGCGCCAATGTGGGTGTGACCGACACATGAACACACATGAAGTGCTCATTGTGGCCATTACCTGGATCACAATGACATGGATATCCTAAATATCTGCACAGAAATGGGGAGGACGAGGTCACTCACATAAATATTATCCACACATATACAGAGCACTAAAGTGGGCATGTGCCTCTGCCGTCCCCTTGTGTGTACTCTGGGTCGCAACAGCAGCTTCAAGGTTGCCCTGCATGTTCAGCTGGACACAATATTGCCTGCAGATCAGCTCTCTGAAGTAACTCCACATACAATGGAGGCACGGGATTTGAACTGGTGACCCTCTGCACTCTAGGCATGTGCACCACCCACTCCCGCACCACCAGCCATACACCAGCAGAATGTCACACGTTACCACCTGTACACAACAGTGCACATGTGACAGATACACATAATACCCTGACCACATGTAGGTGGGATGCAGTGGACATATGTCCGCACAGAATGATGGGTACCCATGTCACATCTGCACTGTTGTGCACAGTAGGTATTGGGTGTGGAGGGTGATAGGCAGATGCAATGGAGGGGAGACAGACAGGTGGTTGCCATGGTAACAGGTACAGGTGGGGGGAGGAGGGTGTTTGGCTGCTTCTGCACATTTGTGTGGCGATGGTGCATGTGGTGTCTGTGGGACACGGCTGTGATGTGTGGGGGTTAGGTGCCCACTACATGGACCTGCCTGGGCTGTTGAAATATGCCTTGAAAGGCATTCTCCACCACACGTCGCCCCCTGGAGATGCGGTAGTTGTATTTGCGTTCATCCCTCTGGAGGTGCCTGTGGCTATACGGGTTCATCAGGTAGGTCCTGATGCCTTTGGCATCATCACCCAAGATGAAGTGTGGCATGACCACATCATTGTGGGGAAGGGGGATGGCTCAGGGAAGCCCACATCCCCATCTTGCAGGCAGTGCTCCAGCTCTTACTCATTGAAGATCTAGGCATCTGACATACTACCACATGCCCTGACCTCCAGCCAGAGGAAGTTGTAGTCCCCATCTACAAGGCCATCAGGACCACAGAGAAGAACCTCTTATAATTGTGGTACAAGGCGCTGCTCCTAGGTAGTTCCCTGATGGCCACAGGCTTCCCATCCAGGGCACCCATGGCATGGCGGAGCTGCCACCTGCTCCAGAAGATCTCCTTGATGGGTGCCCATTCCACCGGTGTGGTGGGGCAGGCAATCACCTTGTACTTGTACTCATCCACGATGGCCAGACAGACCTTGGGGATGAGGAGGCTGATGGTGTTGCGTGCCATTTGGAAGCTGTACATCAGGCTTGTGTATCTGTCGCCAGGTACCTCACCGTGATGGCCAGCTTCAGTCCCACAGACAGCGCCTGCCTCATACGAGTGTCCTGCAGCTGGATCTGTGGCCCCACCCTCTGCACCAGCTCATCGGACATGGCAGGCTCTATCCGCAGGTAATCGTGGAACGCTTGTGAGTCCTCCACATGGAGCTCCTCCATCAGCCGCATGTTGTTGCCTTCAAGCCTCCCCTCTCTGCAGCCAGCCATGGTCTGGTCTGGAAGTGTCTTTGTCTCCTCCTCCTCCTCCTTGATGGTCTGCTGCTGCCCTCCAGCAGTTGCTCCAGCAGTTGTTGCTGGAGCAAATGTATGGACATTTGTGTCAATCTGTGTATAGTCCTGTTATTCGGGTTGCATGTATGTAACATGTTCGACACAGACTCTGCGCACATTCCGGGGGCCTTCTGGTCACCTTTGGGGTCCATTCATACAGCATTCACGGCACCTTCTGAGCCGGCCCTCAGGCACTTTTCAGACAGCGTTCAGCCATCTGTTGTATGGCATTAGGAATGCATTCTGAATATTCCTGCTGCATTCTGCTGGCACTGGGGGGAATCGTGTTGTGTTCATTCGACCTGTACCGGTATTTGTACTGTGTTCTGGGTGCATTAGACCTGAATTTGGGTGCTGCTGCACACCAAATGTGCACAATTCATTCGAGGCGGCTTTGGCACACATTCTGGGTGTCTGAATGGCATTCATAGAAGGGTGTCAGAATGTCTGTCCCTCCCGACTGTGTCTCAAACTTTTTTTTTTCCATTTGGCCTGATTCGGCTTTAATCATGCTGATTGTTTCTAAGTGTGACAGGGCTGTTATCCCACACATTGTGGGAGGTTCCACAAATGAAAAGAAAATTTTGAGGGACCCAGGATGAAGCCTTGTGGAATGCCACTATGTAGCAGAAGTGAAGATGAAGTGGAGTATTAACCTAACAAAGGAAACCATTTTTCCTGTCAAGAATGAGAGAAAAAGGACAGAAATGTTTCCATATTTCTACAAAACTGGAGTTACATCTCAGTGTGTTCTTTGTTTTAACACCTGGCTACCAAAACACAGGGTCAAACAATATTTTAATGTTGTGTTGTCATGAAATAGTTGAACTCTGGCAGTTGTTGTTGGCCTTGATGTCGCTGTAGTGGTTTCCTAGAGAAATACCCAAATGGTCAAATATCCATGGATATTTAGAACTATTGACATCATGAGTTTCTTTAGATAATGTTCAAATAAATTTAAATTCCCAAAACAGAAAGTACTAAATAAATCAAATAAATAAATAAGTAAATCTTAACATTTTGAGAAATAGACAAAAACTTGTAGATTG
The DNA here is from genome assembly GCF_902500255.1 of Thalassophryne amazonica. Lineage (NCBI taxonomy): Eukaryota > Metazoa > Chordata > Actinopteri > Batrachoidiformes > Batrachoididae > Thalassophryne > Thalassophryne amazonica. Next base: position 57,034,318 of record NC_047119.1, on the reverse strand, counting down.
TCCTTTGTGTTTGTATTACACATTTTTCTTAAAATGTTTCAGCTTAATCAACCATCACTAAAAACATTCTTTTCTCCATTTCTGTGTTATTTCTGCATTATTATTTTCAATCATGAGCCTTTCTTTGTTTTACAACCCTAATTCCAATGAAGTTGGAATGTTGTGTGAAATGTAAATAAAACAGAATATAATGATTTGCAAATCCTCTTCAACCTACATTCAATTAAATACACCACAAAGACAAGATATTTAATGTTCAAACTGATAAACTTTATTGTTTTTGTGCAAATATTTGCTCATTTTGAAATGGATGCCTTCAACATGTTTCAAAAAAGCTGGGACAGTGGTATGTTTACCACTGTGTTACATCACCTTTCCTTCTAACAACACTCAATAAGCATTTGGGAACTGAGGACACTAATTGTGAGTGTCATGATTGGGTTTAAAAGGAGCATCCCCAAAAGTCTCTGCCGTTCACAAGCAAAGATGGAGCGAGGAAAAAATAGTCCAACAGTTTAAGAACAATGTTTCTCAATGTTCAATTGCAAGGAATTTAGGGATTCCATCATCTACAGTCCATAATATAATCAGAAGATTCAGAGAATCTGGAGAACTTTCTACACACAAGCGGCTAGGCCGAAAACAACATTGAATGCCTGTGACCTCTGATCCCTGAGGCAGCACTGCATTAAAAACTGACATCATTGTGTAAAGGATCTTACCGCGCGGGCTTAGGAACACTTCAGAAAACCATTGTCAGTTAACAGTTCGTCACTACATCTACAAGTGCAAGTTAAAACTCTACCATGCAAAGCGAAAGCCATACATTAACATCATCCAGAAACACCACCACCTTCTCTGGGCCCAAGCTCATTTGAAATGGACAGACGCAAAGTGGAAAAGTGTGCTGTGGTCTGATGAGCCCATATTTCAAATTGTTTTTGCAAATCATGGACGTTGTGTCCTCTGGACAAAAGACGAAAAAGACCATCCAGGTTGTTACCAGCACAAATTTCAAAAGCCAGCATCTGTGATGTATGGGGGTGTGTTAGTGCCCATGGCATGAGTAACTTACACATCTGTGATGGCACCTTCAGTGCTGAAAGGCAGTGGTGGGCACACTTCTGATAATCCGATAACAGATAATTATCAAAGATAATGTTTTCATTATCGGATTATCTTTTTAGATAACTTTAAAAACCATTAAAGACTAATTATCTTCCAATAACTTTTAGACCGATAACGTAGTAAACCAAGCTGAACAGCAGCAAACATTTTAAAAATTTAAAATCAGTTGAGACGTACCTGTTGAAAGTTTCCTAAAAGATGTATAGTTCTACCCTTTGCAAACAGAAGCGAACTAGTTTCAGGAAAAACCACTTTACCCTCTGCAGGCAAAGAAGAACTGATCACAAAAAACAAAACCAAACAAAACAATCATTTTCTTTAACACCATACTGATACACTGGCAATATCACCCAAGTCATCCAGAGGCACACATTTTTAACTTATGGTTCAAATTTTAACCAAACTAATTTTGGACAAGTTATTTAAAATTACTGTCATGCCTGAAGTTTTAAAAGTGAAAACTTCAGATATATGTTTTAGTTTTAAAGTAAAGTGCTAATTTTTAAGGTTTTGTGAGCACATGCTGTGCCCAGCAGTGCATTATGGGTAATCTCAGTATGTTCACGACAGGACAAATGCATTTCAGACACTCTATTCAGGCTCCACGGACAGCAGCATTAAACTCTAGTGCCTAAAACTCTCGTGAATATGGGTTTATAGACGTTATTGTATTTGCGTTTGTTAAATTCCACGCATCTTAAATCAATGTAGCAGACATGGATTATCTGGAATTTTGTTTTGGCAAGTTTTCAAGGCCTCTACTGCCATCTACTGGCCAGTAGTGTTCATGGCAGTATTCGCCCTAAGTACTAAGCGTCTGGGCACCAGTAGATGGCAGTGTTCTATTTATTTGGACCCAGTTATATCAGATGGTTGTCAAATCAACTTTTGGCTTTGCAAATGGCTTTTTTTTTTTACAAATTAAGTTTAAAAACAAAACAACAACAACAACAGCAAAAAACATTACAAGACAGCTCTGCGATGGTTGCACAGGCACAGTGCGAGTGCGACGCTTGTAGCTCTTCAGCAGCAGGATACAGAATAATATCAAACAGGTTTGATTTTCATTCGACCATACGATCAGCGATCAGGAGGTGGTCGTGAGATGTTGAACACAGCTTGTTACTCATGTACACTACATGATGCAGGACGTGCAATTAACCTGAAACTCAGTCCAAACATCTCTCACACGAATGAAAAATCATCTGAAAAAGGGCCAAAACTCGCACAGTGTAAAGCCAATGTTTATGTGTCAAGACAATATTGAGTGCACATTTTTCCAACATCATAAAACGTGTGCACGGCACTAATAAAATGGGCACACATTCTCTCCACATGCAAAACATTTTGCGATGACACTTCCAGGGCTCCATAAAAATGCCTGTTTTTACAAATAAAAATTGAATATTTTACAAAAGCGCATTTATCTGTAAACACCAACACATGACACACGTCACATTAATGTGTTGGTTTACATAATGAATGACTGAACCATTCAGTGTTTAGCAGAGGCACCTTTACCCAGAATCCTTTGTGATCTGTCTGTGTTTGTTACAAAACCTCAGAATTAGTGCATTATTCAACATTAAAAGATATATGTTATATTTTAACTTTGTACAAATGACAGAATTGACATTAATGGAGTTATTCTATCAGTATTCACACAAAACCATAAGTTGGGATGCCTTTATTTTTCAAGACCTCTGCCTGACCGGAGCATTGTGATTGGTAAAGAGTTGGCTTTGTTGCTGTTCTCAGGGTGCTTCAGTGCTGTAGCCGTGTAGCTTTCAGAAGGGGGCAGCATGTTCAAACATAGAAGTGCTGACTCATTGTTTGGGTCTTTTGTCGCTTTGTATGCTTCCAAAAGCGATCGTGGTGTTTAAACTCAAATTCAGCTTGTTAGCAGTTTCAAATGTACCAGAGACTATACTGGAATTTATCGGTTATCTGTAACTTCCGATACATTTTTTGGTGGTTCATCGGTTTATCTTTATCAAAGATAACTTTTCAGTTATCTGATTATCTGTCATCAAAGTAAATTTTTTGGTTATCTGTGCCCACCACTGCTGAAAGGTACATCCAGGTTTTGGAGCAACGCATGCTGCCAGTCAAGCAACGTCTTTTTTCAGGGATGTCCCTGCTTATTTCAGCAAGACAATGCCAAGCCACATTCTGCACGTGTTACAACAGCGTGGCTGTAGTAAAAGAGTGTGGGTACTAGACTGGCCTGGCTGCAGTCCAGACCTGTCACCCATTGAAAATGTGTGACACATTAAGAAGCGCAAAATACAACAACGGAGACCCCGGACTGATGAACAACTGAAGTCGTACTTCAAGCAAGAATGGGAAAGAATTCCACCTACAAAGCTTCAACAATTACTGTCCTCAGTTCCCAATTGCTTATTGAGTGTTGTTAGAAGGAAAGGTGATGTAACACAGTGGTAAACATACCACTGTTCCAGCTTTTTTGAAACATGTTGCAGGTATCCATTTGAAAATGAGCAAATATTTGCACAAAAACAATAAAGGTTATCAGTTTGAACATTAAATATCTTGTCTTTGTGGTGTATTCAATTGAATATAGGTTGAAGAGGATTTGATGATGATGAATTTGATGAAAACTGTTTATTTCGAACATTTGATACAACAACAATTACAAGATAGATCAGTAAAGACAACAACAAAAAAGTTCCTACTGTGTACCCAACATGTCCGAAAAGGGGTAGGGTGAAGCATCAGCTTGTTTATCCCTACCCCTTCTTCCCCACAACCAGTAATACCCTTTGCCACATATACACATAGATTCCTACACACCTAAACCGATATATATATATATATATATTATATATATATATATATATATATATATAGATATATACGAGGGCTGTCAATAAAGTATAGGTCCTTTTTATTTTTTTCAAAAACTATATGGATTTCATTCATATGTTTTTACGTCAGACATGCTTGAACCCTCGTGCGCATGCGTGAGTTTTTCCACGCCTGTCGGTGACGTCATTCGCCTGTGAGCACTCCTTGTGGGAGGAGTCGTCCAGCCCCTCGTCGGAATTCCTTTGTCTGAGAAGTTGCTGAGAGACTGGCGCTTTGTTTGATCAAAATTTTTTCTAAACCTGTGAGACACATCGAAGTGGACACGGTTCGAAAAATTAAGCTGGTTTTCAGTGAAAATTTTAACGGCTGATGAGAGATTTTGAGGTGATTCTGTCGCTTTAAGGACTTCCCACGGTGCGAGACGTCGCTCAGCGCTCTCAGCCGCCGTCGTCAGCCTGTTCAAGCTGAAAACCTCCACATTTCAGGCTCTATTGATCCAGGACGTCGTGAGAGAACAGAGAAGTTTCAGAAGAAGTCGGTTTCAGCATTTTATCCGGATATTCCACTGTTAAAGGAGATTTTTTTAATGAAAGACGTGCGGACGGGTCCGCGTCGGGATGCAGCCGCCGCGACGCTCCGCCACAGGAAAAACACCTCTGTTGAAAGCCTTAAGGACAAGTTGGAACATGTCCTGCCTGTTAACAATTTCTCATATACTCACTCCACTGAAAGCCATCAAAAGCCGCCTGGATTTTACAAATGGTTATCAACATGGAGGTGTTTTTCCTGTGCCGCCGCACCGCGTCGGCTGCGTCCCGACGCGCGGACCCGTCCGCACGTCTTTCATTAAAAAAATCTCCTTTAACAGTGGAATATCCGGATAAAATGCTGAAACCGACTTCTTCTGAAACTTCTCTGTTCTCTCACGACGTCCTGGATCAATAGAGCCTGAAATGTGGAGGTTTTCAGCTTGAACAGGCTGACGACGGCGGCTGAGAGCGCTGCACGTCTCGCACCGTGGGAAGTCCTTAAAGCGACAGAATCACCTCAAAATCTCTCATCAGCCGTTAAAATTTTCACTGAAAACCAGCTTAATTTTTCGAACCGTGTCCACTTCGATGTGTCTCACAGGTTTAGAAAAAATTTTGATCAAACAAAGCGCCAGTCTCTCAGCAACTTCTCAGACAAAGGAATTCCGACGAGGGGCTGGACGACTCCTCCCACAAGGAGTGCTCACAGGCGAATGACGTCACCGACAGGCGTGGAAAAACTCACGCATGCGCACGAGGGTTCAAGCATGTCTGACGTAAAAACATATGAATGAAATCCATATAGTTTTTGAAAAAATAAAAAGGACCTATACTTTATTGACAGCCCTCGTATATATATATATATAATATATATATATATATATATATATATATATATATCATATATACACACATACATATCTCATACATACATATACATACACTCAACAAAATAAACGCAACACTTTTGGTTTTGCTCCCATTTTGTATGAGATGAACTCAAAGATCTAAAACTTTTTCCACATACACAATATCACCATTTCCCTCAAATATTGTTCACAAACCAGTCGAAATATGTGATAGTGAGCACTTCTCCTTTGCTGAGATAATCCATCCCACTTCACAGGTGTGCCATATCAAGATGCTGATTAGACACCATGATTAGTGCACAGGTGTGCCTTAGACTGCCCACAATAAGGTGAAAGGTGCAGTTTTATCACACAGCACAATGCCACAGATGTCGCAAGATTTGAGGGAGCGTGCAGTTGGCATGCTGACAGCAGAAATGTCAACCAGAGCTGTTGCTCGTGTATTGAATGTTCATTTCTCTACCATAAGCCGTCTCCAAAGGCATTTCAGAGAATTTGGCAGTACATCCAACCAGCCTCACAACCGCAGACCACGTGTAACCACACCAGCCCAGGACCTCCACATCCAGCATGTTCACCTCCAAGATCGTCTGAGACCAGCCACTCGGACAGCTGCTGGAACAATCGGTTTGCATAACCAAAGAATTTCTGCACAAACTGTCAGGAAACCGTCTCAGGGAAGCTCATCTGCATGCTCATCGTCCTCATCGGGTCTCGACCTGACTCCAGTTCGTCGTCGTAACCAACTTGAGTGGGCAAATGCTCACATTCGCTGGCGTTTGGCATGTTGGAGAGGTGTTCTCTTCACGGATGATGCGAAGGAGATGTATTGCACTGCGTGAGGCAAATGGTGGTCACACCAGATACTGACTGGTATCACCCCCCCCAATAAAATAAAACTGCACCTTTCAGAGTGGCCTTTTATTGTGGGCAGTCTAAGGCACACCTGTGCACTAATCATGGTGTCTAATCAGCATCTTGATATGCACACCTGTGAGGTGGGATGGATTATCTCAGCAAAGGAGAAGTGCTCACTATCACAGATTTAGACTGGTTTTGTCAACAATATTTGAGGGAAATGGTGATATTGTGTATGTGGAAAAGTTTTAGATCTTTGAGTTCATCTCATACAAAATGGGAGCAAACAAAAGTGTTGCGTTTATATTTTTGTTGAGTATACATATACACACACATATATACACACACACACACATATATACACAAACATAAATATACACCTACACATACCTACTTACATACAAAATACTAATATTTACAAGCCAAAGCAAAAAACAAAAACACCCTAACCCTCATTACCCTTCCTCCTCCCTATACCTAGAAAAAAACATATTTTTGTACCGCTGTTTGAACTGGTTCATGCTTGGACATTGCTTGAGCCCCACTCCCAATCTGTTCCACTCCTCACCCCACAGACAGAAATACAGAAACCTTTTAATGTTGTTCGTGCCCACTGATACTTTAAATTAAATTTCCCCCTCAGACTGCAATCCCCTGATCTGTTAAAAAACATATTTTAATATTTGCTGGAACTAAATTGTTTATTGCTTTATACACGATTTGTACTGTTTGAAAATGAACCAAGTCTGTGAATTTTAAGAATTTGGATTGTAAAAATAGTGGATTTGTATGATCTCTATAGCCAGTATTATGAATAATTCTTATAGCTCTTTCTGCATTACTGATAGTGATTGTGTTGTACCTTTATAAGTATTACCCCATACCTCTGCACAGTACTGTAAATATGGTAAAACCAGTGAGCAGTAAAGAATGCGGAGTGAGTTGTGGTCCAGATATGTTTCGCTTTGTTTAGAACTGAAATGCTTCTTGACAGTTTACTTTGTATATGTTTATATGAGTCTTCCAGTTTATCTATCAACTATGATCACCCCCAGAAACTTATTTTCATGTACCCTTTCAATATCTACCCCCTCGACTTGTAACTGAACCTGTATGTCTGTATTACAATAGCCAAATAACATGTATTTTGTTTTACTTAAGTTAATGATAATTTGTTTCTGTCAAACCATATTTTAAATTTTCCCCATTTCTATACTGATCCTCCTCAGTAACTCCTGCAAATCCCCCCCTGAACAAAAAATGCTTGTGTCATCTGCAAATTGGATTTGCAAATCATTGTATTCTGTTTTTATTTACATTTTACACAACTTCCCAACTTCATTGGAATTGGGGTTGTACATAAAACCAATCACATAAATTCACTGGAGCTGCATGATTATTGCACTGGGATAGATTTGTATTAACGCTGCATGAGCACAAACACAGATCTGATGACAAGCGTGGCATCAATGTCACACTGCTTCACCTGAAATGCATTTAAGAACATAAAGGAAAGAAAAAAAGGCAAAATTGCCTTCAGGCTAGATTAATTTGGTCTCCATCTGTATCTGCCAGATCACCTTCGATTTATCCAATGAGGCTTGGAACTTTGAAATGGGAGAATTGTTTTTCATTCTACAATTTCTGTTTCATAGCCAAGTTCATGCCATCATCAATTCATCAATTTTATTATATAGCGCCAAATCACAACAAACAGTTGCCCCAAGGCGCTTTATATTGTAAGGCAAGGCCATACAATAATTACGTAAAAACCCCAACGGTCAAAAACGACCCCTGTGAGCAAGCACTTGGCTACAGTGGGAAGGAAAAACTCCCTTTTAACAGGAAGAAACCTCCAGCAGAACCAGGTCAGGGAGGGGCAGTCTTCTGCTGGGGCTGGTTGGGGCTGAGGGAGAGAACCAGGAAAAAGACATGCTGTGGAAGAGAGCAGAGATCAGTCACTAATGATTAAATGCAGAGTGGTGCATACAGAGCAAAAAGAGAAAGAAACACTCAGTGCATCATGGGAACCCCCCAGCAGTCTAAGTCTATAGCAGCATAACTAAGGGATGGTTCAGGTCACCTGATCCAGCCCGAACTATAAGCTTTAGCAAAAAGGAAGTTTTAAGCCTAATCTTTAAAAGTAGAGAGGGCCATCTAAAGACATTTACTGTTAAAGCAGACAATAAACCCTGAACATTATGCTTAACCTCTAAAATAGTCAAGACTGGAAAGACTGACAGGAAAGTATAGAATAGAATAAAAATACTTTATTGTTATTGTACGGGTGGTGGTGGGTGGTGGTGGGGGGTATAATGAAATGGGGGTGCTCCTGCAGAGCTACTGTACAACACAAAAAAACAAGACATCTTATACACAAAAACTGTATGTACTGTATACTGTTTATATATATATATGTGTGTGTGTGTGTGTTAAATCATGTAAATGTAAATGCATGACAAAGTACAGTTTACAAAGTATCTATAAGCATTGTGGGCAGTGACTGAACACTGTGGGCACATCTAGGGTAGTGATTGTGGACACTGGGGCACAGAAGCCAGTGCTGTTAAGGTGCTAACGCCACAAGGAGGTATGTTGGGTTGTTTGTTGTCTGGGGGGGAGGGGGGGTGGGGAGGGTGTTTATTGGAGTAGGTCTGTGGGTGTGTGTGTGTGTGTGTGTGTGTCCATGGGTGTTTGCAGTATGTATGGCTAGGGGATGAAGCTGTTTGTCAGCCTGCTGGTGTGGGACTTTGTTGGAACTGCAGTGTCTCCCGGAGGGCAACAGGTCAAACAGGGCTGTGCAGGTGTGTGGGGTCCTCCTGTGATGGCCTTGGTTCTCCTCAGGCAGCAGGATGTGGCAATGGCTTCCACCTGTCTGTTCTTCCTGAAGTCCATGATGAGTTCTTTTGTCTTTTGAACATTCAGGGTCAGGTTGTTCTCTGAGCACCAGAGTGATTGTTTCATCCCCGTCGCAGATGAGTCCAACCACTGTGGTATCATCTGCATATTTTTATGATGTGGTTGGTTGGATGGGTTGGAGAGCAGTTGTAGGTGTACAGGGCATGCAGTAGAGGGCTCAGAACAACAGCCTTCAGCGGAACCAGTGCTGAGTGTGGAGGAGTGGGTAGGGGCCGAGTCTCACAGACTGTGTGCAGCTGGTTAGAAGGTTTTAATCCAGTTACAGGTGGGGAGGGAGATCTGTAATTTTAGCAGTTTGGTGATGTGAATGTCTGGTATGATGGTGTTAAACACTGAGCTGGTAGTCCACAAAGAGCATCCTCATATAGCTCTTCTTGTTCCTCCAGGTGGCTCAACACTGTGTACAGAGTGAGGTCGATGGCATCCTCTGTAGGACTGGTTTGCCCTGTAAGCAAACTGGTGGGGGTTGAGGGAGGGAGGGGAGGAGGCAGTCTCTGATGTGCTGGGAGGACTGATCACTCCAGGCACAATCATTCGGACTGTCTTTGGTAGGTTTTTTGGTTGGAGGCCTTCAGACATATCAGAACGGTGGCATGTGTCAGGGAGAGGTTGAAGAGTTTGGTGAGGATCCCTGCCAGTGGGTCTGCACATGATTTTAACCACTTCCCCCAGGATACCTTCAGGGCCAGCAGCTTTTCTGGTGTTCACTGCTCTAGTTTTTCCTCACCTCATGTTCTTGGAGAGAGATGAAGGTGCTGGAACCAAGGGAGGGCAGGGACTGCAGGTGTGTGGTGGTGGTTTCAAAACCGGGCAAAGAAGCTGTTAGCTCCTCTGCCAGTGTGCTGCTAGTGCTGGAGGATGTTGAAAATGAGATAATGGAGGGCAAGTGGAATACAAGTTTCTACTTTAGTTGTATGTACAATTCCTAATGTCTCTGTGGACACTGAAATCATATTTCTTTGGTCTGGCCCAATGGCTTTGGCATAAAGTCCTTCCAGGGCTAGCTAAAGATTCTCCTGTGGAGTATCATACAAAAGACATCCAGTCATCATCTCAGCTCATTGTAGATTTCAGGTCTCACAACCATACAGTAAGACCTGAAGCACCTGGATCCTGAAGACTTGGACTTTTGTCCTCTTGCATCTTGTATCTGAGCCAAAGATACTGAAATTCTGGGTTTTCACCCATCAGAACTGCAGCCTAGACAACCACTGATTGTGAAAGAATCAATGCATTATGTGTAAGGACAAAGTCATCACACTTTTTCTCAAAGACAAATGTAAAAGTCAGTGGAGCCTGACTCTTCCTAACACCTAGGCCATGTAATGGTTTGCCATAGCCCAGAACATGTTCCATCCAGAATGTTGTGGGCTGGGGGTGTTTGGCTGCTTTGTTTTTGTTTTCTGTTCTCCCTCCAGGTGGTATGCGTTCAGGACTGAGTGGCTGACAGTGGCTGAGTATTAGGACCTCACCCTGAACACCTGAGGCTTGTTAGCACGTGCAGGTCATCAGGACTCACAGCTGTGGTGTATCTGTCTTGATCAGAGCTTTGCTGCACTTAACCTTGAATGCACAGTGTTGATTGAACAGAGACTCGACCCTGGTGAGCAGACGTGGGAGATAGCACGTTCAGGCGAACAATCTCACCCATACGGATGCAGGAGACCACTCCAGGTTGACGCCACAGTCTGCTGAAGGAGGATTGGACTCGGTTTTGTCGCGGCCGCCTGGGGGTGTGGCGGGGTCCTGGGTCCGAACCGCTGTGGCTCCGGACCGTTTGCGCTGCTGAGAGCGCGCCATGTTTCCACCTCACCAGACGTGGACGTTTTGGGTTGTTTATCACTCCACTCACTATTATGTTTATTAAATTCTGTTACCTTTTGAACCGTGCTCTGCTTATTTTATGCTGGGGTCCTGTCGAACCCTGGGTCGGTGCTCCGACCCGCTTCCGACACATAACACAGAAATCAACATTCGCTGTGAAGATGTCAGAGACTCTGTGTTCAAGCCTGATGTTATATTGTTGGCCAATAATATCGGCTTATGTGATCCTTATTGATCCTTTCACAACATATTGGTATCTGTGTTATTTTCGTCAAGATAAAAAACTTTTTAAATTACCGAATAAAAGAATGCAGAAAAAACACATTGGATGTTGGAAATAGTGTCATTATGTAGATTGTCCAGCAGAGGTATTCTTTACAAGGCTGTCAAACATGGCTGGGATCAATGACACCCATTGGTCGCATTAGTTAGAAGAGGCAGAGGCAAACCGACCAGCTGTCATGGATTTTCAATCAGAGTGGGCATTTTACAGTGGCAAGAGACTAGTGAGTGCAATGTCGCCAACTAGGTGGGGCCGAAATAAACATTATCTTGGTTGTTTGTTGGTTGTCTCTTCTAGACTGGACTACTGCAATTCTGGTTTTCCAGCATTAGGGGTCTCCAATTGGTTCAAAATGCTGCTGCCAGACTTTTGACAGGAAGCAGAAAGTTTGACCACATTACACCCATTTTGGCATCTCTTAACTGGCTTCCTGTCTCTGTGAGATCAGATTTTAAGGTTCTGTTACTAACCTATAAAATTGTTCACGGACTGGCAACCTGCTTACTTAGCTGACCTAATTAAACCTTATGTACCAGCCTGGGCTTTGTGCTGTCAGGATGCAGGACTTCTTTGTGTCCCTAGGGTGAATAAAACATCTGCGGGTCACAGAGCTTTCTCTCATCATGCGCCTGTTCTGTGGAATGATCTCCCTACATCAATAAAACAGTCATATAAAACAGTTCTGTAGAGACTTTCAAGTCCAGACTTAAGACGCACTTATTTTCCCTTTTGTATGGCTAGCATACTGGCATAGTGTGTTACTATGCTTTTGCCCTTTAAATTTTTTTATTAGGAAATGGAGCGGGCCGCGGCCTCAACTCTATCTAAATTCTGGGTGTTTTAGTGAAGTTTAGGGCTAGTGGCAGGCGATCACCTTGGTATTTCTTCTGTTTTTCTTGTTGCTTAATGCTGACAAATTTGTTGTCTTTCCGATGCCTGATTCTGTTTTTTTTTTTCCTCTCTGTTTGAGGTGCGGTTCCATCCAGAGATGGTTGTGGTGTCTACTTCTGCAACCATCCCATCCTGTGCACCAGCAAAATTTCCCTATATTCGTTTTGTAAATTGTTTTGTCAATTGTGTTGGTAGCATGGCCCAAGCAGAGGGTCACCCCTTTGAGTCATGTCTGCTTGAGGTTTCTTTCTACTATGTAAATGTGGCCTAATTTCCAGTAATTTATTCAGGAGCTTTGAATTGTGCAATCCAGGGATCACCTACAGACCAAGCCAATCAACAAAGATTACTTGTTTGCAAAATTTGACACGGACTGCAAAGGAGTCCTGTTGAAATTCCTGCTTGCATTGAATCAGTACCTGAACACTTCAGAAATACTCAAAGCATGAATTTTAGGGTGCAGAACTAGACTGCTCTGTTTGCTGAGCTGTAAATCCCCCACATTGAATCCTGTTGAGAATAACAGTGCAAAGACTTTGCCCAGCACAGAATGCAGTGTTATAACCCCAGTAGTAATTGCAATTCATAGAATCATATCTCTTTCAAGAGAGGTAACAACTCCTTTTCTCCACTATGTTGGGATGATATAAGTATCTCAGATGGAAGCACAAACTGTATGCAATGCCAGGAATACACATTTCTACATGGTTGTGGAAGCCTAAATACCACAGATCCCTGCAGTTTTTCCTGCCTTCAACTGTTTCACCAGTCTTGCAATCGCACTGAGATTTGGTGGTGATCTACATCCTGCCAGATCAACCACAGTAATCCTGGCACCAGACATTTCTAACAGCCTGGCACAGCTGCTCAAATTTGCCAGTCCATTAGTAATTTTCCTCCAAGACTGTGCTTTCACATGCCATGTGCATTTTTGCGATTTTATTGCTTTGGTTCCTCTGTAAACAGCACGTGTTCCTGGAACACAGGTGTTGTGACACTTACTCACAGATTCTTCCAACAAAACCTTCTTCGTCTGCCCTCAGTGCTTTCAGAGCCCACTTTCTCAGCCTAAGCTGTGCACTGCACCTCTTCTGTGTGATATTTAGAATGCTCTTTGAGATGAAACGCCAACTTCCAGGAACATTGGGAGCACCAGTGCAATCCTTAGCAAACTTTTTGCAGCATGTGTCTCGTATTGTGCTGGGATTGCTTGTTGCAATCAGGTCTGCGAGTTACCCACCCCACTCTGATGCATGTATGCATGTTCCTCAGAAGTATATTCCACAGTGCTCAGTTGCCACACTGGACAGTGTTTGATTAAGACAGAGGCTTTTTTTCTAAATAGCAAAGTTTGAATTTGAAGTTGTTGACTGGATCTAACTTTAAAAAAATGAAGAAACTCTTTAGGAGCCACCAAATGCTATATGAAATAAAAGAACACCAGTGGTGGGCACAGTTCCGATAATCCGATAACAGATAATTATCAAAGATAATGTTTTCATTATGGGATTATCTTTTTAGATAACTTTAAAAATCATTATCGGACCAATTATCTTCTGTTAAATTTTTGTCCGATAACTTTTAGACTGATAACGTAGTAAACAAAGCTGAACAGCGGCAAACATTTTTAAAATTTAAAATCAGTTGAACACCTATCTATTAAAAGTTTCATAACAGATGTATAATTCTACCCCCTGCAAACAGAAGAGAGTTGCTTCCAGGAGAAAGTGCTCTATCCTCTGAAGGCAAAAGAGAACTGGTCACAAAAAAAAAAAAAAAAAAATAATTTCCTTTAACACCATACTGATACACTGGCAATATCACTCAACTCATCCAGAGGCATACGTTTTTAACTTATGGTTCAAATTTTAATCAAACTAATTTCAGACAAGTTATTAGTCATGTCTGAAGTTTTATAAAGTGAAAATATCAGATATATGTTTTAGTTTTAAAGTAATGTGCTAATTTTTAAGGTTTTAGTGAGCACATGCTGTGCCGAGCAGTGCATTATGAGTAGAATAGGGTAATCTCAGTGCATTCACGACAAGACAAATGCATTTCAGACACTCTTTTCAGGCTCCATGGACAACAGCATTAATCTCTAGTGCCTAAAACACTTGTGAATATATTCTCTGGGTTTATAGATGTTGTTATTGCATTTACGTTTGTTAAATTCCACGCATCTTAAATGTAGCAGACACGGATTATCTGGAATTTTGTTTTGGCAAGTTTTCAAAGCCTCTACTGCCATCTACTGGCCAGTAGTGTTCATGGCAGTATTCGTCCTGAAGCTGGGCAGACACTGTATGATATTTTTAATCACTGTACCCGGTTTCAGTTCAAACTGTACCACAGAACCGCATGGTGTAAACATTCAGAGTGCACGATTTATGTTCTCACACACATTGTATGTTCAAAAACCACATGCCGAACTTGTGTTTCCAGAAGCAAAACGTAAGCTTTTTTTTCAAACTTAATTTACAAAAACTCTCAATGGAAGACATCAAAGTTTAAAAACAAAACAAAACAACAACAACAACAACAACAACAACAAAACACATTACAAGACAGCTCTGCGGTGTTTGCACATGCACAGTGCGAGCGGTTGGATGCTTGTAGCTCTTCAGCAGCAGGATACCCTCATGACGGCCGACCAGAATAATATCAAACAGGTTTGATTTTCATCTGACCATACGATCAGCGATCAGGAGGTGGTTGTGAGATGTTAAACGCAGCTTGTTACTCCATGTACACTACACAATGCAGGATGTGTGATTAACCTGAAACTCGGTCCAAAAAAATTCTCGCACGAATGAAAAATCATCTGAAAAAGTGCCAAAAGTCACACAGTGTAAAGCCAATGTTTATGTGTCAAGACAATATTGAGTGCATGTTTTACAATATAATAAAATGTGCGCACATCATAAAACGTGCGCACAACATTATAAAACTTGCGCACATTCTCTCCACATGCAAAACGTTTTGCGATGACACTTCCAGGGCATAGTAAAAATGCCTGTTTTTACAAAAAAAAAGGAATATTTTACAAAAGCACATTTATCTGTAAACACCAACACACAACACGTCACATTAACGTGTTGGTTTACATAATGAATGACTGAACCAATCAGTGTTTAGCAGAGGCACATTTACCCAGAATCCTTTGCGATCTGTCTGTGTTTGTTACAAAACCTCAGAATTAGTGCATTATTCAGCATTATAATATATATGTTATATTTTAACTTGACATTTAAATTGACATTAATGGAGTTATTCTATCAGTATTGACACCAAACCATAAGTCAGCATGACTTTATTTTCCAAGATCTCCGCCTGACCGGAGTGTTGGGACTGAAAGCTGTGTAGTAAACAAGTGCTTCCAACAGGGGGCAGGATGTTTAAAAACAGAAGTGTGGGCTCATTGTTTGGGTCTGTTGTCGTTTTTAATGTTACTAGAAGTGATTGTGGTGTTAAAACTCAAATTCAGTTTATTAGTAGTTGCTAATGTACCAGAGACAATATTGGAATTTATCGGTTATCTGTAACTTCCGATACATTTTTGGGTGGTTTATCAGTTTATCTTTTTCAAAGATAACTTTTCAGTTATCTGATTATCTGTTATTGAAGTAAATTTTTTGGTTATCTGTGCCCACCACTGAAGAACACAGATGTACATAAATTTTCTTCAGTTCAATGAAACGACCTCTTTAGTTAGTCCATCCCCCGCTATTCTTTCAGCTTCTTTTTGTGAGGTTTTTACAAAGAAATGACAGTGGATTTTTAAAAATAAATAAATCTAATATAAATTTTTAAAAAAAGTTATTTTACTATAATTACTCAGAAAGACACAGCTTGGGCTTCCTGTGGTAAGACATTCACTGCCGCCAATTGATATTTGGACCATTTTCTGTGATAATTAATGGTTGTCATCATCCTCTTGGAAGGTAAAACTGCAATCTTTGTTTGGTTCAGTAATGGGGGCTAAATCACCAGGGCTCCAAACTACTGTAATTCCTTTGAATCCATTGTGGTTGATGTTACATGTAGTGTGCATAGTTTCTTTCTTTTCCAAAGCCTAGATCAATGCCACTATTTGACATTGGAGTTTCTGAAAACCAAAGGCGTGCTGTTAGTGTTGCTTTCCCCTTTTATTTGTATTGGACTATTGGAGAGCAAAAACCTTGCCAGCCTGGCATCAACACAGGGTCCCAGCATGGCCAGCTGATGTTTTTTTTTTTCTGGCAAATGTGGTTTGATTATTCAGATGATGACTGGGATATGAATGTGAGCTTGGCCTCCTGTCGTTCGGTTAATCACATGGCACCGTTAAGCGTAAACCTCCCAGAGTGCACAAACATACATGGCTCCAATCATATATTTATGCGTATTTACAGGAGATGATGCCAGTCTCAAAGTCCAGCCCCGGTGGGCCTTGATTAGTTTTTGTCTCCTTCCTCCCAGCTTCTTGCTCTTTCACTGCCCACACAAGATGCTACCTTGGACCTCTTTATCAGTTTACCACTCAGCTGTTTATGCCCCCAGGACAGCAGAGTCTTGTTGACTGTCAGGACACATTGTTCCACCAGTGAAGAAAAGCAGTTGAAGATATTACAGGCTGCTGCTGTGTTAAGACCTCCATGAAGACAAAGCGATAAAGAGGAAATGACAGATGGAGCGAGACAAAGGACAGCAGAGTGTGAATGAGGAAACATTGAAAAGTGAAAAACCAGCTGACCAGATGATTCTGGGATCTGCTTGAAATCCCCTGAATGCTCACTAATTCGTAGCATCATAACACAAGTTTGTTAAAGTTCGTCATCATGACCGTGTTCCCTCAAGTGGGTCTGGAATGCTTTTTCACCGTAATAAACATCATTAATATCGAGGCATTTATGGAATGAAGTGGGGGCAGTCTTTGACTTCATCTCAGTGAATACTGGCATTTGTCAGGGATGTGTTCTAGATCCTGCAGTGTTCATGGACTAGGTGTTGGGTAGCATTGTGGAGACTGGTGGCTTAGGCTTCTTTGCTTTGTCGGTGAGGAACATTTTATTGACATTGACTTCACAGAGGATGGTATCATTTTTAGATCAGTAGACACCCTAGTCACAGGACTTGAGAAGCTCAGTATCTGGTTTTGTGACTGTCCTGGAACTTAAGTCTTGATCCACGTCACTGTACAGAAGTCCAATGTCAAACTTACTTATGTCTCATTTACTTATTTACTTCATGTCTCTGGGTTTGGTTCTTTTATCATGGTGAGTGATCTCCAAAAATAATTGGATTTCAAACTGACTTCAAAGTTTAGATGTTGTATTGAAAGAGTTGTTACACTGATACAGAAAGTCATCTCAGCACTGGGATCTTGACCAGGTCGCATGCAAACACCTGGAACAAAGAACCCAGATTTCCTCTCTACGCTACCTTTTGTTCCTTCAGCCTAAGCCACCCCCACATGGGCAGTCCTTGACCTGGTTTGAATCAGTGTCTATGTGAGATGACTGCAAAGTAAGGTGAATAAGTGGGCGTCTGTCCATATTGCGTTCATGGTTGTGTAAAAATTTTATAGTGTGTTTTTATGTCTGTAATGTATTGTCAAACAATAAAATAGAGTGTTTCATCACGCTGATTGGTTTTATCAATTACACTTCTATAAAAAGACCAGATGGTTTTGTCAATTAGACAGTTGTTAAAAGATCAGATAGTTTTACCAAATACAAGGACATTTTGTGCGTCAGCCATTTTGAAAAGCAGTTAGGTTAAGATCAGATAGTTACAAGGACATTTGGATATGTGTCAGCCATTTTGTATTATGCATCATGGAACACTCTTACAGTTCTCAGTCTCTGAGACTGAGAGACATCTGGGAAGAGCTTATGGAGTCATGAGGTCATTGATATATTTGCAGGAGAATGAAGGTCCAAGTCTTTGGGGTCCTGGTGCTATCTGTCTTACTGTATGGCTGTGAGACTTTAATACTAACCAGTGACCTAAGGCGACGACTGTATATCTTTGGTACTACATTTCTTCTGAGAATCCTTGGTTGCTGCTGGAATGAGTTTTTGTCAAACAAGTGCTTACTTTGTCTTGGTGGCTTTCCTCACTCTTCTCCTTCTTGCATAGTCACTCACTTTTTGAGAACTGTCTACTCCACACAGATTTACCATAGAGTGTCATACTGTTTGTATTTCCTCATTCATTCATCTTCTACCGCTTAGTCCATTTAAGGGTCGCGGGGATCTGGAGCCTATCCCAGCAGCCATAGGGCGTGAGGCAGGGTACACCCAGGACAGGACGCCAGTCTGTCGCAGGGCCACAACCAGACAAACAAACACAGACACATCCACACACACCTACGGACAATTTAAAGACTCCAATCCACCTAACCTGTATGTCTTTGGATGTTGGAGGAAACCGGAGCACCCGGAGGAAACCCATGCAAACACGGGGAGAACATGCAATCTCCACACAGAAAGGCCACGGGAATTGAACCCACGACCTTCTCGCTGTGAGGCAATAGTGCTAACCACTAAGCCAACGTGCTGCCTTGTATTTCCTCATAATTGATGTAAATAAAGTCCAAGACATATTCAGTGGCAGCTTAATTGGGACAATACACGGTTTTAAGAAAAGGAGTATGTAAACTTATGATCAGGGTCATTTGGGTAGTTTCATGCCATTGTCACGATGATTTAAAAGAGTAAACACAGTTGTTTGACAATAAATGGCTTCACACAACCACTAACCATGAGTGGAAAAAAAAGGTTTTTGTGTTATCATTCATATTCTCTGAAAAAAAAGATCAGCTAGGGTATGTAAACTTTTGAGCACAACTGTATATAAAACCCATGCTGGACGTCCTCCACCTCCATTTGTAAAACTCTCTGAACTACAGCAATAGATCACACTGTGTAGATCAATATACTGCTGGTCTGCTATATAGTAGAATTACATGTACAGTAAAAAAGTTATGTGTGCAGGACACAATACTACAGTCAGTAGTAAATTTACCTCCACATATTCACACTGCGGGACTTTCATCCTGTCTGAATTTCTTTCAAATGGCACTCTATGCAGTCGTGTCATCAGAACGTGATGTTTTTTAAGGATACGGACTCTTGTTGACAGAAAGACAGTTGGACATTATTGAAGATTGTGTGATTTGACAATATGGGTTTGAATTTCTCTAAGTCTTATTGCATTATGGGCCAAAAACAGGTTTTGTGATCTTGCTCTCTTGCTCCTGTGTGAATATGCCTCCCTCCTTGATGTTCTCGACGTTCAATTCATAGGCCAAAGAAAATACATGTAGCTTACTGTAAAATGATACAGGAATACATACCAAAACTGTTGATATGCTACATGCAGTAAGCTGTGGACTTTCTGTTGACAGAAGATACAGTTTCTCACCTGTGCTTTTGACAAAATGCCTGAACTACTGATGCCACCGTGTACATAAAACATAAGAGACTTTATTGTCATTGTAATAAACAAGGAAACTTCGTTGGTGACAACCAGTCAGTAACAGCAATGATTAAATATAAAAATAAAATAAAATAAATAAAATATAAGAGCAATAAGGTGCATAAAACAACAATAGACATCTTATGTTATTTACAATGTAAAGTGAGATGTGAAAATTGTACTGCCCATGGCTGTTTAAAATACAGATGGTGCAATGGCGGGAAAAACCTGTTCCCCAGTCTACTAATCTTAGTTTTTATGCTGCGGAATCGCTTCCCTGATGGGATCGGGGCAAACAGATGGTGTCTGGGGTGAGTTTGATCAGTGGAGATCCTGGTGGCTATCCTCTGCAGACGTCCAGTGTACCTGTTTAATTTAGTCTGTACTCTCAGTCCAGCCTAGTAGTAGTGGTTTAGTCCATGGTCCACAAGTGTACCTCATATTTCATTAGACAGATTTGGTTGTCTTCTTCTTTGTGCATGTCCTACCCCTCCTCCAGGTCTTCTGCACCCTCTATCTCTTCCTCTGATACCGTCCATTTTTGTTGAAGACTTACCTCTTGCCTTGTTTATAGTGCTTAAATGTCATTGGTGTGTCTACAATTAAGCACCTGTGTGTGCACACCTGGTGGCTGTGTTTAACCAGTTGGTTCATGGGTGTGTTCATTTGAAAACGTTTGCTTTGCAACTGCAAGGACATGACATCACGATTGATTTCTGTGTCACATGTGTGTTTAGTGTTTTGCAAAAGCTGTGAAGCTGTCAATGTGCTGACAGTTGTGCAAATCTGGACCGGTGTTTTGCTCCTTGGGTGTCAGGTTTTACTAATTGTGGGAAGGTATTCATTTTAGTGTGTAAGCAATCGTGAAAAACTGTAATAATGACAAAATACATTTTACATGATGGCAAAAGTCCACTGGTGATGGAATTTATAAATAGGTTTGTATTATAGCTTCTCCAAAAATTTAATGTCCTTGGCCATTCTGCCTTTCAGAGAGGGTAAAAAAGAAATAGAAACACGTCAGCAACATCAACGCAAATTCTTTTGCGGCGCCGCCCCTGTGTATCGAGCCCTGTCTGTGTCTGTCCTTGTCCTCTAGCTCCCCCTTGTGACTGTTCCTAGTGTTGATATTGTTTGGGGTTTCTGTGGGTCTGTTTCATTATATGTCTTTGGTGTTTATTTACATAATCTGCAGTTTAGTTCTTGAGTTATTGTAGTTTGGATTTATTCTGTGTTTCATTCCTGTGGGGTTGTTTTGGTGGTTTTGTCTCTGTAGTTATCGTAGTTAGTTTTTCCTGTTTTATTTTGGTAGTCATGGATTCCTTATGTCTTTTGTTAACTTTTTTCCTGCATCTCTCCCCGGCTGTTGTCCAAACCTGTTTCTCCGTTGTGTTGCCTTGGTGTGTGCTCTGTTCTGCTCCCCCTCCCTTTCTGTTTCTTCAGGCGCCTCGTCACAGAGCTGATTGATATCACCTGTTCCAGTACTCATCATCACCTGTTTATAAGCCCTGTTCATCCACTCGAGAATTTGCCAGAAACTCTGTACATGGTACCCGGCCCCCTCGTCAGTGTTTAAGTAGCTATCTGTTGAATCATTTTCATTGTTCTGACCAACTCTCTTTTGCTGTGTTTCCACCATCACCTGTTTCAGCACCTGTTCTGGTCCAGCCTGTGTCTCCAGCCTCCAGTGTCTCCTGTTGTACTCCAGAAATTGTTACTTTGTTTCCTCATTCAGCTTCCAGCCTTTTTGGGTCCTATTTGGGTTTTGATCAGCTCAGCCGTAACAGTCTCATTTGTGTGATGAACTTCAGTGTGTATTTATGCCCCTGTGTTCCTCCCATGCATCTCCTGAATGTTCACTCACTCACTCGCCTTCAACTACTTACTCAAGTCAAGGGTCACTGGGTTGTGCTTTTATGTTGCCCTCTCCTGGCCTTTATTTCTTGTGTTTTTGCCGTGTATGATTTCTCATTGCCGTACCTTGTTTTCCGGTAAGCATTTCTTGATTTTGTGTGCCATTTTTTAAACTTTTCCTGTGATTGCTTCTTGTGTTTTTTTGGGCCTTTCTCTGCCTCTCTGATTATTCTCCTAATCCCCTAACAGACACTGTCACCAGTTTAGGACCACCCTCCCGGGTACTGACCTCTGTGAATCATTAAAGACTGTATTTTTGTATTTCTTTGTGTGTTCTCTGCGCTGGGGTCTCAGCCATCCTCCACCCATGACAGTAAGCTTTATTGAAACAGAAAATTGCAGTGTCAATTGACCTGAAGGTCAATGGAAGCAGTAACCATTATTCCTTTGGCCATTTTCAGTCCTTTTTAAAAATTCCCATTCAAGGTCAAATGCATGAGGTCACTGTGGCCCGAATTTAGACTGACTGTTAATGTTTGAGCTGTTGTACATCTCTGTTAAATGATTCTAGTGAGGTTGTAAAGAGGTTATAAAGGTTTTTTAAAAATCCTGCACATAGGGATGAAGGAAATGAGTCTGTTCTGCATTCCTGGAATGATGTCAATATTCAGATTCTCTTGAAAACACTGATTATGTGAGAAAACATCTCTCATCCACACGTTTCCAAGACTTTTCCAAAATGTTCTCAAATTGCTTGAATGAGAAAATGGAATGTAAAACCCCAAACAGTAAAATGGCTCCAAAATCTCTTCACCTAAAACACAATAACAGGATCAGGATCAGTAGTGATCAGATCAAAGTTTGGTAATCAGGATCAAAGGTCAACAATCAGAATCAACACTTAGCAATAATGATGTATGTTAGGACCCTGTGACAGACTGGTGTTCTGTCCAGGGTGTACCCCGCCTCACACCCTATGAATGCTGGGATAGGCTCCACCCCCCCTGACCTTTAATTGGCGTAAGCAGTTGAAGATGAGTGAGTGAATGATCTATGTTAGGTAAGGAGGATAAAAGGTCAGGATCAAAGCTTGGGGATCAGTATCAAAAGCCAGTGATCAGGATCAAAGATCAATGTTCAGGATCACAGGTCAGCAATCAAGATCAAAACATTGGATCAAAGTTTCAAAATAGGTATTCATGGTTGCCATCCATGACCAAAAGTCAGGATCAAAATGAGTGATCATAAGGAATGACAGCAGACAAAGCTTGGTAATCAGGATAAAAAGTATCAATCAAAATTAAAATCAAATCAAATCAGCATCAAACTTTAGTAATCAGGATCTATATTTAGCAACCAGGATCAAAGACAGGTGATCATGATCTATTATCAGGATGAAAGGTCATTGATCAGGATCAAAAATCAGTGTTCAGAATCACATGCTGCCAGGCTTCATGATTAAAGGTCAAGGTAAAAGATGAGTGAGCATGAGTGAAGATATGGTTACAGTTAAGTGATCAAAATCAAAGGCCACCAATCAAGAGTAAAGGTCAAGATAATCAAAGTTCTTCAGTCAAAATCTAGTTCATCAATTGGGATCACAGAGGAGTGATCATGATCCATCATCAGGCTCAAAGATCAGCAAGCAGACTCAAGCATAAGGATCATAGATGTGTGATCAGAAGTAAACATACAGTCAAAGCTCTGCAATTAAGATCAAAGGCCACCAATCAAGAGTAAAGGTCAAGATAATCAAAGTTCTTCAGTCAAAATCTAGTTCATCAATTGGGATCACAGAGGAGTGATCATGATCCATCATCAGGCTCAAAGATCAGCAAGCAGACTCAAGCATAAGGACATAGATGTGTGATCAGAAGTAACATACAGTCAAAGCTCTGCAATTAAGATCAAAGGCCACCACTCAAGAGTAAATGTCAAGATAATCAAAGTTCATTGATCAGTATCTAGTTAAGCAATCAGGATCAAAGAGGAGTGACCATAATCAGTCATCAGGATCACAATGAGAATCAGAGACGAGTGGGAGTCAAAGCTCTGATCAAAGACCAGTGATCAAAATTAGGATCAAAGGTCAGCAGTCAGGATCAGTGATCAGTGTTGAAGACTGAATGAAAGGAATCGTGATTAAGAGTCACAAAGATGAGTGTTCAGGATTAAAGATAAGAGCTGAGGTTCTGTGATTGCGATCAAAGACCAGAAAATAGGATCAAAGATGAGTGATCAGGAACAAACACAGATCAGTAATATAGAAACATAGGTGAGCAATCAGGATTAAAGACAATTAGGACAAAATGTGGGTCTTCTAGATTGTCTTTGACAAAGAAGGTCCACAAGAGTGGACTAACTCTCAAAATGACCTTTGACTTCACCTCAGAGATGTTCCATATGATCACGTAATGAATGAGGAATGAGAAGGAAATGAAACCCTTATTCATCGATTTCTGCTGTGATGCTGATTTTCTTAGTTTTCTTACATCTGCATTTGATTTCAACAATGCTGCTAATTCAAGAGGGGTGATGAAATTTTCCATCAAGTAGGTTTGACTTTGGGGGCGACAGTCGCGACAGACGCCGCTCCGTACTTGTATCAGAATTATTTATGCAGCGTTGCCGCACGGTGACACCACCAATTATCAGCTGTAAATCTTTAAACAGCCGAGTTTGAAGTGCCGGCACACTCTCTCACGTTCACCTCATCGGTGCTACTCCAGACGCACACGGCCCCTCACATTCGTATTCCACCGTGGCGGCCTGAAGGCGCCGCTCAATTTATTCATAAGTGCTCCTGCTTGATTTGTTATAATGTAAACACCATTTAAATTGTTGCTTTTGTTTGTTTTTCCCCGTTTTATCGCCTCAGACGTGTCGACACAGATGCAATTTAAAACAGGAAAGATGTCACCCATTCTAAATATTTGAATTATTTATTAATATGAGCTGAAGTGAGAGCTCCGCTGCACCGACGCACACGGGGAATACAAAGAGAATAAATATGAGGGGAACTGAGTGGGTGGGCGAGAGGCTCCGGAGAAAAGGCGGTTATAATGGCTTCCAATAATAAATAAAACAAATTCATATGAGCCTTGATTATATTGCTTTTCCATTTGCACGGGGGAAAACAGCTGAATAATTAATGAGAAAATAAATGTGAGGAGGCCTTTGATGCATATTTCCTCATTTCCTTAAAATATTCCATTTGAAATAAAAACTGTGGAAAAAAAAATTGAGTGACATTAACTCTGACCTGAATGCGCGTGGAAACTGGATTTACGTGACGGATTATTCTGAGGAACTGCAGCGAGATGCTTTGTTGAAATTTGCCAATGAATAACAGCGCTGACTGTAGCCATTTCTACAAGATTTAGCACACGCCACGGTGCCATTCTTTAGATAGATTAGATTAGATTAGATAGATCTTGATTAATCCCTTGGGAAGACTTGGGCACACAGGGTAAGAAGCACACAGAATATAAGTAAAAATGAATAACAGTTTGCAAATATACATATCAACACACGAATATAATAGCAGAAATACTGCTCACTACTGGTTTACTGGCTACTACTGTTCCTCTCATTCCTGTCTCCTGTCTTCCTGTTACTCCTCCTCTCCGAGAGTGAGGAGTTGTACAGTCTGATGGCCTGAGGGACAAAGGAGTTTTTCCGTCTGTTGGTCCTGCACTTGGGAAGGAACAGTCTGTGTCATCCATAATGTGCAGCAGTTTGTCCAGTGTTCTCTTCTCTGCCACCATCACCAGATGCCAACCACAGAGCCAGCCCGCCTGATCAGTTTGGTTTGTTCAGCCTGGATGTGTCCTTCTTGGATGTGCTGCCCCGCCTTAGCAGACCACGGTGTAAAAGAGGACACTGGCTACTACAGACTGGTAGAACATCCGCAGGAGTTTCCTGCAGATGTTAAATGGCCACAGCCTCCTCAGGAAGTCCAACCTGCTCTGGTCCTTCCTGTACAGGTGGTTGGTGTGGGTTGTCTAGTCCAGTTTGCTATCCAGCCACAGCCCATGATATTTGTAGGAATCCACAGCTCCCTCAGCTCCCTCGATCAGAACTTAACGTGATACAGCCTCCAGAACAACATTCTGAAACATTCCTGATCAATGTTTTGAGTTTGCCGTCACTAATCTGCAGTACGGACAATTTGGGATCATTTCTTGCTACACACTTTATCTATTCCTGAATTATGGTTTGAAGTTCCCATTCTGTTGTTTATTTTGTCACACATTTGTCCACATACAGCTTCATGTTTCTCTCCATGGCTGCTAACACCTTCGCTAATGCCGATGTGAAGCTGGGCACCAGTGGGTGAAAGGCCACAGAGGACGTGTCCAGAATTCCACAGGTAGCAGCCAAACCACATGCAAATTGTTTGGAATTTTCCATAATCCATCCAGTAGGTGGCAGACACGTGTATGGGATTTTTTTCAGACACAACAAAGTCAAATTTCAATCAAGTTGGTGCATCAAAGTTAACCACGGTCTAATCAGTAATAAAAATAATGACTTTTTTGATTTACTTTCTCGTGCTGGTGTGCCCAACCAGTCGACAACCAGTCACGGTCGACTGGTCGATCGCCAGCTGAGTTCCAGTCGATCGCATGACACTGGTGCTGTAACAGACAGTGCTGCTATAACAGATTGATACAGAAGGTGGCAGCACTGTACCAATAATGTTAAATGGACTGCATTTATATAGCACTTTTTGTCAGAGTGTACCATGATGCATACCACAAAATGGCCGACGCACATCCAAAATGGCCTTATATTTGGTATTATTATCTGATCTTAACCTAACTGCTTTTTATAGCTGTCTAAGTGATAAAACCAAAGTATTCCCATCTGTTCAGAACAGAATAGGAACGGTATGATGGAACACTCTGATTTGTTGCTTGGCACACCAACATACAAATACACCATAACATTTTTACATACCGCCTTGAACGCAACGTGAGCACGACACCCGTTTATACCCGCCTACTTCACTTTGCTGCCAATCACATCGCCACTGATTCATGACAGGGTAAGGACCACCCACATGGGGGCTGACCTTGACTCATAAAACTTAGCGCAGGGAGAAATCATGGCTCTTTGTCCAAACGGTGCATGTGGTTTGTTCGAAGACCCCAACGCTGCTTTAGATGACTCTGTTATCAGTGTAGGCACTGTTCAATACATTTAAACTTTGAAGTCCATTTCCTGTCCAATTCTTTTTGAGATCACTCACCACATAAAAGAACCTTAACACTTTTCCATCTGCATCAGACATTCAAAGTGCTTTCCAATAATGCCTCACATTCACCCAATGTCAGGGTGCTGCCATACAAGGTGCTCACACTACACACCGGGAGCAACTAGGGGATTAAGGACCTTGCCCAAGGACCTGTAGTGATTTCCAGTCAGGTTGGGATTTGAACCAAGGATGCTCTGGTCTCAAGCCCAATGCTTAACCACTAGACCATCACCAAAATGGCTGCCGTTAAACACCATAAAAGAAGAAGAGGGTTTCTCTTCTTCTTCTTCTATGGTGCAGGATGCACAGGAGGAAAAATTAAAAGGAGAAAAATGTTTTTGAAGCAATACAACAGCTTAAAGAGCTGAAATAAGTGACACTGTGGACAAAAACGTTATGCAGTTCAAAAGCCAGTTTTTATTCATTTATTTTTCATGCATTTGTTGTGTTTGTGAATGAAAATAGTGAGCCATTAGCTCAGTTAAACTGTGACTATTAATTCTGTGATTTACTGCTTTTGTTAAAGATGTTGACTGTGTTGGGATTTCATTATTTATTTATTTATTTATCGTGCGTTGTGTGTAATGTTTACAAAAGCTACACGGGTGAGCCGTTGTTCTGTCGAGATGTGTGGGTTTGTGACTTATGCATCCCCACCTCTGATCTCTATATATTACTGGCTCGGTCACTGGCCAATATTTTGAAGCAAACCAGCCGCCATATTACCACTCAAATGTTCTGCTCCTGAACGCTCTTTTCTATTAATCTTTAATGAGGCGTACGCAACTTTATTGTTTGTATTTGTTAAAAAATACCTTCATGTGCAGCTTTAACTTGCACAAATCACCAGATCAAAGGCTGTGGATGAACATTTCATCTGTGAGTATGATTGAAATGGGAAGCAATGAACAATAATTTGAAGAGTTCTCTCCAGCATATAGGCAAAGCTTATAATAATAATATGATGATGATTCCACAAAACTTGTATAAACTTTAAGGAATGATAATTTTTAGAATTGTGTATTTGTCCCAGTGAGATTTGAGTAATTGAGAATAGAAGGGAAGAAAGTGTCAAAGTAGTAAAAGAAAGAAAGAAAATAAATGAAATAGCTAATCATGGTGGGCATAGATTAGGAGGGATCAATCTTATGTTACCTGAAGAACAAAATAAGTAAATGAGAGAATCAGCTCAGTTATTACTTGACATTGTTGACGTTCTAATAAGCTGTCTATGTGCGGTCCGCGTAAGTTGGGAGTGGCAACATGGCTGCCACTGTGCTTCAGTGAAAATCTGGGTCAGGTGTGCGGGGGGCTGACTTCTGGATAGGAATGACATCTTGTTGGGACACCATTCCTATAGCAATTTATAAATATAAAACCGAGATAAACTGTGGCTATTAATACTGTGATTTACTGCTTTTGATAAAGATGATTGTTTGGGCTTTTATTTTTTTAATTTATTTATTTTTCGTGATTCCATGTGCAACTGGAGGACTGCTGCACACAGATGTTCAGTGGCTCAGCAGAGGTAAATTTCTGGAATTGTTGCCCGAAATTAAAGAATTTCTGAAATGTTCAAACCATGCTGAATATGCACAGCTTTTGGATTTAGTCTTTCTTACTTCTTGCATCCTCTCAGTGCCAGAAATTGCATTAAGATAGGGAACACCTTTTCCAACTTTAATTACGCGTTGTGTAATTTGTTTGCTGTTGTGTTGTTAGAGGCCAGTCCTAGGCCTACTTGTGCTTATTCTTTGCACCATGCACATTTACTTCAATAATGCATTATTACTGCTAAAACTTTATCTTTGTACCAGGAAATTGTGTTATTATATTGGTATATTATATTGGCGCACAGTAAATTGCGGCTACGCTATGGCTTTCAATACAGCTTGGTAGATCTTGATACATTGTCAATGTAAAAAATAAATCTCTCTTCAAAAAAGGTTGGACACCACTATTCGAATGAAGCTGAAATTTAACTGCAAAAACGTCATCCGCATTAGTGTGTCCTATGAATTTGGTGATGTAGCAGATTTATCGTGGAGCTATGTAAAGCTCGATGTTGTTACGATTTATTTATTTTTGTGTATATTCAGCCTGAGGCTGATGATTTTTCAGCAGGTCAGAAGACATCATAGAAATCATGACTTGTCCAGAAAAGTAGGTTTCAAAATGCAGAATTGGCCACTTTCCCCTGATGATGCGACTCCATTTCCAGCGTGAACTCCCCGTGTTGAGGAGGAAAAGAGAGAAAGAGATCAAATTATTGACAGACTCAAAGAGGTAACACAGCAGGAGGAAGTCAGAGAGGGAGAGACGGGCTGATTGAGACGGACAGAGACTCGCCCCTTCAAAGGGAACGCTGCACAGAAAAGGGAAGGTGTTTTGGCTGTTACACACCAAGAATCATGAAATTCCAATTCTGTCTGTGGCAAATGTGTCATGATATGACACCAAGCTTACATTAATTTTGAAATACTCCAATACAGACACACCCACCAACATGGAGTCTCTCTCTCACACACACACACACACACACACACACACACACACACACACACACACACACACCACACACACACCACACAACACACACACCACACACACACAACCACACACACACCACACACACACACAACACACACACACACACACACACACAATGGCCACACTTGGCCAGCAAGTGAACTTTAATTTACATGCGCTTCATTGATTGATCGTTCTTCAGGGATGTTTTGGCTCCTTCATGGTTCAGTGCTTGCGCGGGTCCCGGGTCTTGAGGGGGTCCTGGAAACCAGTGGCTTTGGTGCTTTTGGTTGGTAAAGAAAAGTTCACAGATCATGACAATTGTAGAAGATGCTGTGATCTTGACAGAATCTATGGATACCTTGATTGGTACCACTGGAGTGATTTGTCAAATGAGTTGTTACTTCAGGAGACCGGATGATGGGTATCACTTGTATTGTGAGGAAGCATCAGACATCCGACAGTCTGGTGGCCATGGGGGTATTTCTCTCTGAATGATCCAGCAGGCAGGAGCCTCAGTGTTGAGGCCCTCAGCAGCCGGAAAAGGCAAAGGGGATGCCCATCTTCCACCTTGTTTGGACCTTTAAAGAAGTGGATCTTTGTTGTTCTGCGAGAATAGAAGATACAGACCATCTCCCTGCAAATGTAGAGGAACTGGACCTTCATTTCCTACAAAAGTAAAGAAACTGGCCCTTGATTCTCCTGTAAAGATAGAAACACTTGGGTGTTAATGTTTCTGAAAAGAGAGAAGGCCTGGACCTTCATCTTCCTGCAAAAGTACAGGCTTTGGTCCTTTACACAGGTATGACTTTGATCTTTGTTTTTCCTGTAAATGTTGAGAAATTGGACCTTCATTTCCTGCAAATAAAGGACATGGATCTTCAACTGAAGGCAAAGAGGACATCCATCATTAAACCAGGCTGCAACAGATGCATGATTACATTCAATGGTGGGGCACAGTTTACTAATCCGCTAACCGCTAATTATCAAAGGTAAATGTTTTCATTATTGGATTAGGTTTTCAGATAACTGAAAAACCATCAGCAGACCAGTTTATCTTCCGATAAATTTTGGTCTGATAATTTTTAGCCGCTAACATTTTTGCAGGTGTAGTGAATAAAGCTTAACAATTAGAAACATTTATGAAGTCTGATAATAAAGATTTGAGTATCTACCTGTTAAATGTTTTGGAGCAGATTTACAGTTCTATCCTCTGTAGACAAAGAAGAGTTAGTTTCAGAGAACTGCTCTACACTCAGAACAAATGAGACTGATCACAGAAAAGAAAAAAGCAAGAGAGACGACAACGACAATGACAATGACGACAACAACAACAAAATCATTCTTAACACAATACTAACTAGCTGGCAATATCACCCAAGTCATCCAGAGGCATACAGTTTTAACTTACGGTTAAAATTTTAACTACACTAATTTCGGACAAGTTATTTCAATTAACATCACGTTTGAAGTTTTATGAAGTGAAAATGTCAGCTATACGTTTTAGTTTTAAAGTATTGCACTAATATTAAAGGTTTTAGTGCGGACATGGTGTGTGAGCAGTGCATTATGGGTACCGTAAAAGTTCACCACAGGAAAAATGCATTTGAGACACTCTGATCAGGCTCCACATGGACAACAGCATTAAACCCTTTGTATATTGTGCCTAAAAATCTCATGAATATATTCTCTCAGTTTATAGACGTTATTATGCTTTTATGTAAAAATGCTAGAAGCAGCAGTGGTTGCTTCTCCATTATTTTCAACTGGAATCATTGTGAGCTGCAATCACTTCCTATTTGCTCTATAACGTTCTGCTTGTCCTTTACAACACCGTCTGTCCTCTTTGTTCCAGAGTAATATATATGAGATGTCTGAAATTCGGTTTGCGTTTATTAAATTCCACGCAGATTAAACGTAGCAGACACAGATTATTTATTTGGAATATTTGTTTTAGCACGTTTTCAGGGTCTCTACTGCCATCTCGTGGCCAGTAGTGTTCATGGCAGTATTCACCCTAAGTATTGCATTATTCCATACTCCTTTGCACGCCAGAGAGTTGCTGCAGCTGATGAAAAGAAATAAAAATGTACGTTGGTTGTATAATGTTAATTTACAATTGTCATCATGTGTTTTCTCTCTGTGCTGTTTATACCACAGCAACTCTCTGGCACGCAAAGGATTATGGGTTAGGGTCTGAGCGTCTGGGCACCAGTAGATGGCAGTGTTCTATGCATTTTGACACCGGTTATATTAGACGGTTGTGTAAGCACAGCTTGACTTTTAGCTTTTGCAAATGGCTTTTTTTTTTACAAATAAAAAATGGCATATTTTACAAAAGCACATTTATATGTAAACACAGTGGTGGGCACAGTTCCGCTAATCTGCTAACTGCTAATTATCAAAGCACATGTTTTCATTATCGGATTAGCTTTCCAGATAACTCTGAAAACCATCAGCGGACCAATTATCTGATAAATTTTGGTCCATAATTTTTAAACCACTAACATATTTTTGCAGGCTTAGTGATAAAGATTTAACAGTTAAACATTTTTAAGTTTGACATCAGAGATTTTAGAGCCTACCTGTTAAATGTTTTGTAGTAGATGTATAGTTGTATCCTCCGCAAACAGAGGAGAGCTGGTTTCAGGAGAAACTGCTCTATCCTCTGGAATCAGAGGAGAACTGGTCACAGAAGAGAGAGAGAGAGAGAGAGAGAGAGAGAGAGAGAGAGAGAGAGAGAGAGAGAGAGAAACAAACAAACAAACAAACAAACAAGAGTACAAAACACATTCCTCGTGACACTCTACTAACTAGCTGGCAATATCACCCAAGTCATCCACAGCCATACAGTTTTAACTTATGGTTAAAATTTTGACTAAAGTAATTTCGGACAAGTTATCTCAATTAAGGTCACGTCTGAAGTTTTATAAAGTGAAAATATTAGCTATATGTTTTAGTTTTA
Organism: Thalassophryne amazonica; assembly: GCF_902500255.1. Lineage (NCBI taxonomy): Eukaryota > Metazoa > Chordata > Actinopteri > Batrachoidiformes > Batrachoididae > Thalassophryne > Thalassophryne amazonica. Next base: position 57,002,115 of record NC_047119.1, on the reverse strand, counting down.
AAGTATTGCACTCATTTTAAAGGTTTTAGTGTGGACATGGTGTGTGCACAGTGCATTAAGGGTATCGTAAAAGTTCATGACAGGAGAAATGCATTTTAGACACTCTGATCAGGCTCCACATGGACAACAGCATTAAACCCTTTGTATATTGTGCCTAAAACTCTCATGAATATATCTCTTGGTTTATAGACATTGTTATTGTGTTTGTTTTATGTAAAATGCCAGAAGCTCAGGTTGCTTCTCCATTATTTTCAACTGGAATCATTGTAAGCTGCAACCGCTTTCTGTTTGCTCTATAATGCCCTGCTTGTCCTTTACAACATTGTCTGTCCTCTTTGTTCCAGAGTAATATATATAAGATGTCTGAAATTCAGTTTGCGTTTATCAAATTCCACGCAGACTAAACGTAGCAGACACGGATTATTTATTTGGAATATTTGTTTTAGCAAGTTTTCAGGGTCTCTACTGCCATCTCCTGGCCAGTAGTGTTCATGGCAGTATCCGCCCTAAGTATTGAGCTGTCCCATACTCCTTTGCACACCAGAGAGTTGCTGCAGCTGATGAAAAGAAATAAAAATGTACATTTCGGTTGTTTAATGTTAATTTACAATTGTCATCATGTGTTTTCTCTGGTGTGCAAAGGATTATGGGTTAGGGTCTGTGCGTCTGGGCGCCAGTAGATGGCAGTGTTCTATGCATTTTGACCACGGTTATATCAGAGGGTTGTCTAATCACATCTTGACTTTTGGCTTTTGCAAATGGCTTTTTTTTTACATATGAAAAAATGCCATATTTTACCAAAGCACATTTATATGTAAACCAACACACATCTCACATTAACGTGTTTGTTTTTACACAGAATGAATGAGTCAACCAATCAGTGTTAGCGGAGGCTCATTTTACCCATAATGCCTTTGGCATCTGTGTGTGTTTGTTGCAAAACTTCAGAATTACTGCATTATATATATATATATATATATATATATATATATATATATATATATATATATATAATATATATATATATATATATAATGAGGTCTGTTAGAAAAGTAATGGACCTTTTTATTTTTTCAAAAACTATATGGATTTGATTCATATGTTTTTACGTCAGCTAAGCTTGAACCTTCATGCGCATGCGTGAGTTTTTCCACGCCTGTCGTTGCATCATTCGCCTGTGGGCAGGCTTTGGGAGAGGCCTGTGGCAGAGTTGGGACATGCCCAGCTCTCCCCAATTTCTCTTATACTCACTCGACTGGTAAGCACTGAAAGCCGAGATAGGCATGTCCCAACTTGTCCTCTGGCACTCCGAAATGGAGGTGTTTCCTTTGTCTCGCTTCATCAGCGATCGCGCGAAGCCTCCGCGCGGCTTTCCATGACAAAATCTCTTGTTAAAAGTGAAATCTGACGGAAAATCGCTGATGTCCAGCTCTTGTGATAACCAGAGAATTGCACACAATGGTCCCGGCTCCACACAGCCATCCGTTTAGAAATGATGTGGTGGTTTCTGCCTCTCGATGGCGGCTCGGAGCGGTGGCGCGCCATGCGCCATTGTGGGCCGTCCTTAAAGCTGTAGTAACACTCCTTATTCTCTGTGAAGCCCGTAAAATTTTCACCGGAAAGCCAGATAAATTTTTCCAATGGTTTCCAGCTGCCTGTCTCTAACAGTTTCTGAAAAAATTCTGATGAAAAAAAAGCCCAAATCATTCCACCATTTCCTCGCAATGAAACGGGGTGGAGCAGTGCTCACTCAAAGCCTGCCCACAGGCGAATGACGCAACCGACATTCGCCTTGCTTGCACGCAGGTTCAAGCTTGGCTGACGTAAAAACATATGAATTAAATCCATGTAGTTTTTGAAAAAAATAAAAAGGTCTGTTACTTTCTAACAGACCTCATATATATATATATATATATATATATATATATATTATATATATATATATTATATATATATATATATATATTAACTTTGCACAAATGACAGAATTGACATTAATGGAGTGATTCTATCCAGATTAATTTGATTTATAAATCAAAACCATAAGTCAAAACTGCTTTATTTTCCAGGACCACTGCCTCACAGGGGGACTGCTATATTCTAAAGAATAATTACTTTTTTGTGTATGGAGTTGAGTTGACCTTCTTTCAACTGCTTCACTGCTGCAAAATACATCGTAAACAGGAGCTTCCAGCAGTGGGTAGAGTGCACAGAGCCAGAAGTGCTGACTCATTGTTTGGGTTTGCATTCGCCTTTGATGCGATTGTAGTGTTAAAACTCAAATCGGCTTGTTAGCAGTTGAGAGTGTACCGGAGACAACACTGAAAGTTATCGGTTAGCTGTAGCTTCCAATAATTTTTTTTTGGGTGGTTTATCAGTTTAGATTTACAAAAGATAACTTTTCAGTTAACTGATTAGCTGTTATCGAAGCTAATGTTTGGTTAGCTGTGCCCACCACTGATTACATTTGAGAGAGAGAGATGGACCAGTTGTCTGCCTGGGTGGTTGCCATCCAGAAACCAAGACAGTGATGTGGTGTGTTGGATGCGTTGCTACACAGCACCAGCCCCTGCATTCACTTGACTTGGGTTCACTCCTATATAACTTTGAACCATGGGCATTTGGGTTTGCAGGTGCAATTAGACAAAAACCTCCAGATGGCGGTGCTATACAGAACGAGCTCCCACACTATTCTTAATCAGGAGACTGACGTAATGTGACGTAATGATTGTTAATGTGACGTAATACTTTGTTAATGTGAAGTAATGCTTTGTTATATGACGTGATGCTTTGTTAATGTGATTATACTTTGTTAATATGACGTGATGCTTTGTTAATGTGACGTATACTTGTTAATGTGAAGTAATGCTTTGTTAATATACGTGATGCTTGTTAATGTGAAGTAATGCTTTGTTAATATGACGTGATGCTTGTTAATGTGAAGTAATGCTTTGTTAATATGACGTGATGCTTTGTTAATGTGAAGTAATGCTTTGTTAATATGACGTGATGCTTGTTAATGTGACGTAATACTTTCTTAATGTGAAGTAATGCTTTGTTAATATGACGTGATGCTTTGTTAATGTGAAGTAATGCTTTGTTAATGTGACATGATTGTTGGGAATGTCGTAGCACGGACCCACAACAGGGGCGCAAATGAACGGACAATGAATAAGCCAAAAGGTAACAATTTAATGTTGTGATAATACACAACGAAACGTACAGTAATTTGCACAGTTAATGTAACTCCAGGTGACGTGTGGGCAGGCTCAAAGATAGGAGACCCCCGACGAGAGAGAAGCCGCGTCCCACACGGCTTCCACCACCAACGTCTGAAGAACACCGGAGCCGCCAAGTCCCGAATCCCCAGGTGGCCTCTGTCTTCGGCTGTCGACCCTGGTACTGCTGGCAGAAAGCAGAGATATGATGTGTGAGTGTGAGTCCACACACTCAGTAATTCTCAGTCCGAACACAGTTAGGAGGGAGCACCTCCACCTCCAAATCACACACACTCGTGCAGCTCCTGGTCAACCACTTATCTGAGATGGGTGGTGAGGCGAAGCCGTCGCTGTCACACCAAACGCCAATCCTCTAGATAAGGCAAGCACTCCAGGAAAACGGCTGCAATAGAAGTTCAAGTTATTACAACACACAGTGTTAGTCAGCAGAGAAATTACCTTGGTAATGGTAGTCGATTTCTCGGCGGAGAGGTGGAGTTGCAGTCCGGCTTTTATGGTGGTGATGATGAACGAGTGACAGCTGGTGCAGAGATGAGTGACAGCTGTCACTTCTTCTGGGTCTGGCGCCCTCTTGTGCTTGGAGCCCGCACTCCAAGCAGGGCGCCCTCTGGTGGTGGTGGGCCAGCAGTACCTCCTCTTCAGCGGCCCGCACAACATGATGCTTTGTTAATGTGATGTGATGCTTTGTAATGTGACATGATGCTTTGTTAATGTGAAATAATGCTTTGTTAATGTGACATAATGCTTTGTTAATGTGACATGATGCTTTATTAATGTGACGTGATGCTTTGTTAATGTGAAGTAATGCTTTGTTAATGTGACATGATGCTTTGTTAATGTGACATGATGCTTTGTTAATGTGAAGTAATGCTTTGTTAATGTGACATGATGCTTTGTTAATGTGACATGATGCTTTGTTAATGTGAAGTAATGCTTTGTTAGTGTGACATGATGCTTTGTTAATGTGACGTGATGCTTTGTTAATGTGACATGATGCTTTGTTAATGTGATGTAATGCTTTGTTAATGTGACATGATGCTTTGTTATGTGACGTGATGCTTTGTTAATGTGAAGTAATGCTTGTTAATGTGACATGATGCTTTGTTAATGTGACGTGATGCTTTGTTAATGTGAAGTAATGCTTTGTTAATGTGACATGATGCTTTGGTTAATGCTGAAGTAATTCTTGTTAATTTGACGTAATGCTTTGTTAATATGATGTAACACTTTGTTAATGTGATGTAATGCTTTGTTAATGTGAAGTAAGGCTTTGTTAATGTGAGTTAATGCCACAGCTGTGTGATATTGTTAGTAATGAAAGTTTTCCTGCATTTATTGACATTTTCATCCACTGGAAGCTGAGAAATGCTCTCTGCTCTGTTGTGTTAATACTGCCGAATCAAAAGTAACACTGAAAATACCAGAAACGTTGTTGTGGCTCGCTGGCAGACCGCCCAAGGATAATGATGATGGATGGTACAAGACTTTGTTTTTGAAGAAGACGCCTGAGAGCTACTGGCCAGAACTGTCATACAATTTGGTCTGAATGACCTCCAGAGGATGACCTTCTGACCTCTTGACTTATTGTTTTGTTTTATTCAGCACTTTTTTAAAAATTGGGTTCGTTGCAGCTTCTGGAGCCCATGAGTTTCTTTATATACAAGGAAAACACCTTATTTAATATATATTTAGACAGCGGAGAGAGATGGACCTGCAATGACAAGTGTAATCAATAAATTATGGAAATCAATATAAACAGAGTCATGGGAGCATTAAATGGCTGAAGAGCAAGCATAAGTCTGCAGCTTGCTGAAAAGGCAAATTATTGCACATATAACCTTCCACTGTACAGCCAGAACATCTTAACAAGGCCATAAAATATAAAGTCGTCATGGAGCTCTGATCAGTGATTAAGACAGACTGTTTGTTGGACCAGTAAGACTGCATTAGGCTTCTGTTTTTGATGATATGCTTTACAAAGTGAGGCTTGTAATTTTACTTGTATAGTAAATGTCTGGAGCGGAGTGCTGCTGCTGCGTGGATGTACCTTTAATTTATTCCATTAGTTGAGAAAAGCTGGCTACAGCTTCCTGCAGCCGGCTTGAGCTTAGAAATCGTTTGCTGCATCACTTCCAAAGCCTCAGCTGGGCCAGCTGTGTTGTAACCTCGAGCGGTGTGACACAGGTTTGTGGCCGCTCCCCTTTGCTCGGGGTCACCACAATAGATACAGTATGGATCCACATATTGATTTGGCACAGGCTATATGCTAGAGGCCCTTCCTGATACAGTGACAGATATACACAGATTTAAGAGCCTAATGTGCATGTTACTGTTGGTGGGAGGAAGCCCAGAGCACCTGGAGCAAACACGATAGAGACGATAAGCAAGAGCAAGCACGATAGAGAAAACGTGCAAAGTGCACACTGCGACCAGTGATGCCGGTAATGCATTACTTAGTAACGCGTTACTCTATCTGACTACTTTTTTTCAGTAACAAGTATCTAATGTGTTCTCTTTCTCAGTAATCATATTATTTTTGTATTGTGGGCCGATCGCAGCATTAATCCGGCCTGTGAGCAGGGGGAGGTCGACGCTCGGTTATTGGCCACTTCGCCCTCTTTCAGCGAGCTCCAAGCACCGAGCCGTTCCATATTTGCTGTACAGCAGCTCCGAGTTGAAAAACAGTGGTCTCTCAAAGCGTGGTGACACTCAGAGTTCACAAAGACATTTTTACCGCTTTTTTTTCCTCTTTAAAAGTCTGTGCCACTGTGTGTTCTCCTCGCTAAAAACAGCTTATCCGCGACGTGACTAATGCTAACTTTTTTTTTTCCACCCAAATGCACCTAACTCTCTTCTGAAATGACATGACATAAAAAAAGCTGATAAAACTTTCTTACCTGTCAATCTGGTTGTGTTTTCTGCATAAATAAATGTTATCCATTATTCTGCTCAAACAGCAAGCCAGGGGTGAATCCATGTGGGAAGGTGGTGTCGGGGGCAGCTCCCCAAAACAGCCAGAGATTAAAGGTCCACATTTGATGAATTTTTTCATACTACTACTAACTGCTTACAATAATAATAATAATAATAATAATAATAATAATAATAATTTCAAGAACTAAAATGCTTAGATAGAATTTAAATGTTAGAAAAATGTCAGAAAGAATTTAATAGTTGCATTTATAAACAATGTAGGTTAGAAATGGTAAGTTTTAGGGTTACTGTGCTGTCAGCAGTTAAATATGAAGTCCAGAAAGATGTTTTTATAAAACATATTTATGTTCATTGAGGTCAAGAAAGGGTGACAATTAAATGAGTACTGGAAATTTTGAGGTGGCAGAGGGGGGTGTTGTTAGCAGCTGCTGAAAGTAACTAATAAATAACTAGTAATCTAACTTAGTTACTTTTAAAAAATGAGTAATCAGTAAAGTACAGCGGGGTAAAAAAGTATTTAGTCAGTCCCTGATTGTGCAAGTTCTCCTACTTAAAGATGAGAGAGGTCTGTAATTTTCAACATAGGTACACTTCAATTATGAGAGACAAATGAGAGAAAAAAAAAGTCTAGGAAATCACATTGTAGGATTTTTTTTTTTACTAATTTATTTGTAATTATGGTGGAAAATAAGTATTTGGTCAATAACAAAAAGTTCAACTCAATACTTGTAACAATGACAATGACAGAGGTCAAACATTTCCTGTAAGTCTTCACGAGGTTTACACACACTGTAACTGGTATTTTGGCCAATTCCTCCATGCAGATCTCCTCTAGAGCAGTGGTGTTTTGGGGCTGTCACTGGGGCAACATGGACTTTCAACTCCCTCCACAAATTTTCTATGGGGTTGAGGTCTGGAGACTGGCTTGGTCACTCCAAGACCTTGAAATTCTTTTTACAGAACCAGTCCTTCGTTGCCTGACCGGTGTGTTTGGGATCATTGTCATGCTGGAAGACCCAGCCATGTTGCATCTTCAATGCTGTCACTGATGGAAGGAGGTTTTGGCTTAAATTTCACGATACATGGCCACGTTCATTCTTCCCTTAGCACAGATCATTGTCCCCTTTGCAGAAAACAGCCCCAAAGCATGATGTTTCCACCCCCATGCTTCACAGTAGGTATGGTGTTCTTGGAATACAACTCAGCATTTTGTCTTACTCCCAACACGACGAGTTGAGTTTTTACCAAAATGTTCTATTTTGATTTCATCTGACCACATGATATTCTCCAATCCTCTGTGGATCATAATTATGCTCTCTGGCAAACTTCAGATGGGCCTGGACATGTACTGGCTTAAGCAGGGGGATACGCCTGGCACTGCAGGATTTGAGTCCCTCTCTGCGAAGTGTGTAGCCTTTGTTGCTTTGGTACCAGCTCTCTGCAGGTCATTCATCAGGTTCCTAGTTCTGGGATTTTTGTTCACCGTTCTCATGATCATTTTGACCCCACGGGATGAGATCTTGCATGGAGCCCCAGATCGAGGGAGATTATCAATGGTCTTGTATGTCTTCCATTTTCTTACAATTGCTCCCACAGTTGATTTATTCACACCAACCTGCTTGACTATTGTAGATTCACTCTTCCCAGCCTGGTGCACATCTAAAATTTTCTTCCTGGTGTCCTTCAACAGCTCTTTGGTCTCAGCCATGGTTGAGTTTGGAGTCTGACTGTTTGAGGCTGTGGACAGGTGTCTTTTATACAGATAACGAGTTCAAACAGGTGCCATAATACAGGTAACAGGTGGAGGACAGAAGAGCTTCTTAAAGAAGAAGTTACAGGTCTGTGAGGCCCGAAAATCTTTGCTTGTTTGTGGTTGACCAAATACTTAATTTCCACCATAATTTACAAATAAAGTCTTTAAAAATCCTACAATGTGATTTCCGGGATTTCTTGTCTCATTTGTCTCTCAAGGTGAAGTGTACCTACTTTGAAAAATTACAGCCCTCTCTTCATCTTTCTAACATAGGAGAACTTGCACAATTAGGGAAGGACTAATACTTTTAGTACTTTTACATTTTTTTGTTGCTACCCCACTGCAACTAAGTTACTTTTTCAAGGAGTAATCAGTAATTGGATTACTTTTTTCAAAGTAACTGTGGCAACACTGCTGAGGACCTACACAATACAGATGAACTGGACCTAAATTTTACTGCAAAGGTAAGGGATTTGGACCTTCACAAGGCAAAGAGGCTGTAAATGTAGGAAACTTAGACCTGCGTTATCACACAAAGACGAATACTGCACCTTTATTTTCTCAAAAAGTAGCAGACCTGGATCTTCATCTTTCAGCAAAAGTAGAGGACTTGCAAAATTATCTGCAGCCTCACACACCTTTGCCAGTGATGAGTCTGCAGGACTGGATTCTACACATGCCACAATAAGGGGGGAAATGTCCTTGGTGAAGGTCTGCAAGGTACACCATCAGTTAAAATCACATATGTAATGTTACCATAATGATTGTGCATATCAATCAATCAATCAATCAATCAATTTTTTATATAGCGCCAATCACAACAAACAGTTGCCCCAAGAGCGCTTTATATTGTAAGCAAGGCCATACAATAATTATGTAAAACCCCAACGGTCAAAACGACCCCCTGTGAGCAAGCACTTGGCTACAGTGGGAAGGAAAAACTCCCTTTTAACAGGAAGAACCTCCAGCAGACCAGGCTCAGGGAGGGGCAGTCTTCTGCTGGGACTGGTTGGGGCTGAGGAGAGATACCAGGAAAAAGACATGCTGTGGAGGGGAGCATACCATATGTATGTGGCAATGCCCCCCTCACTATACGCATCCCCCCACCCCGATATATGCCCCTAGGTGGGTTTTTGGTTGTACTGTAAATCATTTTAAACATCTTTAGTGTCTAGTTTCAAGTTTGAGCTCTTTTTGTGGTGTAATGCATTTTAGCAGTGTGTTTTATTATAAAGGGTCACAAAAGTGTGACAGGAAGTACTAGGGGTGTTGGGCAACTTATTTGTTAAGACGACAGGGAAAAATAAAGCCTTATTTTGTTGCTCCACATCTGCTGCTTGATTAATCACGCCCAATGACATGATGTGGTGTCAGAAGTGGGATGGCAGTGAGAGTGTGATCCTCTGGGGAGTGAATAGAACCTATACTGAGAGTGAAAAGTGAGTTTGTTTTAATCTGCAGACAGCGAGATGTTTGGCGAAGACTCAGGAGCTATTGCACAAGTCACACGGCCTTGACAGCCACAGCCCCAGTAGCCAGCAAGTAGCGGCAACTCTGCTAAGTCTAATGCCGCGTTCACACTGGGCGCGATCAGCGCTACAAATTTGCGGGGGTCGCGTGGCGACAGACGCGCCTCCTTCGCCCGGTGTGTCGGTCTGCTTGGGTGGGACTTTCGCTGCGAAAATTCGCCCCAGTGCATCATCAAATAGGAGGAGCTTCCATTCTGCTCAGCGTCAAGTCATCATGACGGACCTTGATCACACAGAGCGAGTTGTTGTGAAAAGCTCCCAATACAGAGAGTATCATTATTTGCTCTAGGAGCTGCGTCTGGATGACAGCCGCTTCAGCGTTCCTTCCGCCTCTGCGGGTCCCAGTTGAGGACCAACTGTCCCGTTCACGTGCGCACATGTAAACAATAATAAAAAAAAAAAAACTCCGCTGCTTGCTGCAGCTCGCTCTTCCCCCAAAAAACTCTGTCATAATTGTGTTAGAAACCAGTCACCATTTGTTTTATTATACATCTGTTTAGTTAATTAATAAAATATTCTCCACAGACGATTCACCTCGTGCGCGCATGTAAAAGAAAAGAAAAAGAAAGAAAGAAACTCCGCTGCTTGCTGTGAGGCTGCTCCTCGCTCTTTCCCAAAAAAACTCTGTCATAATTGTGTTTAGAAACCAGTCACCATTTGCTTTATTATACATCTGTGTTAGTTAATAAGTAAAATAATCTCCATGGACGATTCCCTCGCGCGCAGCACATAAAATAAAAAGAAACTCCGCTCCCCTGCTGTGAGGCTGCTGCTCGCTCCAAAAACCTCTCTCATAATTGTAAAATAAAGGACAAAGAGACATAAGTCCTGCTCGACAGGCGGCTACCAGAGACAGGACATGTTCACATCTTCAGTCAAACTCCAGACATTTCCACGTCACTACATATTCAGTCCCTGATTGATTCGCGGTGTGAAGAGACGAAAGAGTTCAGATTTTTCAACTTGGGGAGGAGGGCAACATGACGTGACGTGATGCAATATCAGCTACAAACAGCGCAAAAAGGCTCAAAATATCGCTTCACTCGCGTCGCTTCAACTCGCGTCCATCACGTCGCGCTGCGCGGTTTGTTGGCGCCAAAAACGCGTCATTACATAGGAATTACATGGCAACCTGTGGCTGCAGTCGCTCGTGTCGCACCCGGTTGTGAATGCAGCATAACACAACCACAACCACCACGCTCACCATTCAGTCCCCTGACCTTTTGATTTTCCAAAGCGACAACACTAGGAAAGTGGTTAGGAGGTTTGAAAGATTCTGACAGCTAGCAACTTGTACATTAGTTCAGAGGCTAATATGGCTCAGAGGATAAATACAACTCATTTACTGTATAGAAGATGAAGCAGATGATATACTGCAAGGACAACGTTTAACGGATGCACAAAGAGAACAGTACAGTGCTGTGAAAGACACCTTTAGACCAGGTCTGTTAGAAAAGTATCCGACCTTTTATTTTATTTTTTTCAAAAAACCATATGGATTTGAATCACGTGTCATTGCATCCGCCAAGCTTGAACCTTCATGCCAATGCGTGAGGTTTTTTCATGCCTGTCGGTTGTGTCATTCACCTGTGAGCAGGCTTTGGTGAGCACTGGTCCACCCCTCTCGTGTTTTTTTATTGCGAATAAATGTCTGAAACGATTTGGAGCTTTGCTGCAATCAATTTTTTTCCAGAAACTGTGAGAGACCTCCAGGTGGACCCGTTCGTAAAATTAATATGGCTTTCAGGGACGATTTTATGGGATTACCAGATTAAGGAGTGATCCAGATGATTGTAAAGACCGTCCCACAACGTCTGACAGCGCGCCGCGCTCGAGCTCCGATCGACAGGCTCAAACCCCACTGAAACAACCAGATCATTTCCAACGTGAAGGCTTGTTGATCCAGACGTCGTCTGACTTTCACAAAAAGGCGAATAAGGCGTGGAATCAGCGACTTTTCGGCACTATTCCACTGTTACAGGAGTTTTTTTTCATGAGAAGAAAAGTGGAGGGACACGCCACAGAGCCGTTCATTACGCGGCACGAAACCACCTCCGTGGTTGGTCTCACAGGATGACTTTTCAGGTGATTTCAGAGACGGCTGTCGTTGCTTTCATTCTGTGATTATCCGAGAAATTGAGCATGAGCTGGACATGCCCCGAACATGTCCTGTGAGGCTTTCATCAAGGCGTTGTTTTGCGCCATGCAGCTCCACCGCAACGCACGGAACCTCCTCCACACGTCTGTCTCAATGTGCCCAAAAAGTGCTGATGTCCACGTCTTTTCACAATTTCCTGTGCTAGTCAGACAACATACGGGAGCAGACAGCGTCCAGTTTAGAAATGAACGGCACATTCCACTGTTACAGGAGTTTTTGTCATGGGAAAGAGGAGCGAATTCCGCGCCATCGCGGTGAAGCCGCATGGTGCAAAGCACGCCGTGAATGAAGCCTCACAGGACACTGTGGGCGGTCTTTAAACCGTCTCTAGATCACTCAATCTGTGTAATCCCCATAAAATTGTCCCTGAAAGCCATATTAATTTTCTGAACGGTGTCCACCTGGAGGTCTCTCACAGTTTCTGTAAAAAAATTGATGCAGCAAAGCTCCAAATCGTTCAGACATTTATTCGCAATAAAAAAAACGACGAGAGGGGTGGACCAGTGCTCACAACAAAGCCTGCTCACAGGCGAATGAGGCAAACCGACAGGCGTGAAAAAACATGCATGCGCACGAAGGTTCAAGCTTGGCTGATGCAATCACACGTGATTCAAATCCATATGGGTTTTTGAAAAAAATAAAAAGGTCAGATACTTTCTAACAGACCTCGTAGACCATCGACTCATTGTCACCGCACTCGGGAGACAGAGAGGAGCAGTGTAGAGTCCAACGGGAACTCCAGTGGAGGATCCGGGCAGCCAAGAAGGAGTACGGAAAGAAGATGGAGGGGCAGCTGGCCCAGAACAACGTCGGGGATGTGTGGAGAGGCCTCAAGACCCGCCTGCGGATTTGGGCAGGGTGCCAGTAGGATTGCAGATGGAGATTCTTGGTTTGCAGAGGAGCTAAACGGTTACTTTAACTGTTTTGGTTCCTCCACACCTGGCCCCTGCCTGCTCTCGGCTCTACATGTCTCCAGCCGCCAGCCCTCCAGTCCTTCGGACCCCTCACCTTCTTCCCCCTGGCCATCTCCACTGCACCCTGGACTTTGTCCCTCCTCTCCCCGGACTGTATTCAGCACCAGCCCACCTCAGCTCACACCTCAGCTCACACCTCAGCCCCCCCGCCCCCCTCCACTGTGACTCTGACTGAGGTGAGAGGGCCAGCTCCTGTGGCTCAAGCAGAGGAAAGCGGCAGGAACTGATGGAATCTCCCCGAGGCTGCTGAGGGACCTGTGCATATGAGCTCTGTGAGGTCCTCAGCCACAATCTTTAAATGAGAGCCTCAGCCTGGGGCTGGTCCCCACCCTGTGGAAGACCTCCTGTGTGGTCCCAGTTCCCAAAACATGGCACGCCAAGGAACCAGCCCATACAGACCAGTTGCCCTGCCCTCAAACCTCATGAAGACCATGGAACGGCTCATCCTGTCCCACCTCCACACCATGGTGAGTGACATCGTGGACCCACTGCAGTTCGCCTACAGGCCCAACACGGGTAGATGACGCTGTCATCTACCTGCTGCAGCGGGCGCTCACCCACCTGGAGACTGGCGTCAGAGCTGTGAGAGTCATGTTCTTTGATTTCTCCAGTGCTTTCACTACCATCAGACTGGTGCTGCTGCGGGGGAAGCTGGAAGACGCAGGAGTGGATAGACATCTCGCCGCCTGGACCATTGACTACCCGGTTATTGAGCTTGTTCTCTGTTCTGGGCTGTTCTTCCGCCGAGCCTCAAGTAGACTTGCTAATTCAATCAATCAATCATATTTTATTTATATAGTGCCAAATCACAACAAACAGTTGCCCCAAGGCGCTTTATATTGTAAGGCAAGGCCATACAATAATTACGTAAAAACCCAACGGTCAAAACGACCCCCTGTGAGCAAGCACTTGGCGACAGTGGGAAGGAAAAACTCCCTTTTAACAGGAAGAAACCTCCAGCAGAACCAGGCTCAGGGAGGGGCAGTCTTCTGCTGGGACTGGTTGGGGCTGAGGGATGAGTACAGGAAAAAGACATGCTGTGGAGGGGAGCAGAGATCAATCACTAATGATTAAATGCAGAGTGGTGCATACAGAGCAAAAGGAGAAAGAAACACTCAGTGCATCATGGGAACCCCCCAGCAGTCTAAGTCTATAGCAGCATAACTAAGGGATGGTTCAGGGTCACCTGATCCAGCCCTAACTATAAGCTTTAGCAAAAAGGAAAGTTTTAAGCCTAATCTTAAAAGTAGAGAGGGTGTCTGTCTCCCTGATCTGAATTGGGAGCTGGTTCCAGAGGAGAGGAGCCTGAAAGCTGAAGGCTCTGCCTCCCATTCTACTCTTACAAACCCTAGGAACTACAAGTAAGCCTGCAGTCTGAGAGTGAAGCGCTCTATTGGGGTGATATGGTACTACGAGGTCCCTAAGATAAGATGGGACCTGATTATTCAAAACCTTATAAGTAAGAAGAATAATTTTAAATTCTATTCTAGAATTAACAGGAAGCCAATGAAGAGAGGCCAATATGGGTGAGATATGCTCTCTCTCTCTTTCTCACAAGAAAGTCATGAAGTCATTACTAGATAAAGTAATACTCGGCTCAATAGAGCTCTGACTCTTTGTCAGCCTGGCTACAGTGCTGAAAAAAAACCTGGGGTTGTTCTTATTTTCTTCAATTAGTGATGAGTAGTAAGATGTCCTAGCTTTACGGAGGGCTTTTTTATAGAGCAACAGGCTCTTTTTCCAGGCTAAGTGAAGATCTTCTAAATTAGTGAGACGCCATTTCCTCTCCAACTTACGGGTTATCTGCTTTAAGCTGCGAGTTTGTGAGTTATACCACAGAGTCAGGCACTTCTGATTTAAAGCTCTCTTTTTCAGAGGAGCTACAGCATCCAAAGTTGTCTTCAATGAGGATGTAAAACTATTGACGAGATACTCTATCTCACTTACAGAGTTTAGGTAGCTACTCTGCACTGTGTTGGTATATGGCATTAGAGAACATAAAGAAGGAATCGTATCCTTAAACCTAGTTACAGCGCTTTCTGAAAGACTTCTAGTGTAATGAAACTTATTCCCCACTGCTGGGTAGTCCATCAGAGTAAATGTAAATGTTATTAAGAAATGATCAGACAGAAGGGAGTTTTCAGGGAATACTGTTAAGTCTTCAATTTCCATACCATAAGTCAGAACAATATCTAAGATATGATTAAAGTGGTGGGTGGACTCATTTACAATTTGCGCAAAGCCAATTGAGTCTAATAATAGATTAAATGCAGTGTTGAGGCTGTCATTCTCAGCATCTGTGTGGATGTTAAAATCGCCCACTATAATGATCTTATCTGAGCTAAGCACTAAGTCAGACATCAGGTCTGAAAATTCACAGAGAAACTCACAGTAACGACCAGGTGGACGATAGATAATAACAAATAAAACTGGTTTTGGGACTTCCAATTTGGATGGACAAGACTAAGAGTCAAGCTTTCAAATGAATTAAAGCTCTGTCTGGGTTTTTGATTAATTAATAAGCTGGAATGGAAGATTGCTGCTAATCCTCCGCCTCGGCCCGTGCTACGAGCGTTCTGGCAGTTAGTGTGACTCGGGGGGTGTTGACTCATTTAAACTAACATATTATATCATTTACTAACAGGGACTTAGAAGAGAGAGACCTAATGTTTAATAGACCACATTTAACTGTTTTAGTCTGTGGTGCAGTGAAGGTGCTATATTATTTTTTCTTTTTGAATTTTTATGCGTAAATAGATTTTTGCTGGTTATTGGTGGTCTGCGAGCAGGCACCGTCTCTACGGGGATGGGGTAATCAGGGGATGGCAGGGGGAGAGAAGCTGCAGAGAGGTGTGTAAGACTACAACTCTGCTTCCTGGTCCCAACCCTGGATAGTCACGGTTTGGAGGATTTAAGAAAATTGGCCAGATTTCTAGAAATGAGAGCTGCTCCATCCAAAGTGGGATGGATGCCGTCTCTCCTAACAAGTCCAGGTTTTCCCCAGAAGCTTTGCCAATTATCTATGAAGCCCACCTCATTTTTTGGACACCACTCAGACAGCCAGCAATTCAAGGAGAACATGCGGCTAAACATGTCACTCCCGGTCCGATTGGGGAGGGGCCCAGAGAAAACTACAGAGTCCGACATTGTTTTTGCAAAGTTACACACCGATTCAATGTTAATTTTAGTGACCTCCGATTGGCGTAACCAGGTGTCATTACTGCCGACGTGAATTACAATCTTACCAAATTTACGCTTAGCCTTAGCCAGCAGTTTCAAATTTCCTTCAATGTCGCCTGCTCTGGCCCCCGGAAGACAATTGACTATGGTTGCTGGTGTCACTAACTTCACATTTCTCAAAACAGAGTCGCCAATAACCAGAGTTTGATCCTCGGCGGGTGTGTTGTCGAGTGGGGAAAAACGGTTAGAAATGTAATTGAAGTCTAACTGAAGTCTAGTTGCTGCACATTGCCTGGCTTTGGATTACGTCTTTGTGCGTCTCCCCTCAGAGAAGCAGAGGCAAATTCTGTCCGAATTACTGTCCACTAACCTTGACCCTGAATTATGACCTCCGTTCCATCCAATCATAAGTTGCTGCTGCTGATTGTTTTTGTTGTTGTTGTTGTTGTACAGTAAAACATGTTAAAACTGTCCTACATTGTGGTTCTCTGCATTGGGGTCCTTGCTGTGAGTCATTGCACACAGAAGACATACCTTCAGCACTCACAACTATGGATCAGATGGAGAGAAAACAAGCTAAAAACACAACTGTAAGAATAAAAAGTTAAACCGTGCTGCAACTGTCTCACACTACACAGGAGAAAATGACTCCTGACCTTCAATCCAAGTGTCTAATGTGTGCTTGATTGGTCCATTATGAGGTCTGTGTGGGTCAGACGGAGGCTCTTAGAAACCTGTCATTTGAACAACATCAGATGACAGTTCATAAGGTTCTCAAAGAGCAAAGCACAAATGAAAGCAAAGTTTTATCATTCCGTGTTTGCAGCTAGAGTGGGCACCCATCTTTTCGCAAAGGTTAGATAACAAAAAGATTTTATAATAACAGCACTTTGGGGGAGGACATATGCAGAGGAGGAGTACAGTGAAGATAAATGGAGAGAGCAGGAAAATACAGTTACCTGGTCGTACAATTTTAAAGGATCAGTGAGTTCAGAAATTTGGTGAGTGGCGAATTAAAAATTACCATTTACACAAACTCAGTGTTGAACAGCCTTGTCTCACTCTAGGCTAATAAAATAAGTTGGGTTTTTTTTAACTTTAGAATGTACAACCCCAATTCCAATGAAGTTGGGACGTTGTGTGAAATGTAAATAACAACAGAATATAATGATTTGCAAATCCTCTTCAACCTATATTCAATTGAATACAGCACAAAGAGAAGATATTCAATGTTCAAACTGATAAACTTTATTGTTTTTGTGCAAATATTTGCTCATTTTGAAATGGATGCCTGCAACACGTTTCAAAAATCCTGGGACAGTGGTATGTTTACCACTGTGTTACATCACTTTTCCTTCTAACAACACTCAATAAGTGTTTGGGAACTGAGGACACTCATGATTGGGTATAAAAGGAGCATCCCCAAAAGGCTCAGCCATTCACAAGCAAAGATGGGGCGAAGATCACCACTTTGTGAACAACTGCATGAAAAACTAGTCCAACAGTTTAAGAATAATGTTTCTCGACGTTCAGTTGCAAGGAATTTAGAGATTTCATCATCTACAGTCCATAATATGATCAGAAGATTCAGAGAATCTGGAGAACTTTATACATGTAGGTGGCAAGGCCGTAAACCAACATTGAATGCCCGTGACCTTTGATCCCTCAGGAGGCACTGCATTAAAAACTGACATCATTGTGTAAAGGATCTTACTGCATGGGCTCAGGAACACTTCAGAAAACCATTGTAGGTCAACACAGTTCGTCACTACATCTACAAGTGCAAGTTAAAACTCTACCATGCAAAGGGAAAGCCATACATCAACAACATCCAGAAACACCTCCGCCTTCTCTGGGTCTGAGCTCATTTGAAATGGACAGACGCAAAGTGGAAAAGTGTGCTGTGGTCTGATGAGCCCACATTTCAAGTTGTTTTTGGAAATTATGGATGTCGTGTCCTCTGGACAAAAGGGAAAAGACTATCCAGATTGTTACTAGCGTAAAGTTTAAAAGCCAGCATCTGTGATGGTATGGGGGTGTGTTAGTGCCGATGGCATGGACAACTTACACATCTGTGATGGCACCATCAATGCTGAAAGGTACATCCAGGTTTTGGAGCAACACATGCTGCCATCCAAGCAACGTCTTTTTCAGGGATGTCCCTGCTTATTTCAGCAAGACAATGCCAAGCCACATTCTGCACGTGTTACAACAGCGTGGCTTCGTAGCAAAAGAGATTGGCCTGCCTGCAGTCCAGACCTGTCGCCCATTGAAAATGTGTGGCACATTATTAAGCGCAAAATACGACAACGGAGACCCCGGACTGTTGAACAACTGAAGTCGTAC
Source organism: Thalassophryne amazonica (assembly GCF_902500255.1). Classification (NCBI taxonomy): domain Eukaryota; kingdom Metazoa; phylum Chordata; class Actinopteri; order Batrachoidiformes; family Batrachoididae; genus Thalassophryne; species Thalassophryne amazonica. The sequence goes on along the minus strand of NC_047119.1, from coordinate 56,984,002 downwards.
ATCAAGCAAGAATGGGAAAGAATTCCACTTACAAAGCTTCAACAATTAGTGTCCTCAGTTCCCAAACGCTTATTGAGTGTTGTTAGAAGGAAAGGTGATGTAACACAGTGGTAAACATACCACTGTCCCAGCTTTTTTGAAATGTGTTGCAGGCATCCATTTCAAAATGAGCAAATATTTGCACAAAAACAATAAAGTTTATCAGTTTGAACATTAAATATCTTGTCTTTGTGGTGTATTCAATTGAATATAGGTTCAAGGGGATTTGCAAATCATTGTATTCTGTTTTTATTTACATTTTACACAACGTCCCATCTTCATTGGAATTGGGGTTGCATTATTGTTGCACTGGAATCTTCAGAAACCAAACTGTTTCACATATAACAACAAGTATTGATTCTGGACTTTACTTATCAAGTCATCTCAACATTACCACCTTAATGAACCAGACTTTCACCAGCCTCATGGCACAAGAGCGAGCGTCGAGTCGATCAGACATGGAGGTGCACGAGCTCACATTCGTTTTCCTTATCTTCCTATTGCTGGTTTTATTGGAACACTTGATTGGATTTGTGTTGTTTTCAGTCCTAACGTTCCACCCGGGTTATCATTTCGTCATTCACAATCAAGAGATGGGCAGGAGAAGTGCATTGGATTGTTCAAACCTTTGTGAGCGGCAGAAGTTACACTGCTTTTTGAAGAGGAAGCAGGTTTGTGTGGGAAAGAAACCAGCCAAGTTCTTAATGCTCAGCTGAGCAATAAAACTGACACAATAATAATACAGTGACACAATAATTGTGTCACTGTATTATCTGAGCAGGTGTAGAATTCTACCTCAATGTAGCAATACCCAACTGTCAATCATCAACACAGCTTAAAGGTCGTGAAACTACACAATGTCAATTAAATGTCGGTTGGATGGACCATCGATTGATTGTCACGTGACATGGATTATTCATACCGTTTGCCATTGTGTTCCATTTACTGTGCAATTTTGGTGCTGTTTAGCGTGCAATTTCTATACAATACGATTTGTGTTATTGCACGCCCCAACCACCAGGCGTGCTCACAGTAGCGGTAGCGCTTAGCTTAGTAACAAACATGCTCATTCTTCGTGCAAAAAAAAACTAACAAATAAACAAACAAAAACAAATCCAGTACGAGCGTAAGCCATCTGGTGGCATTTTTAGTGTTCACTGTGACGTCTCTACACCAAAAGAGTGGCTCACTGGATGAACTCAGTTCAGTTATGTGCAGAATTTCCATCTAATAAATATATGTCGCCCCAACTCAAATAAAACACATTCATGCAAGATAATGTAATTTAATTTAGTTGGGACTACATATATTTATTAGATGGAATCCAATCCAACGAGTCATTTGTTTGAGTGTATCACTCAAACAAATGACTCATTGGATGGACTCGATTCAGTTATGGGCAGGATTTCCATCTAATAAACATATGTAGTCCCAACTAAATTAAATTACATTATCTTGCATGGGGGCACCACGGTGGCTTAAGTGGTTAGCACTGTTGCCTCACAGCAAGGAGGTCATGGGTTCAATTCCCGCCTTGTGGCCTTTCTGTGTGGAGTTTGCATGCTCTCCCCGGTGCTCTGATTTCCTCCCACGTCCACAGACGTGGGCTAGGTGGATTGGAATCTTTAAATTGTCCGTAGATGTGTGTGTGGGTGTGACAGACTGGCGTCCTGTCCTGGGTGTACTCCGCCTCACGCTCCATGACTGCTGGGATAGGCTCCAGCCCCCCGCCACCCTTAAAGTAGACCTGCATTGAAATAAATGCAGTCAGACCAAAAAATGACTTATATTTACACATAAGATCCTTCTGAATGTAGTAAAGTAAATCTGCAAGCCCAGATCTGTCATTCAACGGAGAAATCTTCATTTGAAAATGACAAATTTACAGCTAACATTTAGCCCTCCGCAAATTGTCCCTCTCATCATGGACGCTGCCGAGACGTCAGGGACAAGACCCTCTCCCAGCATGCATTGCGTGCGCCAACTGTAATTTGTGGATTTATGTCAGTTTGCATCTGCACCTTTTTCTTGTCTTATACGGAAGGATCTACTTTTTAAAACTTCATATTGTCTTGCGGTACGCTTGGTGAGTACACATTTCTTTTATTTGTGCTTGAAAATTATTTTTGTGGACTTTTTCATATGCCCGTTTGATTGAGTGGTGTCGCATTGAAAATCTACTGTCTTTCACCTACAGTGTACCGTCACGGGCTACGGAGGCGAGACCCGCAAAGAATTCAAGTCATTAAAAATATATAAACATCTCTCAGCGGCCACGGACCTCTGCGGCTCCGATTACCGAGACGTGCGGTGCTGCGGATTTTGCAACAAGAAGTCTGTCCTTGTGAGCAACAGGTGTCACCGCGCGCACTGCATTAAAACGGCGAGCGTAGTCTCTGGACTTGTGCCAAGTTGGCTGCAACTCCATTCAGTAGACAGAGAGGTGGTGCTGGCTGCACAGCAGACACGGGGGTGTGAGTGCCACGGCGGCATTTAACGAGCGCATGCACTCGGTAAGCGTATCGGGGGCAGTGAGAGCGAGGCGTCGGGGAATAATGTCGCCCGCTGTCGATGCCGCCGCTGATCTGATCCCCGGATCTGAGCAAGCAGAGCTGTATCTCACATTCATTGCAGCTTACTTTTGGATGTTGAAACCAGGATGTGTATAACAGTAACATTACTAAGAGATAAAATCAATTTCAATGCGGGATCGGACTGAAGGCGTCTTGTCACCGACGTCATGGAAATAATCCGGATGTACAAACTGTTTTCACAGAGGGCTAAATGTTAGCTGCAAATTTGTCATTTTTAAATGAATATTTCTCCGCTGAATTACAAATTTGGGCTTACAGATTTACTTTACTGCATTCACAAGGGTCTTATAAATACATATCAGCTATTTCTTTTCTGAAATCTGACCACATTTATTTCAATGCAGGTCTCCTTTAATTGGACTAAGCGGTTGAAGATGAGTGTGCTGAACTCCTATTTAAAATTTGTGTTGGACTGGAAACTCTTGACATCAAAGGAACAGTGGCGCACACAAAAATATAAGTCCCTTTCTCTTGTTTCTAAATTAATAAAATATCAAATGACAAGGATTTATTTTCACCATTATATAAAACAAATAATGAATGTTTGTGAGTACAATGGTAAGAATATTTCATTTGGTGAAAGATGAAATGTTCCATTCACCTCATTGAATGGAACATTTCATCTTTCAACAAATTAAATATTCTTTCCATTGAACGAATGATAAAACATTGACAGATCTGTGGAGAGATCTGAAAATGGCTGTGCACCGGCGCTCTCCATCCATCCTGATAGGGCTTGAGAGGTGCTGCAAAGATGAATGGGCAAAACTGCCCAAAGATAGGTGCACAGGGTGACATGAGTGGAAGAAGGTGCACACAGGTGGACTACATTCTTTGTAGGAGATGCAACCAAAAACAAATTGGAGACTGTAAGGTGGTGGCAGGGGAGAGTGTAGCTAGACACCATAGGATGGTGATTTGTAGAATGACTTCACAGGTGAAGAAGAAGAAGAAGAAGAGAGTGAGAGCTCAACAAAGGATCAGATGGTGGAAGCTGAAGGAGGAATACAAAGCGTGCTTACGCACAAAAATGTGGCATACGTCCATCTCCACACCAAAGTTCAGATGTATCAAAAGTGAAATGACCATGACTGCGGTGCGTCACGCAAAGATCCCTGCTGGTGCACATTTCTACACCTATTATTCCACTGCAGACATGTAGAGGTGATGCTGGGAACCGTTAGTAGTGTGAAAAGCAGAAGTCATCAGAGTGATGTGCACATCAGAGACACACTTATGAACAATTAACACACTCAGTTGCTGCATTGTCATCAGAGGACCTTGCAAATGGTGCAATCTGATGTGAGCATATGTTCAGGGAACGCGAGGATTTACTTGCAAATGACAATAACTGGCTCATAAACCGATTTCGATTATCAAGGCCACTGATACTGGAGTTGTGCGCAGAACTGTGGCTGTCCCAAAGTGCAATATGGCGAGGAGCCAGGTGGGTGTCTGTGCCTGTTAGGTTTAAAACCACCTAAACATCATAAAACTGTAACAGAGAAAGACACAACAGTCAAATAAGAGTCAGAGAGTAGAATTCAACTGTAAATGCTCGCGAGGAGTGCAGCACAGATATCCAACAATCTCCAAACTGCACTGAACTCTGGCTGCGCTCTGGCTCTTTTTATTACAGGTGCGGCTGTCAGCATACGTGGCACAACAGTTGAGCAATCATAAACAGGTCTTGCAACTACAGTTGAGCAAGTCTTGCAACTTCTGGTTTCTGCGACCTCAGGCTGCTGGTTTGGGGAAGGTGCGGTCAGGACTTCTTCTCCCGTGCTCCGTTCTTCAGGTGTTATCTCAGTCAGCATATGTTGGTTAACCTTTTGTTCTTTCCTGTGGTTGAAACCACATGCGTGCGAGTAGAAACATCAGCTTGCAACACAGCTTGCAGCACAATTTGAAACACAACATGCTTTCTCTTAGAATTACATCAATCATATTCAATCTTTCCATTACAGCTCTCTTTCATATTAAAAACAATTCATATGATTATATACAAACATTTTCATTCCTTATTATTCACTTCATATGTTGTCATATCTTTTATTATATCAGTTGTTTTTAACATCAGCTCTTCTGGCCTCGCTTGTGACATCACTTAAGTTCCTCTTTCTCTGACTCTGCACCAAAAACAACTTCTTTAGTTCCTCTTTCTCTCTAACTGCAAAGATAAAAACAACTCAGGTAATCATTCATTTCACATACTTTATCAAGAGGTCATCAAGAAGTCAGCAACAGACTTCTGACAGATACAATGAGTTTATTTCTATTACTAAAGAATGTATAATAAAAGAATGTATAATAAAAGAATGTATGATAACTGATATATCCATATACGAGGTCTGTCAATAAAGTAAGGGTCCTTTTTATTTTTTTCAAAAACTATATGGATTTCATTCATATATTTTTACGTCAGACATGCTTGAACCCTCGTGCGCATGCATGAGTTTTTCCACGCCTGTCGGTGACGTCATTCACCTGTGAGCACTCCTTGTGGGAGGAGTCGTCCAGCCCCTCGTCGGAATTCCTTTGTCTGAGAAGTTGCTGAGAGACTGGCGCTTTGTTTGATCAAAATTTTTTCTAAACCTGTGAGACACATCGAAGTGGACACGGTTCGAAAAAATAAGCTGGTTTTCAGTGAAAATTTTAACGGCTGATGAGAGATTTTGAGGTGATTCTGTTGCTTTAAGGACTTCCCACGGTGCGAGACGTCGCTCAGCGCTCTCAGCCGCCGTCGTCAGCCTGTTCAAGCTGAAAACCTCCACATTTCAGGCTCTATTGATCCAGGACGTCGTGAGAGAACAGAGAAGTTTCAGAAGAAGTCGGTTTCAGCATTTTATCCGGATATTCCACTGTTAAAGGAGATTTTTTTAATGAAAGACGTGCGGACGGATCAGCGCGTCGGGACGCAGCCGGCGCGGTGCGGCGACACAGGAAAAACACCTCCATGTTGATAACCATTTGTAAAATCCAGGCGGCTTTTGATGGCTTTCAGTGGAGTGAGTATATGAGAAATTGTTTAACAGCTGGACATGTTCCAACCTGTCCTTAAGGCTTCCAACAGAGGTGTTTTTCCTGTGGCGGAGCGTCGCGGCGGCTGCGTCCCGACGCGCGGACCCGTCCGCACGTCTTTCATTAAAAAAATCTCCTTTAACAGTGGAATATCCGGATAAAATGCTGAAACCGACTTCTTCTGAAACTTCTCTGTTCTCTCACAACGTCCTGGAACAATAGAGCCTGAAATGTGGAGGTTTTAAGCTTGAACAGGCTGACGACGGCGGCTGAGAGCGCTGAGCGACGTCTCGCACCGTGGGAAGTCCTTAAAGCGACAGAATCACCTCAAAATCTCTCATCAGCCGTTAAAATTTTCACTGAAAACCAGCTTAATTTTTCGAACCGTGTCCACTTCGATGTGTCTCACAGGTTTAGAAAAAATTTTGATCAAACAAAGCACCAGTCTCTCAGCAACTTCTCAGACAAAGGAATTCCGACGAGGGGCTGGACGACTCCTCCCACAAGGAGTGCTCACAGGCGAATGACGTCACCGACAGGCGTGGAAAAACTCACGCATGCGCACGAGGGTTCAAGCATGTCTGACGTAAAAACATATGAATGAAATCCATATAGTTTTTGAAAAAAATAAAAAGGACCGTTACTTTATTGACAGACCTCGTATACATAAATCCAACAGTGCCCACACGGGCGCTGACCATTCCAGAAGTGGACATTCCAGCGTGAGCTGGCCAATCAGTCAGGCGTGTGCCAGTCAACCTTGAGATGAGCCACCAGCTGTGTGGAACGCATTCATCCAAAAGTCATTCAGATACATCCCATTCCAATATTAAGCACCATTTGCTGCAAGAGCCAGTTTCCATGTAATCTGAGCTATTGATTGCACACATGTTCACATTGCATGTGTTGCACAAATGTGCATCAGGTTGGTATTTGGCACAGTGCACGATGGCAGCTGCTCAATCAATCAAACAACTTTATTAATCCCACAAGGGGCAATTAAGTAGTTACTTTGCTGTGCAAATAGTGTATTTGTGTAATTTGTAGGGTTTTTTTTTTATTTTTGCTTTATGGTGAGCTGTAGAGCTTCTTAGCAGGCTTCCTGTGTTCCGTATTTGTCAGTAAATGCGTGTGTAAATTGTGAACGTCACACTGTCAGCAGAGGCGTGCCTCACCTTTTTAACGTCAGTGAGTGTGCGCTGTTTTCCAGTTTCATGATTAATCCGTTTAACAGCGTATCGAATAAACTGACAAGACAGTAGTGAGATCAGCTATGTTGGTACGTTGCTGGTCTTACTGAAAAAATATACACTACAAGTCTAGTCTTTTCTTGTTTCATTACCCCCCAATAATGTCATCGTATCCTTCAGAGTTGTTTGGGCATCTTGATGGCTTCCCTCTTGTATATTTTGCATAACTGCATCCACCAGACAGATTTATCATCATGTTTGTATTTCTTAATGACTGAAGTCTAAGACATAGTCAATGATGGAAATGTTCCTTCATCCATCTTCTGAGTTGTCTGATCAAAAGTGGCTTTAAAAATAATTCTTCCATTTTTGTGCATTACAGTATTTTGGATTTGGTGATTGTATTTAATTTATGTCATGTTGTAGATATTAGAAATCTCTGATTGCTCTTGTTGTTATTGCTCTTGCTTGCCTCTACTGGTGGTTGGCTCTCACTGCGGTATTGTATCACTTCCTGTTCCGGAGCACAGCTGTGTTTTTCTGTATCTGTTAGCTGTTTAATCTGCGCAGTTAGATTGATCTAGTTATCTAGATTACGATTTGTTTCCCAGTGTAATCTTTACGTGCCTTAACTAAAGCACTCCTTCTGCTGAATCACCTCTAAATTATTTACACATTATTCACTTTGCGTGTTTTTAGGAATCCGCTAGCTTAGCGTAGCTACTAGCTCTTAGCCAATTTAGCATGGTGGCTTCTCCTGTCTCTCCCGCACTTTTCTGCTCTGGGTGTGAAATGTTTAGTTATTCCTCGGCCTCCTTTAGCAGTAATGGTACTTGTAATAAGTGTAGCTTATTCGTAGCTTTGGAGGCCAGGCTGGGCGAATTGGAGACTCGGCTCCGCACCGTGGAAAATTCTACAGCTAGCCAGGCCCCTGTAGTCGGTGCGGACCAAGGTAGCTTAGCTGCCGTTAGTTCCCCCCCTGACAGATCCCGAGCAGCCGGGAAAGCAGGCCGACTGGGTGACTGTGAGGAGGAAGTGTAGCCGTAAACAGAAGCCCCGTGTACACCGCCAACCCGTTCACATCTCTAACCGTTTTTCCTCACTCGACGACACACCCGCCGAGGATCAAACTCTGGTTATTGGCGACTCTGTTTTGAGAAATGTGAAGTTAGCGACACCAGCAACCATAGTCAATTGTCTTCCGGGGGCCAGAGCAGGCGACACTGAAGGAAATTTGAAACTGCTGGCTAAGGCTAAGCGTAAATTTGGTAAGATTGTAATTCACGTCGGCAGTAATGACACCCGGTTACGCCAATCGGAGGTCACTAAAATTAACATTAAATCGGTGTGTAACTTTGCAAAAACAATGTCGGACTCTGTAGTTTTCTCTGGGCCCCTCCCCAATCAGACCGGGAGTGACATGTTTAGCCGCATGTTCTCCTTGAATTGCTGGCTGTCTGAGTGGTGTCCAAAAAATGAGGTGGGCTTCATAGATAATTGGCAAAGCTTCTGGGGAAAACCTGGTCTTGTTAGGAGAGACGGCATCCATCCCACTTTGGATGGAGCAGCTCTCATTTCTAGAAATCTGGCCAATTTTCTTAAATCCTCCAAACCGTGACTATCCAGGGTTGGGACCAGGAAGCAGAGTTGTAGTCTTACACACCTCTCTGCCGCTTCTCTCCCCCTGCCATCCCCTCATTACTCCATCCCCGTAGAGACGGTGCCTGTTCCCAGACTACCAATAACCAGCAAAAATCTATTTAAGCATAAAAATTCAAAAAGAAAAAATAATATAGTACCTTCAACTGCACCACAGACTAAAACAGTTAAATGTGGTCTATTAAACATTAGGTCTCTCTCTTCTAAGTCCCTGTTGGTAAATGATATAATAATTGATCAACATATTGATTTATTCTGCCTTACAGAAACCTGGTTACAGCAGGATGAATATGTTAGTTTAAATGAGTCAACACCCCCGAGTCACACTAACTGTCAGAATGCTCGTAGCATGGGCCGGGGCGGAGGATTAGCAGCAATCTTCCATTCCAGCTTATTAATTAATCAAAAACCCAGACAGAGCTTTAATTCATTTGAAAGCTTGTCTCTTAGTCTTGTCCATCCAAATTGGAAGTCCCAAAAACCAGTTTTATTTGTTATTATCTATCGTCCACCTGGTCGTTACTGTGAGTTTCTCTGTGAATTTTCAGACCTTTTGTCTGACTTAGTGCTTAGCTCAGATAAGATAATTATAGTGAGCGATTTTAACATCCACACAGATGCTGAGAATGACAGCCTCAACACTGCATTTAATCTATTATTAGACTCTATTGGCTTTGCTCAAAAACTAAATGAGTCCACCCACCACTTTAATCATATCTTAGATCTTGTTCTGACTTATGGTATGGAAATAGAAGACTTAACAGTATTCCCTGAAAACTCCCTTCTGTCTGATCATTTCTTAATAACATTTACATTTACTCTGATGGACTACCCAGCAGTGGGGAATAAGTTTCATTACACAAGAAGTCTTTCAGAAAGCGCTGTAACTAGGTTTAAGGATATGATTCCTTCTTTATGTTCTCTAATGCCATATACCAACACAGTGCAGAGTAGCTACCTAAACTCTGTAAGGGAGATAGAGTATCTCGTCAATAGTTTTACATCCTCATTGAAGACAACTTGGATGCTGTAGCTCCTCTGAAAAAGAGAGCTTTAAATCAGAAGTGTCTGACTCCGTGGTATAACTCACAAACTCGTAGCTTAAAGCAGATAACCCGTAAGTTGGAGAGGAAATGGCGTCTCACTAATTTAGAAGATCTTCACTTAGCCTGGAAAAAGAGTCTGTTGCTCTATAAAAAAGCCCTCCGTAAAGCTAGGACATCTTTCTACTCATCACTAATTGAAGAAAATAAGAACAACCCCAGGTTTCTTTTCAGCACTGTAGCCAGGCTGACAAAGAGTCAGAGCTCTATTGAGCTGAGTATTCCATTAACTTTAACTAGTAATGACTTCATGACTTTCTTTGCTAACAAAATTTTAACTATTAGAGAAAAAATTACTCATAACCATCCCAAAGACGTATCGTTATCTTTGGCTGCTTTCAGTGATGCCGGTATTTGGTTAGACTCTTTCTCTCTGATTGTTCTGTCTGAGTTATTTTCATTAGTTACTTCATCCAAACCATCAACATGTTTATTAGACCCCATTCCTACCAGGCTGCTCAAGGAAGCCCTACCATTATTTAATGCTTCGATCTTAAATATGATCAATCTATCTTTGTTAGTTGGCTATGTACCACAGGCTTTTAAGGTGGCAGTAATTAAACCATTACTTAAAAAGCCATCACTTGACCCAACTATCTTAGCTAATTATAGGCCAATCTCCAACCTTCCTTTTCTCTCAAAAATTCTTGAAAGGGTAGTTGTAAAACAGCTAACTGATAATCTGCAGAGGAATGGTCTATTTGAAGAGTTTCAGTCAGGTTTTAGAATTCATCATAGTACAGAAACAGCATTAGTGAAGGTTACAAATGATCTTCTTATGGCCTCGGACAGTGGACTCATCTCTGTGCTTGTTCTGTTAGACCTCAGTGCTGCTTTTGATACTGTTGACCATAAAATTTTATTACAGAGATTAGAGCATGCCATAGGTATTAAAGGCACTGCGCTGCGGTGGTTTGAATCATATTTGTCTAATAGATTACAATTTGTTCATGTAAATGGGGAATCTTCTTCACAGACTAAAGTTAATTATGGAGTTCCACAAGGTTCTGTGCTAGGACCAATTTTATTCACTTTATACATGCTTCCCTTAGGCAGTATTATTAGACGGTATCGCTTAAATTTTCATTGTTACGCAGATGATACCCAGCTTTATCTATCCATGTAGCCAGAGGACACACACCAATTAGCTAAACTGCAGGATTGTCTTATAGACATAAAGACATGGATGACCTCTAATTTCCTGCTTTTAAACTCAGATAAAACTGAAGTTATTGTACTTGGCCCCACAAATCTTAGAAACATGGTGTCTAACCAGATCCTTACTCTGGATGGCATTACCCTGACCTCTAGTAATACTGTGAGAAATCTTGGAGTCATTTTTGATCAGGATATGTCATTCAAAGCGCATATTAAACAAATATGTAGGACTGCTTTTTTGCATTTACGCAATATCTCTAAAATCAGAAAGGTCTTGTCTCAGAGTGATGCTGAAAAACTAATTCATGCATTTATTTCCTCTAGGCTGGACTATTGTAATTCATTATTATCAGGTTGTCCTAAAAGTTCCCTAAAAAGCCTTCAGTTAATTCAAAATGCTGCAGCTAGATTACTGACGGGGACTAGAAGGAGAGAGCATATCTCACCCATATTGGCCTCTCTTCATTGGCTTCCTGTTAATTCTAGAATAGAATTTAAAATTCTTCTTCTTACTTATAAGGTTTTGAATAATCAGGTCCCATCTTATCTTAGGGACCTCGTAGTACCATATCACCCCAATAGAGCGCTTCGCTCTCAGACTGCAAGCTTACTTGTAGTTCCTAGGGTTTGTAAGAGTAGAATGGGAGGCAGAGCCTTCAGCTTTCAGGCTCCTCTCCTGTGGAACCAGCTCCCAATTCAGATCAGGGAGACAGACACCCTCTCTACTTTTAAGATTAGGCTTAAAACTTTCCTTTTTGCTAAAGCTTATAGTTAGGGCTGGATCAGGTGACCCTGAACCATCCCTTAGTTATGCTGCTATAGACGTAGACTGCTGGGGGGTTCCCATGATGCACTGTTTCTTTCTCTTTTTGCTCTGTATGCACCACTCTGCATTTAATCATTAGTGATCGATCTCTGCTCCCCTCCACAGCATGTTTTTTTCCTGGTTCTCTCCCTCAGCCCCAACCAGTCCCAGCAGAAGACTGCCCCTCCCTGAGCCTGGTTCTGCTGGAGGTTTCTTCCTGTTTAAAGGGAGTTTTTCCTTCCCACTGTAGCCAAGTGCTTGCTCACAGGGGGTCGTTTTGACCGTTGGGGTTTTACATAATTATTGTATGGCCTTGCCTTACAATATAAAGCGCCTTGGGGCAACTGTTTGTTGTGATTTGGCGCTATATAAAAAAAATTGATTGATTGATGATTGATTGATTAGTTTTCACTGTGATTCGAAAGAAATTTTAATATAAAGAATCCTGTTTTGTGGGGTTTTTTGTTCATTTGTGATGCAAAACACAGCCCCAATGCCCCCTTTTAATCATCATTGAAGAGGAATATCAGTTCCAAGCTGCATATGAGCAAATGTGTACATCCAACTTTTGATCACAAGTTTACTACAAGAATAAAGCGTAATAAAATTAAGTTTCGTGACTGAATGATTTATGCCGGTAATAATTCCCTTCTTTAAAAAAAAAATGTCATCATGTTTTATTCTCTGCTTACATTACCAGCCTAAGGCACAGTGTTAAATCAGGAGTATGTCATATATAAACCATGATACTGCAGGCTGTGGTTATTAGGGATGCTGTCAGAGGCATACACTCCTCTGATTCCCTTGGTCTCTATCCAACTATGGTTGTATGTATTATATGAATTTTAGCAAAATATCTTTAAGATATCTCATCCAGTTTTGATTACACTTGCACATACTTTGTCTATAACTAGGAAGATGATAGATGATTTAGGCTACGATTTGTAATTGAGATGTTTCTACAGCTTCATTGGAGTCCACCTGGAGTAAATTCACTTGATTGGATATAATTTGGAAAGACACACACACACACACACACACACACACACACACACACACACACACACACACACACACACACACACACACACACACACACACACACACACACACACACACACACACACACACACACACACCTGTCTACATATAAGGTTCCACAGTTGATAGTGCATGTCAGAGCACAAACCAAGCATGAAGTCAAAGGAATTGTCTGTAGACCCTTGAGACAGGACTGTCTCGAGGCACAAATTTGGGGAAGGGTACAGAAACATTTCTGCTGCTTTAAAGGTCCCAATGAGCACAACATCTGGAAGTAGAAGTCGTTCAGATCATCCAGGGCCTGGTTTCATAAAGCAACCTATTCTTTCAGTCTACTAAACTTTCATAGTGGGCTACAATTAGTTGGCCAACATTATCAGTCTAATCACCATTTCACATTGATGGCTAAACTTGTAGATTAGCTGTCTTACCTTAGTCGACTGTTTTCACAGACATAATGTCCTTGCGCGTGCTGTTGCTGAGAGATGGCTCCATGCGCGACAGTTTTGTTTACTTCCAGGTTGGTCGTTATCATGAACTATCCAGCCTTTGTTTCGTTAACTGGCTTGATTAACATTTATGGACCCATATGAACATAAACTGCAGAACGACGTGCTTAGCACTTAGCCTAGCAGTTTCTTCTTCTACATTTTCGTCAATTTTTTTGTGCACACAACGCTGCTCAGCATAACAGAAACGCCTTGTGGCTTGTGTGAGAACTGTCACAAACACATCATGACAGTCGTCTGATGCAACCACAGCCAAAAGCAGAGGAGGTTCTCCTTTTGAATGAATACAGCGATGTAGGAGTGCCTTAGAGTGTTCCATCAAGTGGTGGTACATGATAGCTGTCATTTTTTGAGGTAAGACACTGAAGTTTTATCAACTAAAATACACTCAACAAAAATATAAACGCAACACTTTTGGTTTTGCTCCCATTTTGTATGAGATGAACTCAAAGATCTAAATCTTTTTCCACATACACAATATCACCATTTCTCTCAAATATTGTTCACAAACCAGTCTAAATCTGTGATAGTGAGCACTTCTCCTTTGCTGAGATAATCCATCCCACCTCACAGGTGTGCCATACCAAGATGCTGATTAGACACCATGATTAGTGCACAGGTGTGCCTTAGACTGCCCACAATAAAAGGCCACTCTGAAAGGTGCAGTTTTATCACACAGCACAATGCCACAGATGTCGCAAGATTTGAGGGAGCGTGCAGTTGGCATGCTGACAGCAGGAATGTCAACCAGAGCTATTGCTCGTGTATTGAATGTTCATGTCTCTACCATAAGCCGTCTCCAAAGTTGTTTCAGAGAATTTGGCAGTACATCCAACCAGCCTCACAACCGCAGACCACATGTAACCACACCAGCCCAGGACCTCCACATCCAGCATGTTCACCTCCAAGACGTCTGAGACCAGCCACTTGTACAGCTGCTGAAACAATCGGTTTGCATAACCAAAGAATTTCTGCACAAACTGTCAGAAACCGTCTCAGGGAAGCTCATCTGCATGCTCGTCGTCCTCATCGGGGTCTCGACCTGACTCCAGTTCGTCGTCGTAACCGACTTGAGTGGGCAAATGCTCACATTCGCTGGCGTTTGGCACGTTGGAGAGGTGTTCTCTTCACGGATGATGCCAAGGAGATGTGTTGCACTGCATGAGGCAAATGGTGGTCACACCAGATACTGACTGGTATCCCCCCCCCAATTAAACAAAATTGCACCTTTCAGAGTGGCCTTTTATTGTGGGCAGTCTAAGGCACACCTGTGCACTAATCATGGTGTCTAATCAGCATCTTGATATGGCACACCTGTGAGGTGGGATGGATTATCTCAGCAAAGGAGAAGTGCTCACTATCACAGATTTAGACTGGTTTGTGAACAATATTTGAGGGAAATGGTGATATTGTGTATGTGGAAAAAGTTTTAGATCTTTGAGTTCATCTCATACAAAATGGGAGCAAAACCAAAAGTGTTGCGTTTATATTTTTGTTGAGTATAAGATTTGCCTCCTCTGTAGCAGGCTAGAAGGTTTCGTCGGGTAATGTGAAACTTCAGCCAACTAAGCGCTTTGTGGAACAACTAATGTCAAAAAACTAGTCACCTAAGTGAGTTTATTCAAGTCAACTAGATTAGACTGCTTTATGATGCTTCCTAGAGCTGGCCGACCAACTAAACTGAGCCAGAAGGTCCTAAGTCAGAGAGGTGACCCAGAACCTGATGACCACTCTGTCAGAGCTCCAGAATTCCTCTGGAGAGAGGAGAACCTTCCACAAGGACAACCATCTCTGCAGCAATCCACCAATCAGGCCTGTATGGTAGAGTGACCAGACAGAAGCCACTCCTTAGGAAAAGGCACATAGCAGCCCACCTGGAGTTTGTCAAAAGGCACCTGAAGGACTCTCAGACCATGAGAAACAAAATTCTTTGGTCTGATGAGACAAAAGTTTGAACTCTTTGGTGTGAATGCCAGACGTCATGTTTGGAGGAAATGAGGTACCATCCCTAGAGTGAAGCATGGTGGTGGCAGCATCATGCTGTGCGGGATGTTTTTCAGCAGCAGGAACTGGAAGACTAGTCAGAATTGAGGGAAAGATGAATGCAGCACTGTACAGAGACATCCTGGATGAAAACCTGCTCCAGAGCGCTCTTGACCTCAGACTGGGGTGCCGTCGGTGTCGCCGACCGAATGCTCCCCCCCTAAAAATCAGTCCACCCTGCCTTCACTGTGCATGTGTCATTTCTGTGTGTCAGCCGCAGTTAATTGATTATCACCTCATTTCTGCTTAAAACTGCACTCCAGTCATCATCTATCTGAGCAACAGATATCTGAAGCTTTTGTACAGCAATCATTTCCATATAATTCAGCATTATTTCATAATAAAAGACAGAGGACGTGATCAGAGCGCAGCAGCAGCATGAGCTGCTAGCTGCTGCGTTCACTGCACCTCCTTCATTTCAAAGCGTCAGTAGCAACACACCGATTATCGCCTCGTTTCTGCTTAAAACTGACTTTAGAATCATGTAAGAGGTTTTACCTTGTCATCTGATGGCTAATAATCACATTATTTCCCTTGATCGCTTTGGGTGTAGAGACTTGGTCTCAGACAAACTGCTGTGGTCCCAAATGATGCATGTGCAGTGGAGGCAAGGCGGACCATTTGTTGGGGGGGACCATTTGGTCTGCGACAACGGTTTATCTTTCAGCAGAACAATGACCTGTACACAGCCAAGTTATCAAAGGAGTGGCTTCAGGACAACTCTGTGAATGTCCTTGAGTGGCCCAGCCAGAGCCCAGACCTGAATTTGATTGAACATCTCTGGAGAGATCTGAAAATGGTTGTTCACCGATGCTCCCCATCCAACCTGATGGAGCTTGAGAGGTGCTGTAAAGAGGAATGGACAAAACTGCCCAAAGACAGGTGCACCAAGCTTATGGCATCATTCAAGAAGACTTGAGGCTGTAATTGCTGCCAAAGGTGCATCAACAAAGTATTGAGCAAAGGGGTGTGAATACTTATGTACACGTGATTTCTTTCTTTTTTAAGTACTATTAAATTTGCAAAAAAGAGAGAATTTTTTATGTTGTCATTATGGGGTGTTGTGAGTAGAATTTTGTGAAAAAAAAAAGAATTTCATTACTATTAAATTTGCAACAAAAAAGAAAACTTTTTTCATGTTGTCATTATGGGGTGTTGTGAGTAGAATTTTGTGGAAAAAAGAAAAAAGAATTTCACCCATTTCAGAATAAGGCTTTAACATGACAAAATGTGGGAAAAGTGAAACGCTGTGAATACTTTCTAGATGCTCTGTACCCTGATGCAGCTGGAGGCTGGCAATTGAAGAGGATGAAGAACTACCTGGGAAAATATAAAGAAGACAGAAGATATACATGAAAATGGCAAGTGTCCAAGTGTTCATGGAATTGTGCAAATATACATCAGGATGCATTTAATAAGTCTGCTGCTGCAAACATTCATAGTATCCACGGCATCCAGGTCAAAGGATAAGTCAAATGTTGGTGGTATTGTACAAACTGCGTCCTTACTACCAACTTACTGACTTTGTTGGTTCCCCACCGATGTTACTACATACTAATTATTTGTTTGCAGGGCAGGCCAACGTATTGGTAGCCCACTGAGCTACCTGCTCTACGAGTTGAAGAGAAAATATTTTTTAAAAGTACAATATATATCCCCTTGGAGATAATTCTTGACATTTTTATTTATCCCTCTCACTTTGAGAAAAGGCCATCCATGTTGTTATCTTGTAGTTACACACATTTATCTGACAGATTCAGGAAGCCACAGCCAGGCTGCAGAGTTTCCGATTCCTTAATTGGTTCCCTGAAGAACTCAGTTTCACAGATCGCGCTGAAAGTTTAATGAGTGTGGGAGCCTTGTTACATGTCACATTTTGTTTCTGGTTCTGAACGTGGTTCTGCGAGGTGAGTGCACCGTGTTGTCTCGACAGGACGCCCTCATTCTAAAGTTAACAGCAAACCAAAACTGAGGATGGACCACATGAGGAAAATGAACAACTCATGATCACGGCATTTAACAAAACTCTGAAAAACACTGTGATGGAGTATGAACACAAACTGTTTGACCTACAATACAAGGAAATTTGGGAAGTGTTACATGAAGAACATAAAATATACTAACACAGTTAAATATATGTTTTATAAATTCTGTTGGTCTGATTTTTGTTTGTAAAATAAAGTAAAAATATGTACATGTCTCCATATACATTTCAACATGCTTTACTTTTCTTCTTCCCCGCTTTTTAATATTATTATGGAAATATTGGAGGAGTGGGGGTACAATTAGTTATACCTACAGCTAACGTTAGCTTATCTAGCCGGCTGTAAGCACCGTTTATCGTAGCTTACAAAATAATTGGTTCTTTTCTGTTGATAACCCACATTAATTCATACTTTTGTCCACATTTATTTTTAAATGTATTTGTTAATACCATTATTGTAGGTTTAACTACATTATTATACTTTATACACTAATTACCATTTTTGTTTATCTTGTTAGCTTGCTAGGTATGGTTAGCTTATTAATGGCTAATTTAGCTCTTCTAAACTAGAACTAGCTTATTTTCGTTATTTACAATTTTATTTTACATGGTGTAAATTTTTAATGATTCATCAGTTTATGTGTTCTTTTTAAAGATATCAACATATAGTACCTAAGTTCTTAGGTTTCCATTTCATAGCATATAGATTATGCTTTTTATTTTCCTATAGTATGCTAGCAGAGTTACTTTAGATAAATACAATACACATTACATCATAGCTTCTGTTTCTATAATAAAATACCATGAACAAATCTTCTCCTGTATTAATATTTAGGTTTTAATACCTACTCCTGTATATTATATAGTACCATGTTTATTGTATAAGTTGTTTATTACCCTTTATATTTAAATATAGTTATATATATATGATGTCCTTATCTTTCTTATGCGTTATTAATTATTATATATACTTTTTTTCTTGAGCCGCTTGGGTGGGTAGGGAGGGTTCCCATGGGATAAAAAAGCTTTTCAACCTACCATCCCTGGTTCTCAAGACCAGGCACCTAAGTGGCTCTACTCTACTCTTTTCTACTCTTCTATTTTACTCTTCCTTTTTAGATATTTAGATATACCTTAGTATACGAGCATAATTCTGCCTTAGAATTGGAATATATAAGATATACCCTACTGAATTTTCATGGAACTCCTGCAGATAAACTCCATGAAAAATTCTGTACGGTGAATTTTGTGAGAGCTTTTATTAGGATTTTTTTTTTTCCCTCTGAAATGTGGATGCATTTCCACATGTGAAACTTTCCTCATTCATTATAAAAATAACACCTTTTCTTACTGAAAGTTTGCATTATTACATTTATAGCATATGAAGTGTAGATGTACGACAAATGTGTGACTTTGGTAATCTCATGTACCTTCCGACACTGTGCATTCCTAAGATGTATCATATAGTGAAAAAGAAGACAGCAGGCTAAGGACTTTTTCTTATTACTCTATGCCAGAGTTTGGTACTGACATAACACTAAATATAGGGAGATAATGGTCTAGAACAGGGGTGGGCAACAGTGTACCATGAAGGGCAAAGACAGTACAGGTTTTCTTTGCAGCCAATCACCTCAGCAGTTGATTTCATTGATGATCAGGGCCTGTATCCATGAAGCAGCCTAAAGCTCAAAATAGCTCCTAGTGATGTACTAAGGAAAATCTGAGAATTCCTCAAATTCGTAGACATTTCTAGAATTTTCTTTGGTAAGATGAAGGTGTCAGCAACCACCTAAGAGAGCTCTTAAGGTGCCAAACTGGTCGGAGTAGGAGGAGGACTTTTAGGAAGCCTAAGAGTGTATTAAGCAGAGAAAATGGCAGAAAAGACAGAGAGGAAGCAGAGATATTCTCCATATGTAGGTTGACAGTGAGTCAGTAACACGCTTCTTGCTTTATCTACATAATTATTTTATGTTATTTTACTGTCTTAATGCATTTATATGTTGTTTAGATTCTTGTTATCATATGTGCACTTTTAATATCATCATTATTTTTATTATTAGTCGTTAATATTATATTGTTATTTTCTTTTATTATTGCATTTATTTGTCATTTAATTCTTAAATTGATCACAATGGAAATAAGTATTTTTACTTTCTTGTGTCATCCATGCATTTTTAACGTATTTACAATGATATTATGTACTCACAATGAACGTACTAAATAACTCACGCATACACGCAGGCTATATATATTCGGCGTGTGAATGAGGTACATTCAGACATTTCAAGCTGTGAAAATTAATTTAATTTTGCTGAGTTTCCACATCATAACAAGGTTATCCTCACAATTACGCGTCTTAATGCAGTTCAGGTTATATGATTGGTTGATTTTACTGTCTATTCATGACTAGGAGGGCAGAGCGCATTTGTTTTTTTATTTCTCCTCCCCTTTCCATGACAACCAATCACAGCACCTAGAGGACTGAGTCATGCCAACCAACGGGGTCAACCCCGCCTCCTCACAAAGATGGGAGTTTCTGTCCCCTCCTTGCTCAGACTTCCTCTCAGACACCTGTTGGCTCACTCTTAGGCGAAGATTCTTTGCCAGGAAATTTTAGTCTAAGTTAGGAACTCTTTGAGAGGACTTTGATTTGCTTCATGGATACGGGCCCAGATGTTTTAGCTGAGGGTAGAAGCGCATCTCTCAACCCACCTGCTGAGTGACTGGTTGCAAGGAAAGCATGCACTGTCTTAGCCCTTGTTGCCCATTCCTGGTCTAAAGGTATGAAACTGGTTTGTGGCCACAGGGTCCTTAGTTCAATTCCCTATCAAACAGGAAATTCATGAAGGTTCTTAATCCCTTCCATGGCAACACAGTGACATCACTGTGGTGAATTTGAGGCATCATTATAAAGTGCTTTGAGTATCTGTATCAGATTAAAAAGCCCTAAACAAATGCCTTTTTTTGTGCACTGCAGAGCTTTTACTTCAAAGAAATAACAGTAAGTGGTGTGTCCATAAAGTAACGGTCCTTTTTATTTTTTAAAAGCTATATGGATTTCATTCACATGTTTTTACGTCAGACATGCTTGAACCCTCGTGCGCATGCGTGCGTTTTTCCACGCCTGTCGGTGACGTCATTCGCCTGTGAGCACGCCTTGTGGAGGAGTGGTCCCGCCCCCTCGTCGGATTTTCATTGTCTGGAAATGGCGGAATGAAAAGGACTTTTTTTCCATCAGAATTTTTTCAGAAGCTGTTAGAGACTGGCACCTGGAAACCATTCAAAACATTATCTGGCTTTTGGTGAAAATTTTATGGGCTTCACAGAGAATAAGGACTTAACTACAGCTTTAAGGACCCCTTTAAGGACGGTCGGTGTGCCACGCTCCGAGCTGCAGCATCGCGGCACAAACCACTGGATCATTTCTAAGCTGATGGCTCTGTGGATACGAGACCGTCATGTGCTCTTTCTTTGGTTATCACAGAGCTGGACATCAGCCATTTTCCCGGCAGAATTTCACCTTTTAACAAGAGATTTTGTCATGGAAAGCCGCGCGGAGGCTTCGCGCATCATGACCGATTCACTGATGAAGCGAGACAAAGAAACCTCCGTTTCGGAGTGTTAGAGGACAAAGTTTGGACATGTCTATTTCGGCTTTCAGTGCTTACCAGTCGAGTGAGTATAAGAGAACTTGTGGAGAGCTGGACATGTCCCAACTTGTCCTCTAACACTCCGAAACGGTGTTCATGACAAAATCTCTTGTTAAAAGTGAAATCTGCCGGAAAATTACTGATGTCCAGCTCTTGTGATAACCAGAGAAAGAGCACACGACGGTCTCGTATCCACAGAGCCATCAACTTAGAAATGATCCAGTGGTTGTGCCGCAACATCGCAGCTCTGAGCGCGGCGCACCGACCGTCCTTAAAGGGGTCCTTAAAGCTGTAGTTAAAGTCCTTATTCTCTGTGAAGCCCGTAAAATTTTCACCAAAAGCCAGATAAAGTGTTTGAATGGTTTCCAGGTGCCAGTCACTAACAGCTTCTGAAAAAATTCTGATGGAAAAAAAGTCCTTATCATTCCGCCATTTCCAGACAATGAAATCCGATGAGGGGGCGGGATCACTCATTCCACAAGGCCATGCTCACAGGCGAATGACGTCACCGACAGGCGTGGAAAAACTCACGCATGCGCACGAGGGTTCAAACATGTCTGACGTAAAAACATATGAATGAATCCATATAGTTTTAAAAAAAAAATAAAAAGGGCTGTTACTTTATGGACACACCACGTATATTACAGTTATGGACAGGAGTGGAAGAACCCACAAAACGCAGTATAATACATTAAAATTTTACGCGATCCAGCAATGTAAAAAAGTATGTTTTTAATTCTTTTAATTAAAATCACGTGTTCACAACTGTACATTTCCATAATAATGGTGTGAATGTCTGCTCAATCTATGAGCCAGTAGTTATACTTCACTGATGAAGTCAAATGACAAGACAACCAGGCACAGCGGTGGCAAGACGAGCTAACAGCATGGCCACTAAACGAAAGCTGCAAACAAGTGTGGGAGTTCAGTAAAATGTCAGGTTTATTATGAGGAGATGAAAGTAATAACTGGGAATGTAAAATGGACTACATTTATATAGCTCATTTCCATCTGCGTCAAATGCTCAAAGCACTTTACAATGATGCCTCACATTCACCCATTCATACAGACACACTCACACACTGATGTCAGGGTCCTGCCATGCAAGGCGCTCACTACACACTGGGAGCAACTCTGGGATTAAGGACCTTGCCCAAGTGCCCTGAGTGATTTTCCAGTCTGGCTGTGTTTTGAACCAAGGACCTTCTGGTCTAAAACCCATCACTTAACCTCTAGACCATCACCTCCCTATATTTTACTTTTTTAAATTGAGTACAAGTTTTCTTATTGCCCATCTGTTAACATGTGTCAGGATGACAATGATAAATTTCTGCAGAAAATGAATTTCCAAAGTGCGATTTTAGCGTCTGTTTTGACGCGCTTCATTACATCAACCTGCTCTGTATTCTCACTGGAACTAATAATCAAAACAATTATATTCAGAATCAATATTTCAAAGCTGCCACCAAAGCAAATTTAATGTGTGTTGACAGGTTTATTTTGCAGGGTGGGGTGGGGGTGGGCATCACCTGTATGACGTGTCATAAGTTCTTGATTTGTACATTGTTGTGATTGTTAAACATCAGTGCAGTGATGCAGATTCTGATTTAAACATTAATGAACAAGAGCAATCACAGATTTATGACGTCCACCAGTCTGGATCCGGATCACCTCCAAAATTCAGTGGGGTCTTCTATGCCCTAATATTTATCTGTGGTGCAAATTTGTTGAGAATCCAAGTAGTTTTGATGTAATCCTTTAAGGCGTATACACAGTGGACTGCCTAGTTTCTCTGAATAAGTTTAAATCTAACCTTAAAGACGTAGAGGCAGCTTCTTTATAGATAGTTTCCATTTTCAGAAAAGAAGCTTGTGAAGCAGCAGGACCTTCGTGGTCACAGGTGCATGTTAGCATACTCTGTGATCCACATCCTGTTCGTGACGCCAGATTGAAGCAGCAGGACCTTCGTGGCCGGGACGACGGTGGGGATTGAACCCACGCGGCTCGCACAAAAGACCGTTCCTCTACCAGGTCAGCCAAAGGGGAACTCCCCGTTAGCCAAGCTGGCGGGAACGTCTTTTCAATTGGGACCTGGGACTTTCATCCCGCTACACTTGTATAAAGTGCCAAAGACATTTTCTGTTAAAAGCAGACAACAGACTGATTCCTATGCATTTTGACCTGCCAAGTCCAAAAATTACTGTTGGCATGTGTCAGATCCCGTTTTTTTTAGATACACAGCACACGCTCACCCTCCAATGAGTGTGTTTGTGTACAAAACCAGCTCTCCGTCTCTGGGGTCCGACCTTCATGTCTCCACGGGTATTACCCGGCAGGGCTGCACAAAGGCTGTTCAAGCTGGTGGCGAGGAGATTCGTCTAGTCGCTCACTGCCTCCATCCGGACGTCCACCCCACTGACGCTGATCTCGCACCCCGATCGAATAGCCTTCTCAGGAACCAGGATACGAACCGGCCACGCCCGTTAACAGCAGCTCTCCTCTTATGGATCAGGGCTCTTGGAATGTTGCTAGATTTTGAATTTAGTGACTCATACAGCGAGTCCCCAGGATGTGTTATTTTCATTAAAAAATCAGACTAACCTTTTAGAGCCTTTTTGATGTTGTACACCCAATAAACTTTAAATTTTACACCTTAAGAAGCATCAATAATCCAATGTCCGAGCCGTAACACTTTAACTGCATGCTTGAAATTTATTGCAGGTTTTGCAAGTGCCAATAACATAATCCACATAGATTATATGGTGATAATCTCACAACAGTAATTCAAGTATAATTAGAATAATGATTGGCAGAGATTTTTGTTTTTAATTCAATAATTCTGACTGATCTTACTTTGACTGGGACTGGATTGACTTCTTAACAATTTTTTCTAGGAGTGAGGAAGGAGGTTTTTGAGGTTAGGGTCCCCAGCTCGATGAACTTGATTTCCTCTTCATCAGCTATTAATCTTTAGCTGACCACGATCCTTGTGTGATGTTGTAGTCCTTCAGGAAGTTAATCCACATAAGAATTTATTCCGTCTTCAATCAACCAAAAGTTGATCTAATCCATTCTGGTATGCATGATGTTCCTTGAGAGAGAAATCGTTGAACATTCCCCACTCAGACTTAAGGCCAGTGGTTACTCTCCGTTGTTCTGCTACTCCGTAACTGGACGGCCTGAGTAGGAGTTGAAATCTCTCTCAAATGATCTTTTATGGCTCCAGTCCTCTCACTCCACCATTCCAATTGCTGCTCACAAGATGGTCAAGTCTTGTGATCTCCTCGTAGCAGGGGAGTAGTGGCAACAGCACCTCTCCTGGAAGAATAACCCCGTTTTCTGGTGTTTCACAGTTTATATATGTGCTTGACTCTTGTTGTCCTCAGATGATCTTGGTTACCATGGGGACGCTGTTGACTCAAAACCTCCTCCCTTCTCCTTCTGCTTACTGGAAATCTCTGCAGCCCTTGCCAGTAACTTATTTCTCAAGTTCCTCTTTTCTGTTAACACGTCAGCTTTTCCGAGAATTCATTCTTTTAAATCATTTCTTCAAAATCACATCAATCATATTCAATCATTTCATTACAACTCTCTTTCACATAAAAACAATTCATATGATCATATACAAACATTTTCATTCCTTATTATTCATTTCATATTTTACCAACATCTTAATCATTTGATCAGTTGTTTAACATCAGCTTTTCTTGCCCTGCTTGCGACATCTTCTTCACTTCCTCTTTTTCTCTGACTCTGCACTCTTTATGAAAAACAACTCATATTTCACTTATTTGTAACATACTTTTTCTAATACTTTTTCTCAACTCTTAATTTTAACACATTAATACTTCATTTGATCATACTTGTCATGTTAGAATCATTCTTAGACATATTCCCTCGTCTTCACCACCGAGTTCATTCCGTGGGCCTCCCCATTTGTAATGGAAAAGTCCAGTATGACCTCACTTACTCCTGGAAGGTACCAAACACTGTGCAGTTTTATCCAACAGCATGTATATTAATCCCATGGCACGTATTATATTCCAAGATGAAACAAGCTGAAAGCAAGCTTAAAGTCAT
This sequence comes from Thalassophryne amazonica, assembly GCF_902500255.1. Classification (NCBI taxonomy): domain Eukaryota; kingdom Metazoa; phylum Chordata; class Actinopteri; order Batrachoidiformes; family Batrachoididae; genus Thalassophryne; species Thalassophryne amazonica. Next base: position 56,959,126 of record NC_047119.1, on the reverse strand, counting down.
CTTTCCTGACACATGCTGTATCTTTACCCCTTCACCCCCTAATTTGCATAACAAAATGGCAGCCAATTCCATCAATATTTCCACAATTTTGTTGTATAGTACTATAAAGCAAACTAAACCTTTTCTGCTCTGGGTGTGAATGTTTAGTTATTCCTCGGCCTCCTTTAGCAGTAATGGTACTTGTAATAAGGTAGCTTATTCGTAGCTTTGGAGGCCAGGCTGGGCGAATTGGAGACTCGGCTCCGCACCGTGGAAAATTCTACAGCTAGCCAGGCCCCTGTAGTCGGTGCGGACCAAGGTAGCTTAGCTGCCGTTAGTTCCCCCCCTGACAGATCCCGAGCAGCCGGGAAAGCAGGCCGACTGGGTGACTGTGAGGAGGAAGTGTAGCCGTAAACAGAAGCCCCGTGTACACCGCCAACCCGTTCACATTCTAACCGTTTTCCTCACTCGACGACACACCCGCCGAGGATCAAACTCTGGTTATTGGCGACTGTTTTGAGAAATGTGAAGTTAGCGACACCAGTAACCATAGTCAATTGTCTTCCGGGGGCCAGAGCAGGCGACACTGAAGGAAATTTGAAACTGCTGGCTAAGGCTAAGCGTAAATTTGGTAAGATTGTAATTCACGTCGGCAGTAATGACACCCGGTTACGCCAATCGAGGTCACTAAAATTAACATTAAATCGGTGTGTAACTTTGCAAAAACAATGTCGGACTCTGTAGTTTTCTCTGGGCCCTCCCCAATCAGACCGGGAGTGACATGTTTAGCCGCATGTTCTCCTTGAATTGCTGGCTGTCTGAGTGGTGTCCAAAAAATGAGGTGGGCTTCATAGATAATTGGCAAAGCTTCTGGGGAAAACCTGGTCTTGTTAGGAGAGACGGCATCCATCCCACTTTGGATGGAGCAGCTCTCATTTCTAGAAATCTGGCCAATTTTCTTAAATCCTCCAAACCGTGACTATCCAGGGTTGGGACCAGGAAGCAGAGTTGTAGTCTTACACACCTCTCTGCCGCTTCTCTCCCCCTGCCATCCCCTCATTGCTCCATCCCCGTAGAGACGGTGCCTGTTCCCAGACTACCAATAACCAGCAAAAATCTATTTAAGCATAAAAATTCAAAACAAAAAATAATATAGTACCTTCAACTGCACCACAGAACTTAAAACAGTTAAATGTGGTATATTTAACATTAGGTCTCTCTCTCTTCTCAGTCCCTGTGGTAAATGATATAATAATTGATCAACATATTGATTTATTCTGCCTTACAGAAACATGGTTACCGCAGGATGAATATGTTAGTTTCAATGAGTCAACACCCCCGAGTCACACTAACTGTCAGAATGCTCGTAGCATGGGCCGGGGCGGAGGATTAGCAGCAATCTTACATTCAGTTATTAATTAATCAAAAACCCAGACAGAGCTTTAATTCATTTGAAAGCTTGTCTCTTAGTCTTGTCCATCCAAATTGGAAGTCCCAAAAACCAGTTTTATTTGTTATTATCTATCGTCCACCTGGTCGTTACTGTGAGTTTCTCTGTGAATTTTCAGACCTTTTGTCTGACTTAGTGCTTAGCTAGCAGATAAGATAATTATAGTGAGCGATTTTAACATCCACACAGATGCTGCGAATGACAGCCTCAACACTGCATTTAATCTATTATTAGACTCTATTGGCTTTGCTCAAAAACTAATGAGTCACCCACCACTTTAATCATATCTTCGATCTTGTTCTGACTTATGGTATGGAAATAGAAGACTTAACCAGTATTCCCTGAAACTCCCTTCTGTCTGATCATTTCTTAATAACATTTACATTTACTCTGATGGACTACCCAGCAGTGGGAATAAGTTTCATTACACTAGAAGTCTTTCAGAACGCGCTGTTAACTAGGTTTAAGGATATGATTCCTTCTTTAGTTCTCTAATGCATTATACCACCACAGTGCAGAGTAGCTACCTAACTCTGTAAGGGAGATAGAGTATCTCGTCAATAGTTTTACATCCTCATTGAAGACAACTTTGGATGCTGTAGCTCCTCTGAAAAAGAGAGCTTTAAATCAGAAGTGTCTGACTCCGTGGTATAACTCACAAACTCGTAGCTTAAAGCAGATAACCCGTAAGTTGGAGAGGAAATGGCGTCTCACTAATTTAGAAGATCTTCACTTAGCCTGGAAAAAGAGTCTGTTGCTCTATAAAAAGCCCTCAGTAAAGCTAGGACATCTTTCTACTCATCACTAATTGAAGAAAATAAGAACAACCCCAGGTTTCTTTTCAGCACTGTAGCAGGCTGACAAAGAGTCAGAGCTCTATTGAGCTGAGTATTCCATTAACTTTAACTAGTAATGACTTCATGACTTTCTTTGCTAACAAAATTTTAACTATTAGAGAAAAAATTACTCATAACCATCCAAAGACGTATCGTTATCTTTGGCTGCTTTCAGTGATGCCGGTATTTGGTTAGACTCTTTCTCTCTGATTGTTCTGTCTGAGTTATTTTCATTAGTTACTTCATCCAAACCATCAACATGTTTATTAGACCCCATTCCTACCAGGCTGCTCAAGGAAGCCCCTACCATTATTTAATGCTTCGATCTTAAATATGATCAATCTATCTTTGTTAGTTGGCTATGTACCACAGGCTTTTAAGGTGGCAGTAATTAAACCATTACTTAAAAGCCATCACTTGAACCAACTATCTTAGCTAATTATAGGCCCAATCTCCAACCTTCCTTTTCTCTCAAAAATTCTTGAAAGGGTAGTTGTAAAACAGCTAACTGATAATCTGCAGAGGAATGGTCTATTTGAAGAGTTTCAGTCAGGTTTTAGAATTCATCATAGTACAGAAACAGCATTAGTGAAGGTTACAAATGATCTTCTTATGGCCTCGGACAGTGGACTCATCTCTGTGCTTGTTCTGTTAGACCTCAGTGCTGCTTTTGATACTGTTGACCATAAAATTTATTACAGAGATTAGAGCATGCCATAGGTATTAAAGGCACTGCGCTGCGGTGGTTTGAATCATATTTGTCTAATAGATTACAATTTGTTCATGTAAATGGGAATCTTCTTCACAGACTAAAGTTAATTATGGAGTTCCACAAGGTTCTGTGCTAGGACAATTTTATTCACTTTATACATGCTTCCCTTAGGCAGTATTATTAGACGGTATGCTTAAATTTTCATTGTTACGCAGATGATACCAGCTTTATCTATCCATGTAGCCAGAGGCACACACCAATTAGCTAAACTGCAGGATTGTCTTATAGACATAAAGACATGGATGACCTCTAATTTCCTGCTTTTAAACTCAGATAAAACTGAAGTTATTGGTACTTGGCCCCACAAATCTTAGAAACATGGTGTCTAACCAGATCCTTACTCTGGATGGCATTACCCTGACCTCTAGTAATACTGTGAGAAATCTTGGAGTCATTTTTGATCAGGATATGTCATTCAAAGCGCATATTAAACAAATATGTAGGACTGCTTTTTTGCATTTACGCAAATCTCTAAAATCAGAAAGGTCTTGTCTCAGAGTGATGCTGAAAAACTAATTCATGCATTTATTTCATCTAGGCTGGACTATTGTAATTCATTATTATCAGGTTGTCCTAAAAGTTCCCTAAAAAGCCTTCAGTTAATTCAAAATGCTGCAGCTAGATTACTGACGGGGACTAGAAGGAGAGAGCATATCTCACCCATATTGGCCTCTCTTCATTGGCTTCCTGTTAATTCTAGAATAGAATTTAAAATTCTTCTTCTTACTTATAAGGTTTTGAATAATCAGGTCCCATCTTATCTTAGGGACCTCGTAGTACCATATCACCCCAATAGAGCGCTTCGCTCTCAGACTGCAGCTTACTTGTAGTTCCTAGGGTTTGTAAGAGTAGAATGGGAGGCGAGCCTTCAGCTTTCAGGCTCCTCTCCTGTGGAACCAGCTCCCAATTCAGATCAGGGAGACAGACACCCTCTCTACCTTTTAAGATTAGGCTTAAAACTTTCCTTTTTGCTAAAGCTTATAGTTAGGGCTGGATCAGGTGACCCTGAACCCATCCCTTAGTTATGCTGCTATAGACGTAGACTGCTGGGGGGTTCCCATGATGCACTGTTTCTTTCTCTTTTTGCTCTGTATGCACCACTCTGCATTTAATCATTAGTGATCGATCTCTGCTCCCCTCCACAGCATGTCTTTTTTCCTGGTTCTCTCCCTCAGCCCCAACCAGTCCCATGCAGAAGACTGCCCTCCCTGAGCCTGGTTCTGCTGGAGGTTTCTTCCTGTTTAAAGGAGTTTTTCCTTCCCACTGTAGCCAAGTGCTTGCTCACAGGGGGTCGTTTTGACCGTTGGGGTTTTACATAATTATTGTATGGCCTTGCCTTACAATATAAAGCGCCTTGGGGCAACTGTTTGTTGTGATTTGGCGCTATATAAAAAAAATTGATTGATTGATGATTGATTGATTAGGTTTTCACTGTGATTCGAAAGAAATTTTAATATAAAGAATCCTGTTTTGTGGGGTTTTTTGTTCATTTGTGATTGCAAAACACCAGCCCCAATGCCCCCTTTTAATCATCATGAAGAGGAATATCATTCCAAGCTGCATATGAGCAAATGTGTACATCCACCTTTTGATCACAAGTTTACTACAAGAATAAAGCGTAATAAAATTAAGTTTCGTGACTGAATGATTTATGCCGGTAATAATTCCCTTCTTTAAAAAAAAAATGTCATCATGTTTTATTCTCTGCTTACATTACCAGCCTAAGGCACAGTGTTAAATCAGGAGTATGTCATATATAAACCATGATACTGCAGGCTGTGGTTATTAGGATGCTGTCAGAGGCATACACTCCTCTGATTCCCTTGGTCTCTATCCAACTATGGTTGTATGTATTATATGAATTTTAGCAAAATATCTTTAAGATATCTCATCCAGTTTTGATTACACTTGCACATACTTGTCTATAACTAGGAAGATGATAGATGATTTAGGCTACGATTTGTAATTGAGATGTTTCTACAGCTTCATTGGAGTCCACCTGGAGTAAATTCACTTGATTGGATATAATTTGGAAAGACACACACACACACACACACACACACACACACACACACACACACACACACACACACACACACACACACACACACACACACACACACACCACACACACACACACACACACACACACTGTCTACATATAAGGTTCCACAGTTGATAGTGCATGTCAGAGCACAAACCAAGCATGAAGTCAAAGGAATTGTCTGTAGACCCTTGAGACAGGACTGTCTCGAGGCAACAAATTTGGGGAAGGGTACAGAAACATTTCTGCTGCTTTAAGGTCCCAATGAGCACAACATCTGGAAGTAGAAGTCGTTTCAGATCATCCAGGGCCTGGTTTTCATAAAGCAAACCTATTCTTTCAGTCTACTAAACTTTCATAGTGGGCTACAATTAGTTGGCCAACATTATCAGTCTAATCACCATTTCACATTGATGGCTAAACTTGTAGATTAGCTGTCTTACCTTAGTCGACTGTTTTCACAGACATAATGTCCTTGCGCGTGCTGTTGCTGAGAGATGGCTCCATGCGCGACAGTTTTGTTTACTTCCCAGGTTGGTCGTTATCATGAACTATCCAGCCTTTGTTTCGTTAACTGGCTTGATTAACATTTATGGACCCATATGAACATAAACTGCAGAACGACGTGCTTAGCACTTAGCCTAGCAGTTTCTTCTTCTACATTTTCGTCAATTTTTTTGTGCACACAACGCTGCTCAGCATAACAGAAACGCCTTGTGGCTTGTGTGAGAACTGTCACAAACACATCATGACAGTCGTCTGATGCAACCACAGCCAAAAGCAGAGGAGGTTCTCCTTTTGAATGAATACAGCGATGTAGGAGTGCCTTAGAGTGTTCCATCAAGTGGTGGTACATGATAGCTGTCATTTTTTGAGGTAAGACACTGAAGTTTTATCAACTAAAATACACTCAACAAAAATATAAACGCAACACTTTGGTTTTGCTCCCATTTTGTATGAGATGAACTCAAAGATCTAAATCTTTTTCCACATACACAATATCACCATTTCTCTCAAATATTGTTCACAAACCAGTCTAAATCTGTGATAGTGAGCACTTCTCCTTTGCTGAGATAATCCATCCCACCTCACAGGTGTGCCATACCAAGATGCTGATTAGACACCATGATTAGTGCACAGGTGTGCCTTAGACTGCCCACAATAAAAGGCCACTCTGAAAGGTGCAGTTTTATCACACAGCACAATGCCACAGATGTCGCAAGATTTGAGGGAGCGTGCAGTTGGCATGCTGACAGCAGGAATGTCAACCAGAGCTATTGCTCGTGTATGAATGTTCATGTCTCTACCATAAGCCGTCTCCAAAGTTGTTTCAGAGAATTTGGCAGTACATCCAACCAGCCTCACAACCGCAGACCACATGTAACCACACCAGCCCAGGACCTCCACATCCAGCATGTTCACCTCCAAGACGTCTGAGACCAGCCACTTGTACAGCTGCTGAAACAATCGGTTTGCATAACCAAAGAATTTCTGCACAAACTGTCAGAAACCGTCTCAGGGAAGCTCATCTGCATGCTCGTCGTCCTCATCGGGGTCTCGACCTGACTCCAGTTCGTCGTCGTAACCGACTTGAGTGGGCAAATGCTCACATTCGCTGGCGTTTGGCACGTTGGAGAGGTGTTCTCTTCACGGATGATGCCAAGGAGATGTGTTGCACTGCATGAGGCAAATGGTGGTCACACCAGATACTGACTGGTATCCCCCCCCCAATTAAACAAAATTGCACCTTTCAGAGTGGCCTTTTATTGTGGGCAGTCTAAGGCACACCTGTGCACTAATCATGGTGTCTAATCAGCATCTTGATATGGCACACCTGTGAGGTGGGATGGATTATCTCAGCAAAGGAGAAGTGCCTCACTATCACAGATTTAGACTGGTTTGTGAACAATATTTGAGGGAAATGGTGATATTGTGTATGTGGAAAAAGTTTTAGATCTTTGAGTTCATCTCATACAAAATGGGAGCAAAACCAAAAGTGTTGCGTTATATTTTTGTTGAGTATAAGATTTGCCTCCTCTGTAGCAGGCTAGAAGGTTTCGTCGGGTAATGTGAAACTTCAGCCCAACTAAGCGCTTTGTGGAACAACTAATGTCAAAAACTAGTCACCTAAGTTGAGTTTATTCAAGTCAACTAGATTAGACTGTCTTTATGATGCTTCCTAGAGCTGGCTCCGAACCAACTAAAATGAGCCAAGAGGTCCTAAGTCAGAGAGTGACCAGAACTGTACCACTCTGTCAGAGCTCCAGGAATTCCTCTGGAGAGAGGAGAATCATTCCACAAGGACAACCATCTCTGCAGCAATCCACAATCAGGCCTGTAGTGTAGAGTGACCAGACAGAAGCCATCCTTAGGAAAAGGCACATAGCAGCCCACCTGGAGTTTGTCAAAAGGCACCTGAAGGACTCTCAGACCATGAGAAACAAAATTCTTTGGTCTGATGAGACAAAAGTTTGAACTCTTTGGTGTGAATGCCAGACGTCATGTTTGGAGGGAAATGGAGGTACATCCCTAGAGTGAAGCATGGTGGTGGCAGCATAATGCTGTGCGGGATGTTTTTTCAGCAGCAGGCAACTGGAAGACTAGTCAGATTGAGGGAAAGATGAATGCAGCACTGTACAGAGACATTCCTGGATGAAAACCTGCTCCAGAGCGCTCTGACTCAGACTGGGGTGCCGTCGGGTGTCGCCGACGAATGCTCCCCCCCTAAAAATCAGTCCACCCTGCCTTCACTGTGCATGTGTCATTTCTGTGTTGTCAGCCGCAGTTAATTGATTATCACCTCATTTCTGCTTAAAACTGCACTCAGTCATCATCTATCTGAGCAACAGATATCTGAAGCTTTTGTACAGCAATCATTTCCATATAAATTCAGCATTATTTCATAATAAAAGACAGAGGACGTGATCAGAGCGCAGCAGCAGCATGAGCTGCTAGCTGCTGCGTTCACTGCACCTCCTTCATTTCAAAGCGTCAGTAGCAACACACGATTATCGCCTCGTTTCTGCTTAAAACTGACTTTAGAATCATGTAAGAGGTTTTACCTTGTCATCTGATGGCTAATAATCACATTATTTCCCTTGATCGCTTTGGGTGTAGAGACTTGGTCTCAGACAAACTGCTGTGGTCCCAAATGATGCATGTGCAGTGGAGGCAAGGCGGACCATTTGTTGGGGGGGACCATTTGGTCTGCGACAACGGTTTATCTTTCAGCAGAACAATGACCTGTACACAGCCAAGTTATCAAAGGAGTGCTTCAGGACAACTCTGTGAATGTCCTTGAGTGGCCCAGCCAGAGCCCAGACCTGAATTTGATGAACATCTCTGGAGAGATCTGAAAATGGTTGTTCACCGATGCTCCCCATCCAACCTGATGGAGCTTGAGAGGTGCTGTAAAGAGGAATGGACAAAACTGCCCAAAGACAGGTGCACCAAGCTTATGGCATCATTCAAGAAGACTTGAGGCTGTAATTGCTGCCAAAGGTGCATCAACAAAGTATTGAGCAAAGGGGTGTGAATACTTATGTACACGTGATTTCTTTCTTTTTTAAGTACTATTAAATTTGCAAAAAGAGAGAATTTTTTATGTTGTCATTATGGGGTGTTGTGAGTAGAATTTTGTGAAAAAAAAAAGAATTTCATTACTATTAAATTTGCAACAAAAAAGAAAACTTTTTTCATGTTGTCATTATGGGGTGTTGTGAGTAGAATTTTGTGGAAAAAAGAAAAAAGAATTTCACCCATTTCAGAATAAGGCTTTAACATGACAAAATGTGGGAAAGTGAAACGCTGTGAATACTTTCTAGATGCTCTGTACCCTGATGCAGCTGGAGGCTGGCAATTGAAGAGGATGAAGAACTACCTGGGAAAATATAAAGAAGACAGAAGATTACATGAAAATGGCAAGTGTCCAAGTGTTCATGGAATTGTGCAAATATACATCAGGATGCATTTAATAAGTCTGCTGCTGCAAACATTCATAGTATCCACGGCATCCAGGTCAAAGGATAAGTCAAATGTTGGTGGTATTGTACAAACTGCGTCCTTACTACCAACTTACTGACTTTGTTGGTTCCCCACCGATGTTACTACATACTAATTATTGTTTGCAGGGCAGGCCAACGTATTGGTAGCCCACTGAGCTACCTGCTCTACGAGTTGAAGAGAAAATATTTTTAAAAGTACAATATATATCCCCTTGGAGATAATTCTTGACATTTTTATTTATCCCTCTCACTTTGAGAAAAGGCCATCCATGTTGTTATCTTGTAGTTACACACATTTATCTGACAGATTCAGGAAGCCACAGCCAGGCTGCAGAGTTTCCGATTCCTTAATTGGTTCCCTGAAGAACTCAGTTTCACAGATCGCGCTGAAAGTTTAATGAGTGTGGGAGCCTTGTTACATGTCACATTTTGTTTCTGGTTCTGAACGTGGTTCTGCGAGGTGAGTGCACCGTGTTGTCTCGACAGGACGCCCTCATTCTAAAGTTAACAGCAAACCAAAACTGAGGATGGACCACATGAGGAAAATGAACAACTCATGATCAACGGCATTTAACAAAACTCTGAAAAACACTGTGATGGAGTTATGAACACAAAACTGTTTGACCTACAATACAAGGAAATTTGGGAAGTGTTACATGAAGAACATAAAATATAACTAACACAGTTAAATATATGTTTTATAAATTCTGTTGGTCTGATTTTTGTTTGTAAATAAAGTAAAATATGTACATGTCTCCATATACATTTCAACATGCTTTACTTTTCTTCTTCCCCGCTTTTTAATATTATTATGGAAATATTGGAGGAGTGGGGTACAATTAGTTATACCTAACAGCTAACGTTAGCTTATCTAGCCGGCTGTAGCACCGTTTATCGTAGCTTACAAAATAATTGGTTCTTTTCTGTTTGATAACCCACATAATTCATACTTTTGTCCACATTTATTTTAAATGTATTTGTTAATACCATTATTGTAGGTTTAACTACATTATTATACTTATACACTAATTACCATTTTTGTTTATCTTGTTAGCTTGCTAGGTATGGTTAGCTTATTAATGGCTAATTAGCTCTTCTAAACTAGAACTAGCTTATTTTCGTTATTTACAATTTTATTTTACATGGTGTAAATTTTAATGATTCATCAGTTTATGTGTTCTTTTTAAAGATATCAACATATAGTACCTAAGTTCTTAGGTTTCCATTTCATAGCATATAGATTATGCTTTTTATTTCCTATAGTATGCTAGCAGAGTTACTTTAGATAAATACAATACACATTACATCATAGCTTCTGTTTCTATAATAAAATACCATGAACAAATCTTCTCCTGTATTAATATTTAGGTTTTAATACCTACTCCTGTATATTATATAGTACCATGTTTATTGTATAAGTTGTTTATTACCCTTTATATTTAAATATAGTTATATATATATGATGTCTTATCTTTCTTATGCGTTATTAATTATTATATATACTTTTTTCTTGAGCCGCTTGGGTGGGTAGGGAGGGTTCCCATGGGATAAAAAAGCTTTTCAACCTACCATCCCTGGTTCTCAAGACCAGGCACCTAAGTGGCTCTACTCTACTCTTTTCTACTCTTCTATTTTACTCTTCCTTTTTAGATATTTAGATATACCTTAGTATACGAGCATAATTCTGCCTTAGAATTGGAATATATAAGATATACCCTACTGAATTTTCATGGAACTCCTGCAGATAAACTCCATGAAAAATTCTGTACGGTGAATTTTGTGAGAGCTTTTATTAGGATTTTTTTTTTTCCCTCTGAAATGTGGATGCATTTCCACATGTGAAACTTTCCTCATTCATTATAAAAATAACACCTTTTCTTACTGAAAGTTTGCATTATTTACATTTATAGCATATGAAGTGTAGATGTACGACAAATGTGTGACTTTGGTAATCTCATGTACCTTCCGACACTGTGCATTCCTAAGATGTATCATATAAGTGAAAAAGAAGACAGCAGGCTACAGGACTTTTTTCTTATTACTCTATGCCAGAGTTTGGTACTGACATAACACTAAATATAGGGAGATAATGGTCTAGAACAGGGGTGGGCAACAGTGTACCATGAAGGGCAAAGACAGTACAGGTTTTCTTTGCAGCCAATCACCTCAGCAGTTGATTTCATTGATGATCAGGGCCTGTATCCATGAAGCAGCCTAAAGCTCAAAATAGCTCCTAGTGATGTACTAAGGAAAATCTGAGAATTCCTCAAATTCGTAGACATTTCTTAGAATTTTTCTTTGGTAAGATGAAGGTTGTCAGCAACCACCTAAGAGAGCTCTTAAGGTGCCAAACTGGTCGGAGTAGGGAGGAGGACTTTTAGGAAGCCTAAGAGTGTATTAAGCAGAGAAAATGGCAGAAAAGACAGAGAGGAAGCAGAGATATTCTCCATATGTAGGTTGACAGTGAGTCAGTAACACACTTCTTGCTTTATCTACATAATTATTTTATGTTATTTTACTGTCTTAATGCATTTATATGTTGTTTAGATTCTTGTTATCATATGTGCACTTTTAATATCATCATTATTTTTATTATTAGTCGTTAATATTATATTGTTATTTTCTTTTATTATTGCATTTATTTTGTCATTTAATTCTTAAATTGATCACAATGGAAATAAGTATTTTTACTTTCTTGTGTCATCCATGCATTTTTAACGTATTTACAATGATATTATGTACTCACAATGAACGTACTAAATAAACTCACGCATACACGCAGGCTATATATATTCGGCGTGTGAATGAGGTACATTCAGACATTTTCAAGCTGTGTAAAATTAATTTAATTTTGCTGAGTTTCCACATCATAACAAGGTTATCCTCACAATTACGCGTCTTAATGCAGTTCAGGTTATATGATTGGTTGATTTTACTGTCTATTCATGACTAGGAGGGCAGAGCGCATTTGTTTTTTTTATTTCTCCTCCCCTTTCCATGACAACCAATCACAGCACCTAGAGGACTGAGTCATGCCAACCAACGGGGTCAACCCCGCCTCCTCACAAAGATGGGAGTTTCTGTCCCCTCCTTGCTCAGACTTCCTCTCAGACACCTGTTGGCTCACTCTTAGGCGAAGATTCTTTGCCAGGAAATTTTAGTCTAAGTTAGGAACTCTTTGAGAGGACTTTGATTTGCTTCATGGATACGGGCCCAGATGTTTTTAGCTGAGGGTAGAAGCGCATCTCTCAACCCACCTGCTGAGGTGACTGGTTGCAAGGAAAGCATGCACTGTCTTAGCCCTTGTTGCCCATTCCTGGTCTAAAGGTATGAAAACTGGTTTGTGGCCACAGGGTCCTTAGTTCAATTCCCTATCAAACAGGAAATTCATGAAGGTTCTTAATCCCTTCCATGGCAACACAGTGACATCACTGTGGGTGAATTTGAGGCATCATTATAAAGTGCTTTGAGTATCTGTATCAGATTAAAAAGCCCTAAACAAATGCCTTTTTTTGTGCACTGCAGAGCTTTTACTTCAAAGAAATAACAGTAAGTGGTGTGTCCATAAAGTAACGGTCCTTTTTATTTTTTTAAAAGCTATATGGATTTCATTCACATGTTTTTACGTCAGACATGCTTGAACCCTCGTGCGCATGCGTGAGTTTTTCCACACCTGTCGGTGACGTCATTCGCCTGTGAGCACGCCTTGTGGAAGGAGTGGTCCCGCCCCCTCGTCGCATTTTCATTGTCTGGAAATGGCGGAATGAAAAGGACTTTTTTTCCATCAGAATTTTTTCAGAAGCTGTTAGAGACTGGCACCTGGAAACCATTCAAAACATTTATCTGGCTTTTGGTGAAAATTTTATGGGCTTCACAGAGAATAAGGACTTTAACTACAGCTTTAAGGACCCCTTTAAGGACGGTCGGTGTGCCACGCTCCGAGCTGCAGCATCGCGGCACAAACCACTGGATCATTTCTAAGCTGATGGCTCTGTGGATACGAGACCGTCATGTGCTCTTTCTTTGGTTATCACAAGAGCTGGACATCAGCCATTTTCCGGCAGATTTCACTTTTAACAAGAGATTTTGTCATGGAAAGCCGCGCGGAGGCTTCGCGCATCATGACCGATTCACTGATGAAGCGAGACAAAGAACACCTCCGTTTCGGAGTGTTAGAGGACAAGTTTGGACATGTCTATTTCGGCTTTCAGTGCTTACCAGTCGAGTGAGTATAAGAGAACTTGTGGAGAGCTGGACATGTCCCAACTTGTCCTCTAACACTCCGAAACGGTGTTCATGACAAAATCTCTTGTTAAAAGTGAAATCTGCCGGAAAATTACTGATGTCCAGCTCTTGTGATAACCAGAGAAAGAGCACACGACGGTCTCGTATCCACAGAGCCATCAACTTAGAAATGATCCAGTGGTTTGTGCCGCAACATCGCAGCTCTGAGCGCGGCGCACCGACCGTCCTTAAAGGGGTCCTTAAAGCTGTAGTTAAAGTCCTTATTCTCTGTGAAGCCCGTAAAATTTTCACCAAAAGCCAGATAAAGTTTTTGAATGGTTTCCAGGTGCCAGTCACTAACAGCTTCTGAAAAAATTCTGATGGAAAAAAAGTCCTTATCATTCCGCCATTTCCAGACAATGAAAATCCGATGAGGGGGCGGGATCACTCATTCCACAAGGCATGCTCACAGGCGAATGACGTCACCGACAGGCGTGGAAAAACTCACGCATGCGCACGAGGGTTCAAACATGTCTGACGTAAAAACATATGAATGAAATCCATATAGTTTAAAAAAAAAATAAAAAGGGCTGTTACTTTATGGACACACCACGTATATTACAGTTATGGACAGGAAGTGGAAGAACCACAAAACGCAGTATAATACATTTAAAATTTTACGCGATCCAGCAATGTAAAAAAGTATGTTTTTAATTCTTTTAATTAAAATCACGTGTTCACAACTGTACATTTCCATAAATAATGGTGTGAATGTCTGCTCAATCTATGAGCCAGTAGTTATACTTCACTGATGAAGTCAAATGACAAGACACCAGGCACAGCGGTGGCAAGACGAGCTAACAGCATGGCCACTAAACGAAAGCTGCAAACAAGGTGTGGGAGTTTCAGTAAAATGTCAGGTTTTATTATGAGGAGATGAAAGTAATAACTGGGAATGTAAATGGACTACATTTATATAGCTCATTTCCATCTGCGTCAAATGCTCAAAGCACTTTACAATGATGCCTCACATTCACCCATTCATACAGACACACTCACACACTGATGTCAGGGTCCTGCCATGCAAGGCGCTCACTACACACTGGGAGCAACTCTGGGATTAAGGACCTTGCCCAAGTGCCCTGAGTGATTTTCCAGTCTGGCTGTGTTTTGAACCAAGGACCTTCTGGTCTAAAACCCATCACTTAACCTCTAGACCATCACCTCCCTATATTTTACTTTTTTAAATTGAGTACAAGTTTTCTTATTGCCCATCTGTTAACATGTGTCAGGATGACAATGATAAATTTCTGCAGAAAATGAATTTCCAAAGTGCGATTTTAGCGTCTGTTTTGACGCGCTTCATTACATCAACCTGCTCTGTATTCTCACTGGAACTAATAATCAAAACAATTATATTCAGAATCAATATTTCAAAGCTGCCACCAAAGCAAATTTAATGTGTGTTGACAGGTTTATTTTGCAGGGTGGGGTGGGGGTGGGCATCACCTGTATGACGTGTCATAAGTTCTTGATTTGTACATTGTTGTGATTGTTAAACATCAGTGCAGTGATGCAGATTCTGATTTAAACATTAATGAACAAGAGCAATCACAGATTATGACGTCCACCAGTCTGGATCCGGATCACCTCCAAAATTCAGTGGGGTCTTCTATGCCCTAATATTTATCTGTGGTGCAAATTTGTTGAGAATCCAAGTAGTTTTGATGTAATCCTTTAAGGCGTATACACAGTGGACTGCCTAGTTTCTCTGAATAAGTTTAAATCTAACCTTAAAGACGTAGAGGCAGCTTCTTTATAGATAGTTTCCATTTTCAGAAAAGAAGCTTGTGAAGCAGCAGGACCTTCGTGGTCACAGGTGCATGTTAGCATACTCTGTGATCCACATCCTGTTCGTGACGCCAGATTGAAGCAGCAGGACCTTCGTGGCCGGGACGACGGTGGGGATTGAACCCACGCGGCTCGCACAAAAGACCGTTCCTCTACCAGGTCAGCCAAAGGGGAACTCCCCGTTAGCCAAGCTGGCGGGAACGTCTTTTCAATTGGGACCTGGGACTTTCATCCCGCTACACTTGTATAAAGTGCCAAAGACATTTTCTGTTAAAAGCAGACAACAGACTGATTCCTATGCATTTTGACCTGCCAAGTCCAAAAATTACTGTTGGCATGTGTCAGATCCCGTTTTTTTTTAGATACACGGCACACGCTCACCCTCCAATGAGTGTGTTTGTGTACAAAACCAGCTCTCCGTCTCTGGGGTCCGACCTTCATGTCTCCACGGGTATTACCCGGCAGGGCTGCACAAAGGCTGTTCAAGCTGGTGGCGAGGAGATTCGTCTAGTCGCTCACTGCCTCCATCCGGACGTCCACCCCACTGACGCTGATCTCGCACCCCGATCGAATAGCCTTCTCAGGAACCAGGATACGAACCGGCCACGCCCGTTAACAGCAGCTCTCCTCTTATGGATCAGGGCTCTTGGAATGTTGCTAGATTTTGAATTTAGTGACTCATACAGCGAGTCCCCAGGATGTGTTATTTTCATTAAAAAATCAGACTAACCTTTTAGAGCCTTTTTGATGTTGTACACCCAATAAACTTTAAATTTTACACCTTAAGAAGCATCAATAATCCAATGTCCGAGCCGTAACACTTTAACTGCATGCTTTGAAATTTATTGCAGGTTTTGCAAGTGCCAATAACATAATCCACATAGATTATATGGTGATAATCTCACAACAGTAATTCAAGTATAATTAGAATAATGATTGGCAGAGATTTTTGTTTTTAATTCAATAATTCTGACTGATCTTACTTTGACTGGGACTGGATTGACTTCTTAACAATTTTTTCTAGGAGTGAGGGAAGGAGGTTTTTGAGGTTAGGGTCCCCAGCTCGATGAACTTGATTTCCTCTTCATCAGCTATTAATCGTTAGCTGACCACGATCCTTGTGTGATGTTGTAGTCCTTCAGGAAGTTAATCCACATAAGAATTTATTCCGTCTTCAATCAACCAAAAGTTGATCTAATCCATTCTGGTATGCAATGATGTTCCTTGAGAGAGAAATCGTTGAACATTCCCCACTCAGACTTAAGGCCAGTGGTTACTCTCCGTTGTTCTGCTACTCCGTAACTGGACGGCCTGAGTAGGAGTTGAAATCTCTCTCAAATGATCTTTTATGGCTCCAGTCCTCTCACTCCACCATTCCAATTGCTGCTCACAAGATGGTCAAGTCTTGTGATCTCCTCGTAGCAGGGGAGTAGTGGCAACAGCACCTCTCCCTGGAAGAATAACCCCGTTTTCTGGTGTTTCACAGTTTATATATGTGCTTGACTCTTGTTGTCCTCAGATGATCTTGGTTACCATGGGGACGCTGTTGACTCAAAACCTCCTCCCTTCTCCTTCTGCTTACTGGAAATCTCTGCAGCCCTTGCCAGTAACTTATTTCTCAAGTTCCTCTTTTCTGTTAACACGTCAGCTTTTCCGAGAATTCATTCTTTTAAATCATTTCTTCAAAATCACATCAATCATATTCAATCATTTCATTACAACTCTCTTTCACATAAAAACAATTCATATGATCATATACAAACATTTTCATTCCTTATTATTCATTTCATATTTTACCAACATCTTAATCATTTGATCAGTTGTTTAACATCAGCTTTTCTTGCCCTGCTTGCGACATCTTCTTCACTTCCTCTTTTTCTCTGACTCTGCACTCTTTATGAAAAACAACTCATATTTCACTTATTTGTAACATACTTTTTCTAATACTTTTTCTCAACTCTTAATTTTAACACATTAATACTTCATTTGATCATACTTGTCATGTTAGAATCATTCTTAGACATATTCCATCGTCTTCACCACTGAGTTCATTCCGTGGGCCTCCCCATTTGCAATGGAAAAGTCCAGTATGACCTCACTTACTCCTGGAAGGTACCAAACACTGTGCAGTTTAATCCAACAGCATGTATATTAATCCCATGGCACGTATTATATTCCAAGATGAAAACAAGCTGAAAGCAAGCTTAAAGTCATCTTTCCTGACACATGCTGTATCTTTACCCCTTCACCCCCTAATTTGCATAAAGCAAAATGGCAGCCAATTCCATCAATATTTCCACAATTTTTGTTGTATATGTACTATAAAAGCAAACTAAACACCCTTATCTATGTATTTTGACCTGCTGAATTCAAATATTGTTGATGGTAAGCTGTATTTTTACAAATTCACCCCTAATTTGCATAAAACAAAATGGCCGCTCATTTCATGAAGCGTTTCAAAAGTCTACTTGTGTTTGCATTAGAAGCGAAAATACAACTTCTATTTCTATGCATTTTGACATGCTGAGTTCAATTATTGTTGTTGGTAAACTGTATCTTTACTCCTTTACCCCTAATTTGCATAAAACAAAATGGCTGCCCGCTTCATCAAATTTGTCAGAAGTGTGGTGGTATTTGCTTTGGATGAGAAAATTCAACTTTCTATGTAATTTGACCTGCTGAATTTAAATATTGTTGTTGGAAAGCTGTATCCGTACTCCTTCACCCCATAATTAGCAAAAAAATTAATTAATTTAGTGACTCCCTGGTATTTTTGATTTGACAAAGGTAAGCAAATGAGCAAAATGAAGTAAAAAAGAATGATAGTTTTAAGTGAAACACATTTCTTGGATAAATATGCATGTCTTTAATGGTCAAAATGTGGGTAAAATTGTTCTAATACTATCTATCTAGTAATAGTGTGGTTACATTGTAATACAAATGTTCCTTATGTCTAATATGAACATTAAACTACCTGATACGTAATACAGTCTCATATGAACATGGAAAAACAACACTACTGTAGTGTAACACCTAACCCTAACCCTACACTAATATGAAGACTTTACAATGTTAAACCTAACAATATATATACGGCGGGCCAATAAAATGTTACCAATTTTCGGCACAATTCATAATTAATGACATGTTCAATCCACGCTGCTCTTCTTTGGATTATAGCTGCAACACGCACATTGAAGTTTGTGATGACATTGCCACACATCTCAAGATAGATGAAAAAGAAATTCGGAGAATCCCTGTAAATAAAAAATAAAAGTCTGTAAATAAAATTTTCGAATAAGTTCTCATTTCAAAAACTTGTGTACGATCAAAAAGTGGTAACATTTTATTGGCCCACCCTGTATATATATCAATTTCTACATTGATAGAAACATACTAATAAACACAAGGGGTTATCCCTACTGAAATTGGGCTATTAGTAAAAAAAGTAGAAAAGGGGGTGTTCACAATAATAGTAGCATCTACTGTTGACCCTACAAACTCAAAACTATTATGTTCAAACTGCTTTTTTAGCAATCCTGTGAATCACTAAACTAGTATTTAGTTGTATAACCACAGTTTTTCATGATTTCTTCACATCTGCGAGGCATTAATTTTGTTGGAACCAAGATTTTGCTTGGTTACTAGTGTGCTTGGGGTCATTGTCTTGTTGAAACACCCATTTCAAGGGCATGTCCTTTTCAGCATAAGGCAACATGACCTCTTCAAGTATTTTGACATATCCAACTGATCCATAATACCTGGTATGCGATATATAGGCCCAACACCATAGTAGGAGAAACATGCCCATATCATGATGCTTGCACCACCATGCTTCACTGTCTTCACTGTGAACTGTGGCTTGAATTCAGAGTTTGGGGGTTGTCTCACAAACTGTCTGCGGCCCTTGGACCCAAAAAGAACAATTTTACTCATCAGTCCACAAAATATTCCTCCATTTCTCTTTAGGCCAGTTGATGTGTTCTTTGGCAAATTGTAACCTCTTCTGCACATCTTTTATTTAACAGAGGGACTTTGTGGGGGATTCTTGCAAATAAATTAGCTTCACACAGGCGTCTTCTAACTGTCACAGCTCTTACAGGTAACTCCAGACTGTCTTTGATCATCCTGGAGCTGATCAGTGGGTGAGCCTTTGCCATTCTGTTTATTCTTCTATCCATTTTGATGGTTGTTTTCCGTTTTCTTCCACACATCTCTGTTTTTTTGTCCAGTTTAAAGCATTGGAGATCATTGTAGATGAACAGCCTATAATTTTTTGCAGCTGCGTATAAGTTTTCCCCTCTCCAATCAACTTCTTAATCAAACTACGCTGTTCTTCTGAACAATGTCTTGAACGTCTCATTTTCCTCAGGCTTTCAAAGAGAAAAGCATGTTCAACAGGTGCTGGCTTCATCCTTAAATAGGGGACACCTGATTCACACCTGTTTGTTCCACAAAATTGACAAACTCACTGACTGAATGCCGCACTACTATTATTGTGAACACCCCCTTTTCTACTTTTTTTTTTTTTTACTAATAGCCCAATTTCATAGCCTTAAGAGTGTGCATATCATGAATACTTGGTCTTGTTGGAATTGTGAGAATCTACTGAATCTACTGGTACCTTGTTTCCCATGTAACAATAAGAAATATACTCAAAACCTGGATTAATGTTTTTAGTCACATAGCACTACTATTATTCTGAACAGTATTGTATATTATACTACAAAACCAATACCACAAGATTGGAACTTGTCCACACAAACCAGCACACTAGAACATGAACATGCACAGATACAGATGAACAAAGTATCTCAGAGTCTTCTTTACATGAATGTAAAGGGATGAACTCCACAAATATATCAGGGAACAATGCAGTTTGATTGGCCATGTCTGTGCTGTGGCTGCTGCTGCTGCTGTTGAGTCACTGTGGTACAATGTACCTGGCCACTGGCCAGTGAGGCCTGCCCGGTGTCCAAAGCAGTAGCCCTCTCGTGTTGAAGCTTTATACATTATCTATGCTGGTTTTCACATAGTATTATCATTAGATTGTTCAGCATTTGTGATGAAAAAATACATGAGTCATTTACATGCCATCAAGGAATGAATATAATGATATTGTGATTTTTTTTAAATCCACAGGAGATGTTTTTCAACAGGAAAGTATAGGTAAAATTGACAAATACATGCATTTGTAGGCGTGATGAAGAAAAATTGGTATTGTTATCAATTTCTTTTGTAAAACAAGCTTCTACAAAGTATGAAAACAGCAGGCTGACATGTTGTTTCATGCTTATTAGGGATGAAGAAGAGAGATACAGCTTTCAAATAAGAAACTATGAACTTAGCAGTTCAAATAACACAAAGATAAGAGTTTTCATTGCCTTTCTTGAGCAAAAACAAGCAAACTTTGGGAAAACGTGATAAACCAGGTGGCCATTTTGTTTTATGCAAATTAGGCAGTGAAAAAGTAGAGATACAAAATACATAAGAATAGAACTTTTCTGTTTCTAATGCAAATACAAGTAAACTTGTGGGAAATTTGACAAAATGCGCTGCCATTTTGTTTCATGCAAATTAGATGGTGAAAGAGTAAAGATATAGCATGCAAACAGCATTTTTGAACTCAGCAAGTCAAAATACAGAAAATGCATTTGGTAGTCTGCATATCTGAAAATAGAACCTGACTATTTAAGCTGTCAGTGCTTTTAATTAATATACACTCAACAAAAATAAAAACGCAACACTTTTGGTTTTGCTCCCATTTTGTATGAGATGAACTCAAAGATCTAAATCTTTTTCCACATACACAATATCACCATTTCCCTCAAATATTGTTCACAAACCAGTCTAAATCTGTGATAGTGAGCACTTCTCCTTTGCTGAGATAATCCATCCCACCTCACAGGTGTGCCATATCAAGATGCTGATTAGACACCATGATTAGTGCACAGGTGTGCCTTAGACTGCCCACAATAAAAGGCCACTCTGAAAGGTGCAGTTTTATCACACAGCACAATGCCACAGATGTCGCAAGATTTGAGGGAGCGTGCAATTGGCATGCTGACAGCAGGAATGTCAACCAGAGCTGTTGCTCGTGTATTGAATGTTCATGTCTCTACCATAAGCCGTCTCCAAAGTCGTTTCAGAGAATTTGGCAGTACATCCAACCAGCCTCACAACCGTAGACCACATGTAACCACACCAGCCCAGGACCTCCACATCCAGCATGTTCACCTCCAAGATCATCTGAGACCAGCCACTCAGACAGCTGCTGAAACAATCGGTTTGCATAACCAAAGAATTTCTGCACAAACTGTCAGAAACCGTCTCAGGTAAGCTCATCTGCATGCTCGTCATCCTCATCGGGGTCTCGACCTGACTCCAGTTCGTCGTCGTAACCGACTTGAGTGGGCAAATGCTCACATTCGCTGGCGTTTGGCACGTTCTCTTCACGGATGATGCGAAGGAGATGTGTTGCACTGCATGAGGCAAATGGTGGTCACACCAGATACTGACTGGTATCCCCCCCCAATAAAACAAAACTGCACCTTTCAGAGTGGCCTTTTATTGTGGGCAGTCTAAGGCACACCTGTGCACTAATCATGGTGTCTAATCAGCATCTTGATATGGCACACCTGTGAGGTGGGATGGATTATCTCAGCAAAGGAGAAGTGCTCACTATCACAGATTTAGACTGGTTTGTGAACAATATTTGAGGGAAATGGTGATATTGTGTATGTGGAAAAAGTTTTAGATCTTTGAGTTCATCTCATACAAAATGGGAGCAAAACCAAAAGTGTTGCGTTTATATTTTTGTTGAGTATACTTTTAAAATAGTTACTGATGCACTTTTTTATTGTATGTGCTCTTGTGATGTTATTCTTTTTATGTTATGGCTGTAATAGTGGTTAATTTATGCTGCTTCCTGTCTTGGAGGTTTTTAATCTCAATGGGACCTCCTGCTTAAATAAAGGTTAAAAAAAAACTTTATCCAGAATCTGAATCTGGATCCAGATCACTTCCAAAATTTAATGGGTTCTTCCATGGCCTAAAATCTATCTGTGGTAAAAATTTTGTCAAAATTTGTGCAGTAGTTTTGACGTAGTCCTGCTAACAGACAGATAGACAGACAAATAAATAAACACAGATGATTTTATTCGACATGAAGCAAACATCCGTTTGCAGTTTGCATGATTCTTGGGTTGCACAAACATAGAACATAACCAGCTACTTTGAAGTTATTAGATGGTCTTAGAGTTTGTCCTGGAACATGTTTACACAGTGGCGGTGCCAAGGGGGGGCTTGGGGGGCTTAAGCCCCCCAATAATGAGCCAAGCCCCCCGTCAGCTCCCCCAATAATTCTGCCAATAATGTGAATAGTGACTGACATATTTGTGGATCCCAACTGCGGTTTTGCGCTGAGAATGTCTCAATATTGCGTAACTGAGCAAAGTGATGAATGTGTGTGTTCGATGATCCACCAATGCTGAATCACCCTTCACAAACAGAATTTTCAGTTTTGCAAATAAACATTTATTTGTAAAAACCCACACACAAGTTACAAATCAGAAATTTGTGTTTGTGGATCACAAAGCACGTGTACAAATCAAAGGATATTTGTAAATCACCCTCTGTGCATTTACAAGTATTAATGAGACAAATTTAACTCCATACGCCAAAAATGTAGGTTTCTTAAATATTTATTATGGCCACTCTTAAAACTTCACTTATCTTTATCATTTTATTACAGGTAAATTTTAGAATTGATTTAGATGAGTTATACTTATTATCTCACAGGAATATATCACAATTTTCTGGGAACTCATTTTTGCACAGGAGTTCATCAAGCACGTCGGCCGCAGCAGCCCATGAACACAGAATATACAGAAACTGTATATCGTTGTTCGGCAATCATTCTAAGTGATGTGTGTTTGCATTGATACCACATTTTAGAGGATCACGGGTAACTAAAACATATACTTTGGTATTTATAATGCAGTTTACTATATATTGTTCATTTCTATGACATTTTGTGGAGCCGCACCAACTTTTACCCCAGCCCCCCCTCAGCCCGCCCAACAAAAATTTCCTGGCGCTGCCACTGTGTTTACATCATTGAAACCTTCAATATTTCTCATGGTTACATGTGAATATATTGTTCCACCTGCACGCAGTGCAAGCACATGTGACCGTACTGTTTTAGTTCCTGTGTAAAAGACTTTTGATCAGATTTGGGCAAAACGGGTGCAAATCTGATGGTCACTGAGAGATTTACACCATATGTGGTCCAAGTTTCCATATGAAGACAAAAAGCAGACAACAGACTGCTGCTGAAAATCTCCAATCACTTTCATCTGCTGCAATTATCATTTGTGAGCATTCACTGAAATCTGCGTTTGTTTGCCTGCTGGAGCAAATACATCTGCATCTCACCCACAACTTAGCTGGAAGTCAAAATTCCGAGTGGCGCAAACAGATGTCGTGGCTCAGGATGCTGGCGGGAAACTCGACGTGGTGCTGCTGGAGCGGATGCTAACTGGAGTTTGTTGACAAAAATCCCATCGCTGTTCTGCACGTGCAGTGTGTTATCACACGTGCAGTCTAAAGGGTAACGCATGCCGGACTTTAAAGCTGCAGTGTGCAGGATTCTAAGGCGTGCAGAAACAGAATGTAGCATGCATAACCACCTTTTCTTTAGTGTGTAATTACCTGCAAATCAAAGTGCTTTCCTGAGCAAAGAATGAGCGTTACATATCTACGTGGGCGTGGCCTCCTCATGGAAGCTGCCATGTTGCACCTTGATTTCATGCATTTGCCCAAAATGGACACATTTACTCCAACTTTCACATTTTGCAGTGCAACCAGACAACTGAAGCAAAAAATAAGCTGAATCATGTCATGATTCATGTTTTTGGTTCTGTTTTGCTCATGACTTTGGCATGTCTGTGTTTTATATACATTAATATTTATATGATTTTTTCTTGTGCCCTTATTTTGACAGTTTCACTCTGTGTAAATTTACTTGCCAGTTTTGGGTTTCCATGTTCACGTGTCTCGACGCTTCCATATGTAATTGCATTGGCGTCTTTATAAATTCAGTGAAGACACTGTCTATTTTTGTCCAACTTTCTCACATTCTTCCATGTTTTTGAATTTTAGTGTGGTGCGATATGTAATTCCGTAGGATTTTTGTGCCAAAATGGATTTTTTTGTTGATTTGACTTGGTTAGTGGTCCAGTTAACTGAAAATAATGGGGTACAATTTTTCTGACCCCTGTAACCCCCCTCTATGGGGGTCATTCTGCCCGGGTGGCCCTCAAACAGTATAAAGCGTATCTTCCTCAATTCTAGACCAATTTTCACAATCTTACAGTCCTTTTTTTAATTTGTAAGGGTGCTAAATACATAAATAATACACCCTGCATGCAATAAATCAAGCTTTGTTGCTTTTCTGTATTTTGGGGGGCTGGGTCTCCTAAGGGCCCCAAAATTAATCTATGGGGTTATGAGGGTACTCAACATAATAATGATACACTCTGGATAACATGAAAAATATTGATTTCATTTTTGGTTATCTCCCTTCGCAAGATATCAGCTGTCACTCTCAGTTTTGCAACTGTGTCAAGTGAATCTAGGTGGACATCAATAGCTTTGCTAACACCCTTCAGGGTAACAAGTTTGTCAGGCTCATTCTTACGCAGTGATTTGACAAACTGGAAATTTGGCAGACGCTCAGTGATTAACCTTTTCAGGTGTTTTCTGTAGTTTTCATCACCCTTGACCTCTATCTGATATCTTTTCAAGAGCGAGATGTAGGCCTCATTCACCTCAGCCATATTTATTGTGTCACAATCATCCACAACTGTATTTTGAATGAACATGAGTAACTCTTCATCACAAAGAGATTGGATCAGAGGCACATTGCTGTGGCCCTCAGAAAGACAGGTTCTCTGTGCTGACCGTAAGCAGTTTCTGTGATAGAACTTTTCTTGAGCAGCTGCATCACCAGCATCAAACAGATCAGAAACACAAGTTCGGACATGATCATCACATGTGTTCAACTTTATCTGAAGCAATGTTTCACCCATTCTATCAGTAAAAACCTGATGCAAAGACTCTTTGGCCTCAGATACACAGAAAGAACATGAAGAGAACAGACACACCTCTGCTTTAGATAGACTTTTTGACCTTTTTGGACGGTTTGGAGCATTTGAACATGAGGGGCGACCTAGAGCAGGAAAGAAACCTATGGGGGAGTTAGATCTATCACGCTTTTTAGCACCCTCCCTGAGTCTTTTAATTACACATTTATTCACAAGGGGTTTACGGCATTCACTGTGATATAACAAGTCTTTTCTTTTTGACTGTTCCAAACTTGATAAGCTCTCTGTGAGGTTTTGAATGCTGGTATCCCCAAGGCTTAGTCTTTCTTTACAACAGTCCAGGAGTTCTTCAACCATCTGTGGATTACAAACAAGTCTTTTGGATGATGTTTCACCCTCATTGCAGATGATACAAGCACTCATTTTGCAGACACAGCTTCAAGGATACTCACTTCACCGTTACGCATAATCTACAACACACACAAATATAAATATATTTTAATACAGTTACCTATAGATGTTATTTTGATAATGTGTGGTGTCTTATTCTAACTTATTCTATCTTATTCTATGTTATCTTGTGTAAACTAATTGTTAATCAGAAAACATTTACCTTATTTACTTATATAACATGTGTTATTGTTACAGTATATAAAAATAAATATTACTTAACTGGTCATGAAACCAAATGTTAACACTGAAATTATTATTCCCTTAAAAACCACAGCATCTCCAAAGATTCCTGTCTGTCCAAAACTGACTGTGGTCACTGAAAAATTTATGAGTAACATGTAGTTGATAAAACTGGTAAATTGTAACAAATCCTTATTCCATTAATAATATAAAGACTTAAATATCAGTCTGTGCTGAGCCTGCAATTTCTAAAAAAAGTTTTATATGAAGTTTCCCATTTACTGTACTTTCTCCCCATTTTTTGATCCACTGAGTTCTTTTTGCCTGCTGCTTAAAGGATCTGTTTGCCGGGTATGTTGTTAACTACCATAGCCTGTAATTTTCAATTATCCTTTTAGCATTGCCATTTGACAGACTGTTGCTCTCTTTGGGGGCAGCACAGTGGCTTAGTGGTTAGCACTGTTGCCTCACAGCAAGAAGGTCATGGGTTCGACTCCCACCTGTGGCCTTTCTGTGTGGAGTTTGCGCGTTCTCCCCATGTTTACGTGGGTTCTCTCCAGGTGCTCCGGCTTCCAACCACATCCAAGGACACGCAGGTTAGGTGGATTGGAAACTTTACAAATTGTCCGTAGGGGTGCGTACAGGTGTGAATGTGTTTTTTTGTCTATGCCTGGCGCTGTGACAGACTGGCGTCCTGTCCAGGGTGTATCCTGCCTCACACTCCATGATTGCTGGAATAGGCTCCAGCCCCCCTGCGACCCTTGATTGGAGTAAGCGGTTGAAGATGAGTGAGTGAGTGAGTGTGTGTGTGTGTGTGTGTGTGTGTGTGTGTGTGTGTGTGTGTGTGTGTGTGTGTGTGTGTGTGTGTGTGTGTGTGTGTAAAGGACAGATACGTAAAAATTCTACTTAAGTACAATAACAAAGTATTTCTACTTTGTTACATTACAACACCGATCACATGAAATAGATGGGATCTGTGGACCCAAACCCCCGTCCCCAGCCAGCCTCCCATCCTGGGCACCAGCATGGACTACCAAAATCTCTGTCGGTAGCATGGCCCAAGCAGAGGGTCACCCCTTTTGAGTCTGGTCTGCTTGAGGTTTCTTCCTCAAATCATCAGAGGGAGTTTTTCCTTACCACTGTCTCCTGTGTGTTTGCTCCAGGGGTTGGTAAGGTTAGACCTTACTTATGTGAAGCGCCTTGCAGCAACTTTGTTGTGATTTAGCGCTATATAAATGAAATAAATTGAAAATTGAAACTGAAATCACCCTACTGTCTGGAAAGTCTCTACATATTTGATTCCAAACTGTGCAGCTTACAATCTGTGCCGGCACAATAAACCAGTCTGTTCGTACTCAGTCCTGTCCAAGGTGTACCTTGCCTCGCACACTATGACTGCTTGGATTTCCTGCTATATGCTGCTGATATTAATTGGGCAGTGGTGGTGGCCAAGTGGTTAGTGAGCTTAGTTTCAGTGCAGAAGGTTCCTGGTTCAAATCTCACCCCTGCTGCATTTTAATATGTAATGTGGAGTTGCGTCAGGAAGGGCAAAATCCTACACCGGATGCTTTCCTTATAAAACTGAGTAGGATTTACTAAATATTTTTGGCGATATAACTCATCATTTGGTGCTCTATTACAAAATCCAACACATTTCAACTGTTTTTATTATCATGTACTTTTTTGTTTAAATTTAGTTGATTTTAGTATTCCATACTTTTTAATTAAAACTGTAGAACTTAAAATCTATTCAGTTATATTATGTGTTGTCAGATCCCGCTTTTTTAGATACACGGCACACGTTCACCCTCCGATGAGTGTGTTTGTGTACAAAATCAGCTCTCCGTCTCTGGGGTCCGACCTTCGTGTCTCCACAGGTATTACCCAGCAGGGCTGCACAAAGGCTGTTCAAGTTGGTGGCGAGGAGATTCGTCTAGCTGCTCACTGCCTCCATCCGGACGTCCACCCCGCTGAAGCTGATCTCGCACCCCAGTCGAATAGCCTTCTCAGGAACCAGGATACGAACCGGCCACGCCCGTTAACGGCAGCTCTCCTCTTATGGATCAGGGCTCTTGGAATGTTGCTAGATTTTGAATTTAGTGACTCGTACAGCGAGTCCCCAGGATGTGTTATTTTCATTAAAAAAACAGACTAACCTTTTAGAGCCTTTTTGATGTTGTACACCCAATAAACTTTAACTTTTACACCTTAAGAAGCATCAATAATCCAATGTCCGAGCCTTAACACTTTAACTGCATGCTTGGAAATTTATTGCAGGATTTGCAAGTGCCAATAACATAATTAACATAGATTATATGGTGATAATTTCACAACAGTAATTCAAATATAATTAGAATAATGATTGGCAGAGATTTTTGTTTTTAATTCAATAATTCTGACTGATCTTACTTCGACTGGGACTGGATTAACTTCTTAACAGTTTTTTTTCTAGGAGTGAGGGAAGGAGGTTTTTGAGGTTAGAGTCCCCAGCTCGATGAACTTGTTTTCCTCTTCATCAGCTGTTAATCGTTAGCTGACCACGATCCTTGTGTGATGTTGTAATCCTTCAGGAAGTTAATCCACATAAGAGTTTATTCCTTCTTCAATCAACCAAAAGTTGATCTAATCCATTCTGGTATGCTGTGATGTTCCTTGAGAGAGAAATCGTTGAACATTCCCCACTCAGACTTAAGGCCAGTGATTATTCTCCAATGTTCTGCTACTCCGTGACTGGACGGCCTGAGTGGGAATTGAAAACTCTCTCAAACGATCTTTATGGCTCCAATCCTCTCACTCCACGATTCCAATTGATGCTCACAAGATGGTCAAGTCTTGTGATTTCCTCGTAGCAGGGGAGAAGTGGCAACAGCACCTCTCCCTGGAAGAATAACCCCGTTTCCTGGTGTTTCACAGTTTATATATGTGCTTGACTCTTGTTGTCCTCAGATGATCTTGGTTACCACGGGGACGCTGTTGACTCAAAACCTCCTCCCTTCTCCTTCCACTTACTGGAAATCTCTGCAGCTCTTACCAGTAACTTATTTCTCAAGTTCCTCTTTTCTGTTAACACTTCAGCTTTTCTGCAAATTCATTCTTTTAAATCATTTCTTTAGAATCACATCAATCATATTCAATCATTTCATTACAACTCTCTTTCACATAAAAAAATTCATATGATCATATACAAACATTTTCATTCCTTATTATTTATTTCATATTTTACCAACATCTTAATCATTTGATCAGTTGTTTAACATCAGCTTTTCTTGCCCTGCTTGCGACATCATCTTCACTTCCTCTTTTTTCTCTGACTCTGCACTCTTTATGAAAAACAACTCACATAATCATTCATTTCACTTATTTGTAACATACTTTTTCTAATCAACACTTAATTTTAACACATTAATACTTCATTTGATCATACTTGTCATGTTAGAATCATTCTTAGACATATTCCATCGTCTTCACCACTGAGTTCATTCCGTGGGCCTCCCCATTTATAATGGAAAAGTCTGGTATGACCTCACTTACTTCTGTAAGGTACCAAACACTGTGCAGTTTAATCCAACAGCATGTATATTAATCCCATGGCACGTATTATATTCCAAGATGAAAACAAGCTGAAAGCAAGCTTAAAGTCATCTTTCCTGACAGTGTGTGTCACTTTATTGCCACAATTTTTTTTAAAGTAACCATTGGTCAATTTTTTTATTTTTTTTACAGTGTATGCATGCATAGTTATAGTGCAATGTGCAAGCATGTGCTTCGCTACTCTCTGTATAAAGGCGCTCTGGGGTCGCCCACTGGTGTACTGAGCAAGAGACACGGTTCAAGTTGAAGATGTAATAACAACTGCTGCACTGCTAAACCAGACAGATTAGTCCAACTCAAACATTTTGACAAAACTTGTTATCTCAGACCAGTTAAACCATCCATCTATCCATTTTCTTCTGCTTTATCCGGAGTCGGGTCACGGGGGCAGCAGCTCAAGCAAAGCCGCCCAGACCTCCCGATCCACACACACCTCCCCCAGCTCCTTCGGGGAAACCCCAAGGCATTCCCAAGCCAGCCAAGAGACGTAGTCCCTCCAGCGTGTCCTGGGTCTTCCCCGGGCCTCCTCCCAATGGGACGTGCCCAGAACACCTCTCCAGCGAGGCGTCCAGGGGACATCCAGAAAAGATGCCCAAGCCACCTCAACTGGCTCCTTTCGATGTGGAGGAGCAGCATCTCGACTCCGAGCTCCTCCCGAGTGACCGAGGTCCTCACTCTATCTCTAAGGGAGTGCCCAGCCACCCTGCAGAGGAAACTCATCTCGGCCGTTTGTACTCGCAATCTCGTTCTTTTGGTCATGAGCCAAATCTCATGACCATAGGTGAGGATCGGAACGTAGATCGATCGGTAAATCGAGAGCTTTGCCCCCCTGCTCAGCTCTCTGTTCACCACGATGGTCTGATACAGCGACTGCATCACTGCAGATGCTGCACCGATCCGTCTATCGATCTCACGCTCCATCCGTCCCTCACTCGTGAACAAGAGCCCGAGATACTTAAACTCCTCCACTTGAGGCAAGGACACTCCACCGACCTGAAGAGGGCAAGGCACCTTTTTCCGGTCGAGAGCCATGGCCTCAGATTTGGAGGTGCTGATTTTCATCCCGGACGCTTCACACTTGGCTGCAAACTGCCCCAGTGCACGCTGAAGGTCCTGATTTGACGAAGCCAACAGAACCACATCGTCCGCAAACATCAGAGACGAGATTCTGTGTTTCCCAAACCGGACCCCCTCTACACCCTGGCTGCGCCTAGAAATTCTGTCCATAAAGATAATGAACAGAACCGGTGACAAAGGGCAGCCCTGGCAGAGGCCAACATGCACTGGAAACAGGTTTGACTTACTACAGGCAATGCGAACCAAGCTCCTGCTGCGGTCGTACAGGGACCGGATAGCCCAAGCTGAAGGAGGAGTCCAGTTAAACCATATTTACAAAAAACAACAACAAAGACACAGATTCATTGTTCAGTGATTGGAGAAGACCAAGGACTCACCCACATTTCACCTGGCTGCTGCAGACAGACGGTCATTTTAGAGATGTGGGAATGGACCAGTTTACCTGGGTGGTTGGCATCCAGGACCAAAGGCGGTTTTGTGTTGCCATGGATACAGCGATGCATGACAGTACATGCTCCCAGACATAACGACATCAGTTAAAGTTCAAAATTGATGTCACATTCACGTGCATGATGGCTATTTGTAAATGTTTTAGCACAACTGCATTAAAATCAGACCAAAAAAAAAAAAAAATTACATTCAGATATGCAAGTGTTATAGACTGTTTGAAACTGACCTCTGATAGATTTTACTGCCTTTTTGACACCTGCCAGAATGTGTTAATTTATCACAACAGAAGTTAAAAGTGTCACAATAGCACACACACTGAATTCTAAGTCTCTGCTTTTTCATTTTTGAACTCATGAAAAGGACTTTCCATTTCAGCCGCATAATATGTAAAAAGTTGCAAATGAATTAGAAGAAACACTGAATTAATAACATTTTAAATTACCAGCTCGTCCGTGAATGGAATACATTTTTCTGTTTTGGCAGCGTGTGTAGACTCCTTGTGTCAGGCCATTAGCACAGGCAGTGAATTAAACAAAAAAATGAGAGCGAGCAGGAGATAAAGCATATGGGACATAAATGCTGAAGTGTTGCTCCAACACAATGCTTTTATAAATCCAACTACACGTTCTTTACAGACTAAATTAATTCAGCCTGCTGAGAAACAGCATGATGGCAAACAGGGACTGAAAATTCTATTCATTTTAACAATGAGTCTTCCAAATGGATCTGTACAGAATCCAAAAGCCCTGAAATAATGGCAGCCCTTGAGAGGACAATTTGGGAAAGGAAAGCCACGAGGTGTTGAATCATTCCTGAGAAAGGAGGGAAGACTAACCTCTTCTCAGTCAGTGGAGGAATAATACATGCCATCTTCCCAATCACTTAGGGTACCTGGTTCAAGAGCTTCCCCGACCTGTACAAGGTTACAAAGCCTATATTGGTATCTGTGTTTGTCCATGCTGATATCTTTGCAGGAGAACAAAGTTCTAAGTCTTTTGGGTACTGGTGCTTATTATCTTTCTATATATTTGTGAGACTTGAATGCCAACCACTGACCTGTGGCAATGACTGGATGAACCCTGGGTACCGCTGGAATGGGTTTGTGTCAAAAAATGGTTACTTAGAGAGACTAAGACGAGGAATACCATTTGTGTCATAGGCTTTTTAGGACGCCACTTGTGGGAGAGGGTCAAGGGTACACTCATGTTTCATCTGGCAGATAGTTGGTTACCAAATTTAGGTATTTTATTTATTTAGTTAGTACTAGTCTAGGAGGTCCTGTGAACTGTACTCAGGTGTGACTTATATACTAAAAAATCAAGCATTGGCTATAACTATTATTATTATTAACAACAACAATTGATATAGGTCATGCTGTGGGTCAGCAGTCCATGTTCATCTGTGTCAAATAACTTCCAACATATTGTCTATCACACATTTGTTTGTCCACCTTGCTTATTTTCGTAATATAAAAGTCCTTATGGCAAACACCACAGGCTGAGGGTTACCTGCAAAAATCCACTGTCAACGTCTGCAGTTATGTCCATGTGATATTTCCTGTTGTCCAAGCTGCATCAAATAGTGTCCAATTGCACATTTATTTGTCCATCTTTCTTATATTGGAATTTAAAAGTCTTCATGTTAAGTAACAGCACATGCTGCCGTGTGCACATGTGCTACACTGAGTTCTTGTCTGTTGGTAAACTCACCCCCATTAAAAACATTGTGTTAACCCTCTGGGGCCGACGCTGTTGTATACGATGGCTAAGACCAAGCTTTACTAAATTATAAATAACTTTTTAATGATATGAGATAGAAACGTACTTTTTTTTTGCTGAAAAGTTAACTCCGCAGACTTTCGAGCCAGCCATCGGCCATCTTTGTACTCCTCATAGAAGCTGTGTGATGACGTGTGCAATGTGAGTGTCCAATCAGAATTGGTTCACCGTCAAATGGTTTTCCAAAATCCAGTCGTAGGGCAGATTCACCTCATGTGAAAAGCCAAAGATCGTTTTCAGGAGTGATATGTTACTAGTTGGCCCATTTGAATAGCCCCCTGGGTGCTCTAATGAGTACACACTATTGGGTTCCAAATGCGCCCTGTGCCATTACGCACAGCAATCAGTGAAAGCAGACGGAAAGCCTCCGATGACAATCTCACGTGCTCAAACAAAGAGTGTGTAACTATCAGGATTGCTCCACTAGTTTGCATGTGAATGTTACTGGATGACTCTGTTACTTTAACCATGAAGACAAAAAAAAAACAAAAAACATATAGACCATTTTGTACATATTGTTCAAAATGTGCATTTGTGTTTATTGTTTGAACCTTTTTGTTGTAGTCTTTCACACAAGACCTCAAATTACCTTTATAAAGTGTCAAAACAGTTGTCTGTGCGTTTTGAATAAATGTGTGTGGAAAATTATTTTCCGCGTTACTTTTTCCTTCCTTATTTTTGATTATAAAGTGTAAGTGTAATTATTACACTTTATTTATAAGTGTAATAAAGTTACACTTATAAAACACAACAAAAGCATATATATTATGAAAGCACAGGTTGTCCTGAAAAAAGAGACATAAAACTTGATCGTGGGATGCATTGAGAGCTGTTAACAGCAGTAATAAAACATTTATGCCAGGCGAGTGAACTGTCCAAAAAATGCCCTCGGACCCCAGAGGGTTAACATGAGCTCCACAGACAGAAACAAAATGTACTAATAAAGATACTTGTACAAAACTATCAAAAATTGTAACTGTTGCTCCTGTATTGGTTACATAAGTTTTCTATTCGAGAAAAATTTAACGAGATAATTTAGTCTGGGTTATATTTTGTATACTTGTATAGCTTTATTTTGGTAAATCTGGAAATGACTTTTATTTTGAAGCCACCACTGAGCCGCATTTAGAACGTGACTGGAAGAATAAGCAAGGAAGTGTGGTAATAAGCACAAGTTATGATCTCTTTAAAAATGAAGAAGAGAAATGTGTACTGGTATACATGAAGATAAGAAGACTGTAAGATGATTTCCTTTTGAATCACGCAGCCAACGAGGGATTTTATCCCTCTGCATTTTACTTTCATTTTGTTTTATTTTACTGCTGTGTATTATTAGTTTTCAGTTTGATTTGGAGAGAAGATTTACCAGAGGAAACCACTTGTGTCTGATCGTGCGTGAGAGGGAGTCACAAAAATACTCCTCTAACAAGAGCAATCAGAGATTTATGACATCTGCCATTCTGGATCCGAATACCCTAATATCTATCTGTGGTGCACATTTGGTGAGAATCTGTGAAGTAGTTTTGACGTAAACAAGTTAGGACATGCCCAGCTCTCCACAATTTCTCTGATACTTACTGGACTGGTAAGCATTGAAAGCCGAGATAGGCATGTCCCAACTTGTCCCATGACACGCCGAAACGGAGGTGTTCTTTGTTTCACTCAAACAGCGAATCGGTCGTTACGCACGAAGCCTCCGCGCGGCTTTCCATGACAAAATCTCTTGTTAAAAGTGAAATCTGCTGGAAAATGGCTGATGTCCAGCTCTTGTGATAACCAGAGAAAGTGCAAACGACGGTCTCGTATCCACAGAGCCATCAGCTTAGAAATGATCTGGCATTTTCTGCCTCATCGTCGCAGCTCGGAGCGCGGCGCGCCAAGCGTCCTTAAAGCCATACTTAAAGCTGTAGTAACAGTCCTTATTCTCTGTGAAGCCCATAAAATTTTCACGGAAAAAAAGATAAATTTTTCAAATGGTTTCCAGGTGCCAGTCTCTAACAGCTTCTGAAAAAATTATGATGGAAAAAAAGTCCAAATCATTCCGCCATTTCCAGACAATGAAAATCTGACGAGGGGGCGGGACCACTCCTTCCACAAGGCGTGCTCACAGGCGAATGACGTCACCGACAGGCGTGGAAAAACTCACGCATGCGCACGAGGGTTCAAGCTTGTCTGACATAAAAACATATGAATGAAATCCATATAGTTTTTGAAAAAAATAAAAAGGTACGATACTTTATTGACAGACCTCGTAATTCGCTATACATTATTAATATATTCGTAATTCATACTGGGACATTTCTCATTTTTGGCCAATTTTGTTGCGGATGACAACGAACGCCCGTAATTTGTATACTCAATTCATGTACAATTAATCCTCTCCCCAGTGGGACCGGGCCCTTAGCTGTCACTAAGTTGCATTGCAGGTGAAAAGTTCTGGCACCATCGCCGGTTTCACATCTGCTCTTTAATTCTGGGTTTCTTTCACCTTGTGTTGTATATTTTGTCTTCTACACCATGAAACAGGATGATTTTTACCCGATGGCCATATTCGAAGGTTTTTCGTCTGTCTGTCTGTCCATCCATCTATCTGTTTGTCTGTGCTCAGCATAAATACAGTTCTATTACTGCCAGACTCTTGACAGGGAACATTCTTGGAAACCAGACCTTGGACAAGTTCAAAGATGGCTAACCTTAATATGTTTTAAGATGTATTTTAAGAGGCTAAAAAAAAATCACGCTCTGTATCAATCTGATACATTTTTTTTTTGAGTGATACGGGTGACAGCCAATCAGAGAGGAGCTACACCATGACGTCAGTCACTGGTATCTTCAAAATTGCTTTAGTTGGTGTGTTTATATACATGTTTCTCATATATTATGTAAAAGCTACCGAGAAATAAAAACTTTTAAAATTAAAAACGCTGTTTTTTTCGAACCTAATTATGCCTCTAAACTTATTTACAAGACATTTTGCTGAGGTTAGCATGGTGCTGTCACTTTCTGGTGTCGCTACTTGCTCAGAGGTTTGTTTCTGGTATATTATGTAAAAGTTAGTGAGAAATAAGCACTTCTAAAACTGAAAACGCTGTTTTTTCGTAGCCGGATAATACCTCTGGAGTCACTTACAAGACATTTTTGGATTTTAGCTTACACTCTAACTTTCGCTAACTCAACGCTAACTTCCTATGGAGTTAAATTTGTCTCATTAATAACTTCAAATGCACAGAGGGTGATCTACAGATATTCCTTGATTTGCACAACATGAAAAAATTGTGATTTGATTTGAACATGTTTTATGTATCTTAGCATTGTGCTATATTTCATATTTTCATGTCTATCATTGAGTTCCAGGGGTGGCATGGTGGATTAGTGGTTAACACTGTTGCCTCACAGGAAGAAAGTCCTGGGATCATTTCTCACCTAGTTCTTTCTGTGTGGAGTTTGCACGTTCTCCCTGGGTTCACATGGATTCCCTCTGGGTGCTCTGGGTTCCTCCTACTTATAAAGACATCCTGCATGTCTTAGGTGAACTGGAAGCTTTGAATTGTTTGCAGGTGTGAATGTCTTTGTCTGTCTCTATGAGTCCCTATGATAGACAGACGTCCTGTCCAGGGTGAACCGTGCCTCACGCCCTATGACCGCTGGGACAAGTTGACTGGAGTAAGTGGGTATAGGAAATGAATGAATGAATATTTGCTAGTGTGAAACATAGCAACATGTTTATTCCGCAAATAAAATATCCTTCGTAACGGCGAGTGGGACAAACAACAATTAAAAACTTTGAAACATTATGTGAATACCTGAGCACTTGTTGGAGAGACCCTGCAGCTACTGCAGTGATGTAAGAACACAACAAACTAAAGTCAGACAGCAGGTTATCTGGAGTACTTTGTACATTGATCGTCAGTGATTGATTGTCCATAAAACATTCACTGTGTGTTAAACATCACACTTGGTATAAGCACACTGTCTGTCGAGCAGACTTGTGAATGAAGTTTCTTCTTGAACAGATTCTTTTAGCATGAAATCTCCAGCGGTCCATGACGTCTTTCCTCAGCTGTTAAAACAGCACAATGTCTTTACCAAGAACCCGGTAGACCTTCTTTGAACCTTAAACCACATGACTGGACCACCACTGTGCAAAAACACCTTTCTGTTTACCCGAATTGGATTATTGTGATGTTTGTTGGTGCACAACCATTTAGTATTTTTACCCGAGGCCATCAAATATGGCTACCGGGTATTGCAAAGGCTTTATCTGTCTGTCTGTCTGTCTGTTTGTGCTCAGCATAAGTCCTACTACTGCCACAGTGTTCAAATTCACAGGGAACATTCTTGGGACACAGACCATGGACAAGTTCAAAGATGGCTAACCTTGACCTATTTTAAGAGGTATTTTAAGAGGTTAAAAAGTCACATTCTGTTACAATCTGGTCTGTTGAGTTTTTGAGTGACATGGGTGACAGCCAATCAGAGTAGAGCTGCACCGTGACATCAGTCGCTGGTCTCTTCAAAACCCTTTTGTTTTGTGTTTATATACACATTTCACATACAGTATATTATGTAAAAGCTAGTGAGAAATAAACACTTCTCAAACTGAAAACGCTGTTTTTGGAAGCTAATAACACCTCTGAACTTATTTACAAGACATTTCACCGAGGTTAGCATGGTGACGTCACTTGCTGGTGTAGCTACTTGCTAACAGCTACATTTCTGCTACATTAAGTAAAAGCTAGCAAGAAATAGACACTTCTATAACTGAAAACACTGTTTTTCTAACCCGATAATACCTCTGGAGTCATTTACAAAACATTTTATGGACGTTAGCTAGCAAACTAAGTTTCGCTAACACATCACATCAAATTTGTCTCATTAAAAACTGCAAATGCACAGAGGGTGATCTAAAAATATTCCTTGATTTTAGCAACATGAACAAATGATGATTTGATTTGAGCATGTACAAATTGTATGTAAGACAATGGGATCTTAATAATTAATTAAACAACTGTAAATTATGAAGAACACAATGCTCATATGGCCGAGGGTATTTTAGCATTGCATTATATGTTACCAATAAAACATTGAATTCTAACCTTGCGTGAGGATGGCCAACCTTGGCTTTATGTAATTAAATATCCTCAGTCCGGTCAAAACTGTAGCAGGCGCATTCTGAATCTTATTATTAATACTTTATACACAACTGTGAGGTAAACCAGAGATGAATCAATGACAGTAATCAATGCTGTAATATACAAATTTATCAGCAATAGCCAGATTCATTCCAATCACTTTTAAACAAACAGTTGTTCACATTATGCAAATCAAAGAGTCATCTTACTAATACACAGGTCATTACACAAGAACTGTTTAAAAAATTAAACCAGTATTTTTTTAATGCTTCCTTTCAGGCTTTTTTGACTTACGAACCAGAAAATTAGATAGGGTTCTGCTTTCCACTGCAGCCACACGAGCCGTCAGTTGTGCAATACACATTCCCTGCATCAAACATATACAGCTGCCTATCATCTGCATGAGTGAAAATTAATTCAGGTGATACGTGAAGACAAGATAACAGTGGATCGAGTACAGAGCCCTGAGGTGCCCCATGTTTCACTTTGGTGTTCTTACAGAAAATGCATTATGATTGACCTGACAAGTAGAGGGATTTCCAAAATTTTCTTTCTTGTGAATAATGTCAAAATGTGAAATGCATGACAAATTAATTTTTTTAATTCTCATATCTGTTGTTACTCATCCATCTTCAACCGCATACTCCATTTAAGGGTCGGGGGGGGGGCTATCCAAGCAGACACAGAGCGCGAGGCAGTGTACACCCTGGACAGACACATATAGACAAACAAACACATTCACACCTACAGATAATTTAAAGTTTCCAATCCACCTAACCTGCATGTCTTTGGATGTGTGGAAACCCACACAAACACAGGGAGAATATGGAAGCTCCACACAGAACGGCCACAGGTGGGAATCAATCCCATGACCTTCTTGCTGTGAGGCAACAGTGCTAACCACTAATGCCACGTTCATAACGGATGCCATGCGAGCGACGGCGGCGAGAGGTTGCCATGTAATCCCTATGGAAGGACGCATTGTGGCACCACAAAGGTCCAAGCCACACAATGCGATGCCATGGACGCGAATAAAATGAAGCGTATAAAGTGATTTTGAGCGAATGGCACGTTTGTGGCACGATATCGCGTTGCATCACGTCACGTTGCCCTCTTCCCCAAGTTGAAAAATCTGAACTTTTTCATCTTGTTGCACCGTGATGACCAATCAGGGACTGGATATGTAGTGACATGGAGATGTCTGGAGTTTATACTTGATGTGGGCATGTCCTGTCTCTGGCAGCCAGCCTGTGAGCAGGACTTATGTCCCCTTTGTCCTTTATTTAACACAATTATGACAGAGTTTGAGGGGAGAGCGAGGAACTGCAGCAGCAGCCAGTTTTTTTTTCTTTGTTCATATGTGCGCGCGAAGGGGACAGGAGGTCCTCAAACTGGATCCTGGAGAGGCGGAAGTACTGCTGAAAGTGGCCGCCATCCAGATGCAGCTCCTGCAGCAAATGATGAAACTCCCCAAATTGGGAACGTCTCATGAGGATGTTGTGAACCCAGGGACGGTGCTGCTGATGATGTTTGTCAGCTTTCCACAACAAATAGAGCAAAGCAACTCGCTCCGTGTGATCAAGGTCCGCCTTGTTGACGTGATGGCGAGCGTAATGGAAGTTCCTCCTATTTGAT
This sequence comes from Thalassophryne amazonica, assembly GCF_902500255.1. Classification (NCBI taxonomy): domain Eukaryota; kingdom Metazoa; phylum Chordata; class Actinopteri; order Batrachoidiformes; family Batrachoididae; genus Thalassophryne; species Thalassophryne amazonica. Next base: position 56,919,564 of record NC_047119.1, on the reverse strand, counting down.
GATGCATTGGGGTGAATTTTCACAATGAAAGCAGAGCAACACACCGGGTGATGGTGGCCTATCGATCGCCAGGTGAGGGACACAAATTTGTGGTGTCGCGTAGCGTCCGGTGTGAACATTGCATAAGCCACTGTGCTGCCCACATCAATTGTTAAAAAAAAAAAAAAAATTACAAATGTGCAGGATCTGTAAAAAAAAAGTTACGACTGAACGACAATGTACAACAATACAAAATCTCAGTTTTACACAGTTAAATAAAAATTTCATACACAAGTTTAAACTTACTTCACACAAAAGTGGAGAACAATGCGACTCAAGCATAATTATCTCAACTCCTACACATTTAATTATTTTTTCTGTCTCTCATTGGCATTAAGGTGTTCTTTTATTCTAACTGGCCAGGCCTTAAATAAGAAAAATTAAAACATGTTGAGGGAGATAATTGGTCAGAAATGTGCGTTTTGTGGCAAATGCTGCATTCTCAGATTAGAAAAAGACAAAAAAAAAAAAAACTTGAAAGGAATTTAAAAGAATGGCACAAATACAGGAACAGCGTGAGTGCCTTTGCGATCGAAGTGAAGTGGGTTGATTTAGGACAATGAGTGAGCCGCGGTTTGTTCTCTGATGGGGAATTTCTGAAACAAACACACAGAGATAATGTCTGATCAGAGCCAAGTGATACATCCAGATAAAACAGCGAAGGCTTCCTCAGCCATCAGCGGCACCCGTCCCTTCTACGATCATATGTGCCGTCACTTTTCACTCAGTGGACATCTTGCCGGCCCAAATGTGTGCACTTGGCGAATCAAGTCTAATGCTGTCTGCCAGGTACACAATTGGACAACAATAGATGGCAAAGCGCCACTGGCTAACTCAAAGCGTGGCACACATGGTATGCAGGATGGGAAGCTTTCAGGCTGTTGATGGAACTGACAAATTATTGAGCCACAGAAAATTTGACATCCTGAGCAACAAATGTGACAGGAAAATATGAGACACTCTGGTAAAGACATTTTTGAAATACTGGATAAGTGTAGCAAAGCTGACAAACTTAATTTGACTCCATCTACTAGCACCATCTTCAAAATACTTTTTACTCAAAGTATTTGCAAAAGTTTTGCCCGTCCGCCCATCTGTGCTCAGCATACGTCCAGTCCTGTTACTGCTCGAGTCTTCAAATTTACAGGAAACATTCTTGGGACACAGACCTTGGACAAGTCCAAAGATGGCAAACCTTGACATATTTTAAGAGGTTGAAAAGTCACATTCTGTTTCAATCTGTTCAGTTCTGTGTTTGAGTGACGGGCATGACAACCAATCAGAGTAGAGTCAGTGGCGAGTCTCTCCAAAATCGCTTTGTGTGTTTATATACACGTTTCATATATATTATGTAAACCTAGCAAGAAATAAACACGTCTAAAACTGAAAATGCTGTTTTTAGAACCTAATAACACCTCTGAACTTATTTACAATACATTTCACCGCCATTAGCATGGTGACATTACAGGCTAGGAGCTAGCTGCAAGTCTCCATTTTGTTTGAGTGTAAATATATATTTGTCATATATTAAATCAAATCAAATCAATTTTATTTATATAGCGCCAAATCACAACAAACAGTTGCCCCAAGGCGCTTTATATTGTAAGGCAAAAGCCATACAATAATTATGTAAAAGCTCGTGAGAAATGAACACTTCTAAAACTGAAAACACTGTTTATGTAACCTGGGAACACCTCTGGAGTCATTCATAGGACATTTTGCAGACGCTAGCATGCATGCTAACGTCCGCTAACTCAAAGTTAACTTTCTCACTCAACGTCATAAAAGACGTTTATCACCCTTCCCATGGTCTGTTTCTGTCATCTGGAAACAACTATCATAGGCCCTCAATATATAATAGGGTGCTGAACCAGTTTCAGGCAATCAATATTGAACTAATAATAATAACTGTTTATTATTTTATTCGTATGTATTATTGATTCAATATCTTTGAGGTACCGGTACCATGGATCTATTGTAAAAATAATAATACATCCATGACTGGTATTTGTTCTGGTAACAGCATTACTTGGTGAATCAGAAATGACGTTATTTTGTAAACTTGTAGCATTAATTATTTTAAACGTTAAATGCTATTCTACTTTTCTTGATTAATTTGTACTGTATGTATGTATAAATCTGTACTTTTTATTTTTCATAGTTTCTATTACTGAAGCACTTTGAGCTGCATGCTTTGTAGAAAAGGTGCTATATAACTATTTCTCATCATCATATTCTGAGTGGTCTCATCCAAGATCTCATTTATAAGGCACAAGAGGTTTATGAACTGTTTGATGAATGTGAAAATGATGTGAATCAAGTGCTATGGCCTTCGCAGTCTGAAAAACTCAACCAATTTTTTTGTTGTTATTGTTTTTAAAAGATACTCTGGATTATTTTAATGCAGGACTACTGTCTGGAATATAATATCCTAATACAGCTAATAGTGCCAGTTTTTTCATTATTATACAGTATATTATTTTCTTATCTGTGTATTTTTACTGTCCTTTTATACTGTTGGTGCTGTACCTTTACTGGAACCACAATTTCCCTGAGGGAACCATCCCAAGGGATCAATAAAGTTCTATCTATCTACCTAATGTAACATGATCTTTGTTGGCAATGACAGAGGCCAAACGTTTCCTGTAAGTCTTCACCAGGTTTGCACACACTGTAGCTGGTATTTTGGCCCATTCCTCCATGCAGATCTCCTCTAGAGCAGTGAGGTTTTGGGGCTGTTGCTGGGCAACATGGACTTCCAACTCCCTCAACAAATGTTCTATGGGATTGAGATCTAGAGACTGGCTTGGCCACTCCAGGACCTTGAAATGCTTTTTATGGAGCCACTCCTCCATTGCCTGAGTGGTGTGTTTGGGATCATTGTCATGCTGGAAGACCCAGCCACGTTGCATCTTCAATGCTCTCACTGATGGAAGGAGGTTTTGGCTTAAAATCCCATGATACATGGCCCCGTTCATTCTTTCCTTAACACGGATCAGTCGTCCTGTCCCCTTTGAAGAAAAACAGCTCCAAAGCATGATGTTTCTACCCCCATGCTTCACAGTAGGTATGGTGTTCTTGGAATGCAACAGAGAATTCTTCCTTGTCCAAACGTACAAAATGAAACTGACCTTTGTTACCAATCTTGCTGTTTTTATCCCGTAACTCCATAGAATTCAGTCACAGATCGTCCAAACGATACCTTTTTGGAATCGTTATGATCAGGCAAATAATGTGGAATATTTTTCAATATGATTGGAGCATCTTTTAATTTTGACCCCTGTGTAATTCTTCAGTTGACCTCTACCTGACCACCGATTGAAAAGTCAAGTGGCCAATCAGTTTTTTTCAAAAGAGGATTGTCTGAGGAGTATTTCTGTCGATTTTGATGCTTTTATCACCATTTGCAGGATTCCCCTCTAAGTATTCTCTTATCTGCTGCACTAACAATAATGATACATCACCAGTTTCTGTTGTGCTGGGAGATGGGTAACAGTCCATATCCTCCTGCTCAGTTGGTCATCTGTCTGGCTTGTTGTTAGACCTGGAACTAGGTCAGATGGGCCAGAACAGTCTGAGGAGAACATTCATATCAGTGTGGGAGTAAAATAATTTGTACTGTCTTTATATAACTTTCCCTGTAAAAAAGGGAAGCATGCTCACAAGTGAAAGATTTAATTTCCAACTGAAAAATGAGGCAGAGGAAAACATGAAGATAGCAAGATATATTCTCCAACATAAAGTACTTCCATACAGTCATTAGCATTATTTGTTTGTCATTTTTCCTTGTACTTACAGGGTTGTGTTGTTTCATCTGCTTCTGTGGGTGGCTGTGCAGCTGTGGCTTTAGTAAAAGAAAAACAAAGCTTTAATCACTTGAATGGTGTGGTGTAGATGAGCATTCTTTAATGATTGAGAAAAATATATATGCATAAAGACAAATGATATTATCAGTTATCAAGTTGTTCACCAATGAATATGGCTTTATAGACCCTGAAGAAAACCATACTGAAGGTTTTCTGAAGGGTGTAAAAAGCCATATTCATTGGTAAAACAATTTGATTTTGATTTTATCATATACCTATAAATGATAAATGTTGTATGGTTTTCTGAAGGGTGTAAAAAGCCATATTCATTGGTAAAACAACTTGATAACGATTTTATCATATACCTATAAATGATAAATGTATGGTTTTCTGAAGGGTGTAAAAAGCCATATTCATTGGTGAACAACTTGATAAGGATTTTATCATATACAGTGGTCCCGGGAGTTGCGTTCTAAAAATAACCCATGATAGGCGAAATCCGCGAAGTAGTCAGCATTATTTTTTACAATTATTATAGATGTTTTAAGGCTGTAAAACCCCTCACTACACACTTTATACACTTTTCTCAAACAGGCATTAACATTTTCTCACTTTTCTCTCCTGTGTAAACACTCAAAGTTCAAACCTTAGTAGAAAATAGAAAGTTTTCCTATAAATAATTATGATGGCTTTTAGAACTAACAAATTTAATTTTAATGATCAACCTACGAGGTTGGACATGTAAGAAATTATTAATAGTGACTCACCAGTATTTCACAGTTCCTCTGACCGCCTCTTTGTTGTGACGCTACTCGGCTGTCCGGATTGGCTGATTACTCGGGTGGTATGAAAAATTTTACTCGTCCGCGAAAAGGGTGTATTGCTATTTATTCTTTAGTGTTTTATCCATTTATATATAATTTATAGGTATATGATAATACCCATTACTATCTGCCCATTGTGATCCAATTGCAGATGGACATCCTTGCCTACCACTTTTGTTATTGCATTTTGTGTTATAGTGATGCAATATGTTCTGCATCATAAAGATGTGTTCAGATGGTGTGAGTGTATTCAGAAAGTACTGCAATTGTTCTTCCTCATGTCGGCAAATAATAGTCCAGCACACTGACTGTTGACCCAGCCAGCCAGTTCAGGGACAAGAGCAATCCTCCGAAGGATGTCACTAGTGTTCTTCTTATGGAAAACATCATACAGGGTGTAATATATCAGATGATCCTGTGAGTGGGTGGCAGTTTGCATCTGCATCCATTTTCCTACTTTTTAGCCATGATAAACTGACCTTCAGCCTTCCTTCAGCTGCTAACTGTAGATTTTCATTGGATGCTTCAGCCAGCTGGCCCTCATATGGACTGAAATCAAACTTTCTGGCTCCCTCAAGTTGGTACGTGTTGCCAATCCCCTCGCAAAATCATAAATGGCAATGTTTGGGAAATGCTTCGGTGTAGTCTCTCGGGCTCTCTGCTCTTAAGTTAAATTTTATCGAGTAGACCACAGCACAGGGGCACATAACAACTGCCAAACCACCTACGGAAAACACAAAGTTGAGTTAATGACATTGCACAACATACTACATTAAATAGCTGCCACAGATAAATCATGGACCACACTGAGTAATACACAATGTGGCATGCAGACTTAAGTCCTGTGACAACTGCTGAGCTGCACTGTATGCTTAAAATTTACACTAAAAAGATTGCACTTTTCCAATCCAAAGGCTATTTCATCACTGTACAGTAACAACATACAACTCTTCAGTAAAAGATGTAGCCTACCTGATGCTCCCCAGACCTTCTCAAAGATCTTGTCATAAGATGACCTGCTTTTCATTTGTTCTCGGAGTCTCAGAATAAGGTCCATCTTTGAGCCTTTTGGGTCTAAGCCACATTGCTTGCAAAGTTTTCAAAGCATGTCCACCTATTATTTCAACATGGTAAAAACAAACAAAACAAACAAAAAAACAATCAAATTATTTTTCCATATGTCATAACGCAGTAAATTAAGAGTTATAGAAACTAGCAATTACCTGGAGGTTAATTAATCCATTTTGGAGCCTCTCTTCCATCATTTGGAGGTCTGACATTTCAGCAGCCTGCCCTGTATTGAAAACAGTGTCCCCATCTCTGCATTTCCGTCCAATCCATGGGGCCCAGTTGTTGTAACACGGCAAAACCAGAAAGGGGTTCTTCCGGCCGCCTGGAGTTTAAAAGAGTAACTTTAATCACACAACAAGTGTCTGTGTCTGGACAAATCCTTCCAGAAGATCAATTACAGACAAGTGGATAGATATAGGAGAAGAGATATCATTAAGTAAATGTAAACCCACATCAATAAACTTGAGGAGCTAAAGGGATATTGATATGAGAATGTTGATTGCCAATTGCTAGCAGTGTTATAAAGATAGAAAGTCATTATGTAACAGAATATTTCAATATTATAGGGGAATAGATGCATGCCTTATGCTATCTACTTGGAATATTATGAACTCACTTGTCAATAAGCCACTGCAAATGATCTGAGAGGTCACAGAGTCCCAGAATTATTTCATGTTGACTCAAAGTCTGCTGGTGGAGCCTCCATTTCACTTACTGTAAAGTCAAGCATGGTATTAACTCTCTGGGGCCAACGCTGTCGTATACGACGGATAATGCCGCGTTCACACCAGGCGCGACACGAGTGACTGCAGCGACAGGTTGCCATGTAATCCCTATGTAAGGCTGCGTTTTGGCGCCAAACCGCATAGCGCGATGCGATGGACGTCAGTGAAGCGATGTGAGTGAAGCGATTTTGAGCATTTGGCGCGTTTGTGGCGCGATATTGCGTCGCGTCACGTCGCGATGCCCTCCTCCCCAAGTTGAAAAATCTGAACTTTTTCGTCTCGTCGCAATGACCAAACAGGGACTAGATATGTGGTGACGCAGGGCAGCGCTGCACGGGCAAACTTCGTTCATGATGGAGGAGAAACTCATCGTCACTGTGAACGCGAGGCCTGAGTTGTACGAGAAGAGTCAGCGAGGAGACAGGACTGGAAAGTAACCTTTGATTTTTTTTTTTTGTAGTTTGCTAATGGCTTTAGCGACTTTGTTCTTGGCAGATCCATGTAATAATAGCAATACTTTTCACAATAAATGATCCAAAGTTAACAATAGCCACATTATTGACTGATTCTGCATCATTTCGAGCAACGCGGACCGCTGGGGGAACAATATTTCATGCTGCGTGCGTGCATGCGCGAACGAACGAACCGCCGGTAATGTGGAGATGTCTGGAGTTTTTTCTTGATGTGGATATGTTCAGTCTCTGGTGATCTGTCAGACTTATGTCCCTTTTGTCCTTTATTTAACACAATTATGAAAGAGGGGTGAGAAAGTGAGGAGCTGTAGCCTTTTTTTTTCACACGTGCACGCACGAACGACTCGTCCATGAAATAATTTATTAACTACACGGATGTATAACAAGTGGTGACTGGTTTATCAGGGGCATAAACCATTATATGCTGCGCTCCAAACCAGTCACTATTTATATATTGACCTCCAAAATGAGAGCCGCTGTTCCACAAAGTCAAGTTCTTTAATGGCTAATCCTCTACACTAATCAAAATGATATTATGTTAATTGATAGTGTTTACAAAAACAAATCAATCTTAATCTATTTTCAGTGGAAGTGTGCCGCAAGCGGTGGAAGGGCTTGCGGGACACGTACCTCAGGGAGAGAAGGATGGAGATGGAGGCCAGGAAGAGTGGGGCAGCAGCACACCAGCGGAGGAGATGGAGGTTCTCTGGTGTCCTCTCGTTCCTGGACCCATTTGTGGCTCCCCGGCCCACTACCAGCATCTTGAGCCAGGTCCAGGAGCCACAAGAGGCCCAGAACCAGGACCTCCCTCCCTCATCCACCTTGGACCAGGAGTCAGAAGGTACAGTGCAACCAAAACATGTATTTTAACATGTCTTTTAAAGACGTCCTAACGTTATGTCATGTCATTAAAGAGGATGATGAAGAGCCCAGGACCTCTTCACTGTCTGAGGTCCCATCAGGCTCAAACGACCCTGGTCCTTCTGGTGCTGCTGCTGCGCCCACTCCCCCGGTGTACACTCCCACAGGTGTGTGCTGGTTATAATACAAACCACCAGTCAATATAGTTTTTCTTTGTTTAGGGCTGTACACACTGTAGAAATTGTGGGAAATCTAATTTAAAATTTTTAATTTTTCACAGGACAAAGAAAGGAGGAGAACCAGACCACAGGAGGAGCCTTCTGCGGTGGAGGCTGCCATTTTGGCAGCTCTCCAAAACCGGCCGCCACCACCTCCACCTCCTTGGGAATTTAATGCTATGGAGCATTTTCTCCTCAGTTTAGCTCCATCTCTTGAAAGACTGCCATTTTATGAGCAAGAAATAGCAAAACTGGAAATTCAGAAGGTCATATTTGATCATTCCACATTTGTGCTTAATTTGTAACATTTGGCCCCTCAATAGATTTTTTTTACAATATAAATTGGCAGTTTTTCAAGGGATGGGCCTAAACATTATCTCCATCCTTCTCTCCCTACCAGCCTGTGTCTCCAGTTCTTTTTGTACTTGTCTTTGTAAATTTTGTTCCAGTCGTACAACTCAGGCCTAGTAAACAATATGTCTCAATACATTTGTTCTTTTTTTCCTGACAACTATGGTATAATTTCATGCAGTCAATTTATACATAAGTATGACATTTTCATTTATCCACCAATGCATAATAAGTAAGTAAGTAAGCTTTATTTATAAAGCGCCTTTCACAGACCAGGGTCACAAAGTGCTGCACATGGCATACAAAAATAATCTAAAAATAACATACGAAAACAATAAAATACAATATTAGGCTAAAAAGCTAACTTAAAGAAATGTGTCTTTAGTTGCCTTCTAAAAGTATCTATACAATCCAGAGAACGAAGGGCACAGAGAAGCTCATTCCAGAGGCTAGGCGCCACCACTTTATACTAATACTACTACTAATACTACTACTACATAATACTACTACTACTACTAATAATAATGTACTTTTGTGATGTGTAGAAATTTTTCACTTGGGCTTATCTCAATTTATTAAATCCATTATAGCACATAAACAAACAATACTTTACGACTTTTCAAGAAGAAAGAAAGCCACAACAGTGTTTTCATGGAAGTTTTAAGTGGTAAAGTCAGCAATGGTGAGGAAAGTACAAAATAATTGCACTCAACAAATATAAAAGACGGAACAAATAATGTAGAAAATGGGTGAAGTTAAGGTTTGCTCTTTGTATGTTTGTGGGTGGCTTTTAAAAAAGCTGTTTTTAGTCCTGAGAAGGACTGTTAAATCACTCAGTGGGCTGCCATGGTAGTGCTCCCTCCGCTGTGAAGAAGTCTTTAAAGACGTCCCTCACACGCCGTGCCTCTGTCGAGGAGTTGTTGGCAGCTACTCGGCCCAGGCCTGGCAATGGTTCCTCTCCACCTACTGGACCCCACAATGTCGGTGTCTCATCGTCCACTGAAGCCCGCAAGAAATTGTGTAGCACACATGTGGCCTTCACACACTGCTCCACAACTTCTGTGCGCACTTCAATGAGGCAACGATACCACCTCCACTGGGAGGCCAGAATGCCAAAGGCGTCCTCCACCACCAGCCGGGTGCGGGACAAGCGGTAATTAAATGACCGCTCCTCTGATGACAGACGACCACATCCTGGGAAGGGCCACATCATGCACCTCCTCAGCGGGAACACCTCATCCGCCACGAAGACATAGGACTGAGATCCTCGGTCTGCAGCTCCAGGCAGGAGTTGGTCAGGAGGCAGATGGAGTGTTCCATCCCGCAAAGCCTGGCCAAAGGCAGGGTTGGCCAGAATGCCACTGTCACTTGTCCTACCATACCCGTCTACATCAATCACCCAGAACCGATACCGAGCGTCCACAACAGCAAGGAGCACAATAGAAAAATGCCCCTTGTAGTTGTGGAACAGGGATCCTGAGTTGGGAGGTGCTTGGATCTGGACGTGCTTTCCATCCACAGCGCCGCAGCACAGGGGAAGCTGCCACCGCTGGTAAAACTCCTCCGCAATGGACCTCCAGTCTTCAGTGGTGGGCACAGCCATGAAGCTCTCCCTGAGGCAGTCCCAGATTGCAGTCACCGCCTGAGGGACAATAACACTGACGGTAGACACTCCCACCCAGAAACTATCAGCGATAGTTCGGTAGGAGTCCCCTGTGGCCAGATACCTAATCAAACAAAAACAAACAAGAGTGTAAATTATACAATGTGTGACATGTATTACATTACTTGTCATATAAGCAAGAACACACAAATATATATATATATATATATATAAAAAATCACTCTGTTTGACTAAAAAGGTAATTATTATATATTAGGAAAATAAAATGAAACAATTATAATTTTTGATATATGTATATTAACTAATTTCTTATTTATTCTTGTTGCCATTGTATGTACAGACTTTTCAACACTGTCATATTCCCTAGTAACTGTTCTCAAAGACTTGTTTTGAATTAAACGTTTGTACTATTTTTGTATCCACTATATCCCAGCACGACACACTCATTTCATTTTAGCATTGAAAACTACTTTTAGTCAAAATGAGGCAATAAATCATTCATGCTTATAATAAGAGAACATCAAAAAAAGCAGTGAGTATTTTTTGGTTAATATATAAAGATATATAAAGTATCAAAAACAATATTTAGCAGTCATCAATTTTATAATGTATACTCATCACTATATATGCATTATATATTCATTATTTTTTACCAATTTACTTGGGCACTGTCTGAAAGCCACTAGATCAGGGGTGGGCAATCATGTGCCATGAAGGGCCGAAGCACTGCAGGTTTTCCTTGCTACCAGTCACCTCAGCAGGTGATTTCATTAATGTTCAGGTGTTTCAGCAGGTGTTTCATTGACAACCAGGTGGTTATGCTCAAGGGAGAAGCTCATCAGCAACCCACCTGCTGAGGTGATTGGTTGCAAGGAAAACCTGCAGTGTCTCGGCCCTCGTTGCCCACCCCTGCACTAGATAGAGTTACTGGGTGGCATTCAATATCTTTGTAAATAACAATCTATTATTATCTAAATAGTTATTATCTGAACCACATTTTATCAGGAAATTCCCATTACGAATGATTTATTGCTTTATGGCAATTGTATGACAATTTACCTCTCTTGCCATCTGTTTGCCCAGTGTATTTTTATATTTTGGCGGACTTTGATTATTGATTTAAGCGCGGAATATTTAGATATATTGGTGTATATTTGTATTGAAGACATTGTTTTTACTAACCGAAGACAGATGGAAAGCCGCTCTGCGGCAGGGATTGACCGTCTGCAATTGGTGTCCTGGAGGCGGATGGCGGCTCCAATGTGGGACAGGAGGTCCTCAAACTGGGTCCTGGAGAGGTGGAAGTACCGCTGAAAGCGGCCGTCATCCAAACGCAGCTCCTGCAGCAAATGATTAAACTCCCCGAATTGGGAACATCTCATGAGGATGTTGTGAACCCAGGGACGGCGCCTCTGGTGACGTTTGTCTGCTTTCCATAACAAATAGAGCACAGTAACTCGCTCCATGTGATCAAGGTCCATCATGATGACTTGACGCTGAGCGGAATGGAAGCTCCTCCTATTTGATGATGCATTGGAGTGAATTTTCGCAGTGAAAGTCCACCCAAGCAGAGCGACACACCGGGCGAAGGAGACGCATCTGTCGCCAGCGACCCCTGCAAATTTGTAGCGTCTGATCGCGTCCGGTGTGAACACGGCATAAGACCAAGCTTTAATAAATTATAAATAACTTTTTAATGATATGAGACAGAAACATACTTTTTTTTGCTGTCCTCCCCAGTCTGTCTCTCAAATATTGAAATGATTTTTTTTTTTTGGAGGGAGGCCTTCCAACCGTGACATCTATAGAAAGAGGAACCCTGCAACAGCAGATGCTCTCTGGAGATTCAAGCAGCTCTGCTTTCTTGCATCCCCAAGTATTTTTGCAGTCACCAAGTCTGACAGCACCTCCTCTTCCAAAATGGTAGGGGGTGGGGCTAATTGGGGGCAAAAGATCAGTGATTTTATATGGATGCATTCGTATGATAAAATGGCACTCCTCACTGCAAATTCAGAATTTGTATTGCATTCGTCCAATTCACAAATTTGTTTTTGGCTTGTACCCCAGTTTTTTGTTTTTTTTCTGCACATGTATTGGTGAGCATGGCTTGAAGAACGATTTGTGAACTGCAAAGATGCCATTTCTGGCATCAATGCACTGACATGACAGGTGCCATATCTCTGAAATATGTGTTACTTTTGGCCTGTGTTTTCTACTAATGTGGACCTGCAAGTTTTTTTTTATTCATTCTGATGCAGCAGTGGTTGCAGGTCACTATCACTTGCTGGCGAACACGAACTTGTCCTGATGATGATGACGGTGCTGCTGGCAGAGGTGGTGGAAGAGGGGCAGGTAGCTCTGTTGGTGATGATGGAGGTGATATCTTCTTTTTACATTGACCTAAATGTCTAATGAAAGCCATTCTTTGGGAGTATGATGATGTGCAATAACAACAGCAAAAATGTGCCGTTTCTCTGCAGCCCAGGTTGCATTTAATGATGACAAAATCTAAAACAGAAAAAAGATGGAACTGATTTGAGAAACTTGAAATAGTTCATACACACCTTTGTGTTTCACAGCAATGCTCACATGATTGATAACGTGGTACTTCACCTTGTAAAAGGCATATTGTCTGATGCATCTGTGCAGGTCAAACACACACACAAGCACATACCTTTTCAATATGTTAAAAAAAGTTACGATGAGCTCTAATAATATACACACTGAGCACATTTGCTGAAAGTTGTCATATGTTTCGTTCATTTTTGTTAATTAAGCCCACTGTTTTGGTGGGGAGGTAGCTAATTAACAAACATTTCAAAAATAACTTAATGTTTATGTCGACATAACAAGATATGTCTAGGAAAACATTTTAAACATGTTTATGTTACGTTGGGTTACTTACATCCATAAAGTTGAAGTATGTTTCCACATTACGGCTGCTCTGGGCAGGATGGCTCTTTAAGGGCCCTGTCCCACTGGCGTTTAGGAGGATTTGCGCATGAAATGAGGAGACAAAAGCTGAGCATCCGCAACAAAGGTGGGCGGAAATGACAAATGTCCCGGGGTGGATCAGCGAATACATGAGGAAGAAAAGCGGATATAACAGGGAACGGAAGCGAAGGTGACCGCGTAGGCGCCCCCATGAGGGGCACAGCGGCCGTGATGCACTCGCTTCATCCGTGCCCACTCTGTCTGCATGCGCTACATACCATTTGCAACTGTGATGTGGCCGTGCTGGGCACGCGTCATATCTGTTTTGCACGCTGTCCCGGTCCGCCGCCAAGCCGACTCATACAGGAATGTTACACGGTTATTGCGGTTGTTTGCCGGATGTGGGCCACTTTTGTGCGCATTCCATCTGCAAATCCTCCTAAACGCCAGTGGGACAGGGCCCTAAGTCTGTCACTGGGCGTGACTGAACTGACTGTGAGGGAGGGAATGAACCTGGAGGCGGGACTGACACTGGTTCAGCCCCGCCCATTGGTTCTGCAGTGAGCACCCTCTCCCCTAGGGAGGTGCCCAGGAGGCATCCTTACCAGATGCCCCAACCACCTGTAAATGCAAAGAGCGTGATCTACAAATATTGCTTGCACATTGATTTTTATTTTTATTGATTTGCACAACTTCCCCTCTTAAAACGTCGATATTGTTTTTGATTGATGGATAGAGGGGATTTATTGAACATTGACAAATTGTATGTAGGGCAGTGGGCTCTTAATAATTAATTAAACAACTGCAAATTATAAAGAACACAATGCTCATACGGCCAAGGGAATTTTAGCATTGCATTATATTTTTTAATATTACAGTGGGGCCAAAAAGTATTTAGTATTTAGATTGTGCAAGTTCTCCTACTGAGGAAGATGAGAGAGGTCTGTAATTTTCAACATAGGTACACTTCAATTATGAGAGACAAAATGAGAAAAAAAATCCAGAAAATCATTGTAGGATTTTTAAAGAATTTATTTGTAAATTATGGTGGAAAATAAGTATTTGGTCACCCACAAACAAGCAAGATTTCTGGCTCTCACAGACCTGTAACTTCTTCTGTCCTCCACCTGTTACCTGTATTAATGCCACCTGTTGGAACTCGTTATCTGTATAAAAGACAACTGTCCACAGCCTCAAACAGTCAGACTCCCAACTCAACCATGGCCAAGACCAAAGAGCTGTTGAAGGACACCAGGAAGAAAATTGTAGATGTGCACCAGGCTGGGAAGAGTGAATCTACAATAGTCAAGCAGGTTGGTGTGAATAAATCAACTGTGGGAGCAATTGTAAGAAAATGGAAGACATACAAGACCATTGATAATCTCCCTCGATCTGGGGCTCCATGCAAGATGTCATCCCGTGGGGTCAAAATGATCATGAAAACAGTGAGCAAAAATCCCAGAACTACACGGAGGGACCTGATCAATGACCTGCAGAGAGCTGGGACCAAAGTAACAAAGGCTACACACTACGCAGAGAGGGACTCAAATCCTGCAGTGCCAGGCATCTTCCCCTGGTTAAGCCAGAACATGTCCAGGAGCGTCTGAGGTTTGCCAGAGAGCATATGGATGATCCAGAAGAGGATTGGGAGAATATCATGTGGTCAGATGAAACCAAAATAGAACATTTTTTTGCAAAATCTCAACTCGTCGTGTTTGGAGGAGGAAGCATTCTGAGTTGCAGTCCAAGAACACCGTATCTACTGTGAAGCATGGGGTTGCAAAACATCATGCTTTGGGGCTGTTTTTCTGCAAAGGGGACAGGACGACTGATCCGTGTTAAGGGAAGAATGAACGGGGCCATGTATCATGAGATTTAAGCCAAAACCTCCTTCCGTCAGTGAGAGCATTGAAGATGCAACGTGGCTGGGTTTTCCAGCATGACAATGATCCCAAACACACCACTCAGGCAATGAAGGAGTGGCTACGTAAAAAGCATTTCAAGGTCCTGGAGTGGCCAAGCCAGTCTCCAGACCTCAACCCCATAGAAAATTTGTTGAAGGAGTTGAAAGTCCATGTTGCCCAGCAACAGCCCCAAAACATCACTGCTCTAGAGGGGATCTGTATGGAGGAATGGGCCAAAATACCAGCTACAGTGTGTGCAAACCTGGTGAAGACTTACAGGAAATGTTTGACCTCTGTCACTGCCAACAAAGATTATGTCATAAAGTATTGAGTTGAATTTTTGTTACTGACCAAATACTTATGTTCCACCATAATTTACAAATAAATTATTTAAAAATCCTACAATGTGTTTTCCTGGATTTTTTTTTTCATTTTGTTTCTCACAGTTGAAGTGTACCTATGATGAAAATTACAGACCTCTCTCATCTTTCCAAGTAGGAGAACTTGCACAATCAGGGGCTGACTAAATACTTTTTTGCCCCACTGTATACTCTTAATATGTACCTTTTAATATAATGAATGAACATGAACCTTAACTTGATGTGCATTGTATGCATATGTTTTATATGTCTTTTGATTGTTTGATTGTCTGCATCTTTTCTTTTTTTTAACTTATGCACCTAACAGAAGTTGCAATAATTTAAGGTGACTCCACAATGACAGTGAAGATATCTTAAATGTTTACTTCACCTATGGAGATGTCCACAGTTTGCCAATGTAATTTTTTGTCATTGAAGGTTTCTTTGGAATTGAATGAAATTTGTAATTCTCACAACCATGGACTGTAATGGTTGTAGTCAAAATAATTTATTTGTAAATTATGGTGGAAAATAAGTATTTGGTCAATAATAAAAGTTCAACTCAATACTTAAGTCTTCACCAGGTATTCACACACTGTAGCTGGTATTTTGGCCCATTCCTCCATGCAGATCTCTTCTAGAGCAGTGATGTTTTCAGGCTGTCACTGGGCAACATGTACTTTCAACTTCCTCAACAAATTTTCTATGGGGTTGAGGTCTGGAGACTGGCTTGGCCACTCCAGGACCTTGAAATGCTTTTTACGGAGCCACTCCTTCGTTGCCTGAGCGTTGTGTTTGGGATCATTGTCATGCTGGAAGACCCAGCCACGTTGCATCTTCAATGCTCTCACTGATGGAAGGAGGTTTTGGCTTAAAATCTCATGATACATGGCCCCGTTCATTCTTCCCTGAACATGGATCTGTCGTCCTGTCCCCTTTACAGAAAAACAGCCCCAAAGTATGATGTTTCCACCCCCATGCTTCACAGTAGATATGGTGTTCTTGGAATGCAACTCAGCATTCGTCTTCCTCCAAACACGACGAGTTGAGTTTTTACCAAAATGTTCTATTTTGGTTTCATCAGACAACATGATATTCTCCCAATCGTCTTCTGGATCATCCATATGCTCTCAGGCAAACTTCAGATGGGCCTGGACATGTACTGGCTTAACCAGGGGGACATGCCTGGCACTGCAGGATTCGAGTCCCTCTCTGCGTAGTGTGTAGTCTTTGTTACATTGATCCCAGCTTTCTGCAGGTCATTGATCAGGTCCTTCCGTGTAGTTCTGGGATTTTTGCTCACCGTTCTCCTGATCATTTTGACCCCACGGGATGACATCTTGTGTGGAGCCCCAGACTGAGGGAGATTATCAATGGTCTTGTATGGTCTTGTATTATATTCCATTTTTTTACAATTGCTCCCACAGTTTTATTTACTGATTGATCTACGTTCCGATCCTCACCTATGGTCATGAGATTTTGCTCATAACCGAAAGAATGAGATCGCGAGTACAAGCGGCCGAGATGACTTTCCTCCGCAGGGTGGCTGGGTGCTCCCTTAGAAATAGGGTGAGGAGCTTGGTCACTCGGAAGGAGCTCGGAGTCTAGCCGCTGCTCCTCCACGTCGAAAGGAGTCAGTTGAGGTGGCTTGGGCATCTTTTCCGGATGCCCCCTGGATGCCTCGCTGTAGAGGTGTTCCGGGCACGTCCCATTGGGAGGAGGCCCCGGGATAGACCCAGGACACGCTGGAGGGACTACATCTCTCGGCTGGCTTGGGAACACCTTGGGGTCCCCCTGGAGGAGCTAGGGGAGGTGTGTGTGGATCGGGAGGTCTGGGCGGCTTTGCTTGAGCTGCTGCCCCCGCGACCCGACTCTGGATAAAGCGGAAGAAAATGGATGGATGGATGGGCTCCCACAGTTGATTTATTCACACCAACCTGCTTGACTATTGTAGACTCACTCTTTCCAGCCTGGTGCACATCTACAATTTTCTTTCTGGTGTCAAGTCACTTCAGCTAGAAATGTGAACGGAGCTCCTGTCTGGTGAGATTCAAACCCGTTGTTCCACCCTGTCTGTATGCTTTCAAACATGTTTTATTTCATCAACTAGGTGCTTGCCTTGTTCGCTGGAGTTCTGGTTCTCCTCTGCTGCATCCTAAGTGAACCTCTGCCAGAGCGGAGCCACCGTGCAGGCAGAGCAGTGAGCACGATGCTCCGTCTGGAGCCATGGAGCAGAGTGCACAGGCCGAGGAGGAGCACGCCTGTCCCCGGTTATGCAGGAGACAACCGCCAAACCTCTGTCACTAGTTCTATTCTGTGTAGGGGCGCCTGTTTGCAGCTGCAGGATGTCAACTTGTTAATTTTTAAGTGCTTCTTGTGCCGCCCCTATATGTGTCATGAAAAAATGCACCCCAGACAACTGCCTGCCTTGCCCACACCAAAAACCGGGTCTATCCACCGTATTACTAGGTGAGCTACAGAGGCATTGCAACACACAGGAATAGTCAATTAACGAAAATCAGTCCGAAAATGGTAGACTATCGACTCAGAATTTACCAGAGAATAGACTTCTGACACCTAACAGCACAGTCATCAGTGGTAAGGTTTGACATCACCAAGACCAAAATAATCAAGGAAAGCAAGGACATTGATGGTCAAGGTGATGGTCATCACATTTGTAGTCATCAAGGAGATCATCTTTATCTTCATCTAAAGTCTGAGTCTGTTAGTGAAGCTTAGGGCTTGTGGCCGGTGATCACCTTAGTATTTCTTCTGCTTTCCTGTTGCGTAAATGCTGACAAATTATACCTTAAGTGTAGTTTTTTTGGTTGATGGATTCTGTTTTCTTTTTATCTCTGTCCGAGATTAGGCAGAATTTGTGTGCTGGATTGGATGATTTCCGTGGCGGACACGGGACAGACTCTGCTGTAGGAACAGATCCAACGAGTGGCTCAATGACTAGGTCATCCCTACTTATCTGATTAGGTCAGCTAAGTAGGGAGGTGCTAATCCATGAATAATTTTATAGGTTAATAGCAGAACCTTCAAATCTGACCTGATAGAGACAGGAAACCAGTGCAGAGATGCCAAAATGGGTGTAATGTGGTCAAACTTTCTGCTTCCTGTCAAGAGTCTGACAGCAGCATTTTGAACCAATTGGAGAATGCTAATACTGGACTGCAGTAAACCAGAGAACAGAACATTGCAAAAGTCCAATCTAGAAGAGACAAATGCATGGATCAGGGTGTCAGCATCAGCCATAGACAGGATGTTATGTTTCTGCTATGTTTCACAGGTGGAAGAAAGCAGTCCCTGTAATATCTCATGTGGAGGTCAAAGGACAATGTAGGATCAAAAATTACCCCAGGGTTCCTCACTTTGTCAGTGTGACACATGAGCCTTGGTTAAGTGTTAGCTGGTAAAACTGATGCTGATGTCTCACTGAACCAAGAACCATCATTTTGGTCTTGTCTGAGTTTAAAAATAAGACTTTTATTGACATGTACAACTGAGTTTATCAGCATCGTTAATCCCAAAACGCCACAGTATGTGCCCGAGGCATGCTATGTAAAGGGAGAAAAGCAGGGGGCCTAAGAGGGACCCTTGTTGAACCCCATGTTTCATGTCACCAAGGTTAGAGGTAGTGTTGTTGTACAAGACACAATGAGGATGGCTGGTTAGGTGTGATGTCAAACACGCAAGCACATTACCAGCAATCCCAAACTGATTCTCCAACCTATCAAATAGAATACGATGTAATACGATGTAATCAGCAGCTTGACACCCTGTTCAGTGCACAGAAGACAGGAACTGTGACACCATCACCTACTGTGCCGTTATCATAATAATAATGGTCAGAATGGCTGACTGGAACTCAAAACTGAAATGAGGTTTGTCACTTGAGAATTAGTTTGTTTCTTCTGTTGAGAAACTCTAATTTAGGATTTTTATCCCCTGCTGGGTAAACCAGATCCCAATAAATGTCATAAGTGAAGCAGAGTAGATCCAGATTAGAACTTGCCTGGGAGACAAGCAACAGAATGTTTTTTCTATGTACAGCTGAACATGTGTCATAAACTGCCTATTGAGCCAAATCCCAACGTGCCTATGCACCAGATCTGCTGTGCTGACCCCAAGTGATTGAGGGCAAAAGACATATAACCTTCTTGACACGGTTCAAAGATCGGTGATCAAAACCAAACACAACTGATGAGGATCAAAGTTAAAAAATCAGCATCTTGGTTTAGAAACAAAGATGAGTGATTAGGATCAAATGATCAAAGCTTGGAATCAAAGATAAGATATCAGAATTAAGCGTTAATCATTTTAAGAATGAAGGTAAGCAAGCAAGATCAAAGGTCAGCACTTTTCAAAGACCAGGACCAAAGCTGGGTGATCAGATTTAAAGGTTAGCAATCAGGATTCAAGATTAAGCTCAAAGATTGATCGGATTCAAAGGTCAGCATTCAGGATCAAAGATCAAAGGCTAATCACATTCAAAGTTCAGTAATTACACAGTAAAATCACCAGTATAAAACTAACACTGACACTGGTCCCACTCTGGCCAGAGTAGGATAATATATACACTGGCAGTGTTAATTTAACACTGGTGATTTTACTGTGTAGGATGTAAGGTCTGGATCAAAAATAAGTGATCACAGTCAAAGGTCAGAATTTAGAATCAAAGATGATTGATTAGAGTCATAGATCAACAATCAGGATCTAACCACAGGATCAAAGATGAATAATCTCAACAGCAACAATAAATAACAATAAAAATGTGATCACAATCAAATGTCAGCAATTGGTGTGAAAAAAATTAGGATCGAAGATGAGTGATCACAATCATATCACCAGTCAAGGTCTACAAAGGTTAAAGGAAATATCAAAGGAATAAACTATTTCACAATGCAAAAAGGAAAATGACAACAGAGATATAAACAGACACTCAGAGTTCTTGTGAACTAAATCTTTTCTAGTTTACTTCTAATGGCACGCAACGTTCAGCATTTAACAGCAGGATTGTTTTCCTCCGGCGCGGCTTCACCGAGGCCCGAGGCGTCAGCACAGTTCCACCGGCGCGGCTTTACCGAGGCCTGAGGCGTCAGCGCACATCCACCGGCGCGGCTCCACCTGAAGCCCGAGGCGTCAGCGCAGTTCCACCGGCGCGGCTTTACCGAGGCCCGAGGCACCAACGCGGAGTTATCTGACCATGGGTCCGAAGAAGGCACTGACGGCGGAGGAGGGAGACGATATCAAAAAGTCCCTGGACTTTTTGTCTGAGGAAATCTCTGTTGTTAAAATGCAGCAGAAATCCATTATGGAGCTGGTGGAAGAAGTGAAGGTTCTCTGGATCCAGAATGCCGAGAAAGACCGGCGTCTGGTGTACCTGGAGAACCGTGTTGCGGAGTTGGAACAGTACACAAGGATGAACGACGTTATTATTAGAGGAATTCATATTAAACCTCGATCCTACGCACGGGCGGTGTCAGAAGACAGCGGAGGGGAGGCCAATGAACAGGAGGCCAGCTCAGTGGAACAACAGGTGGCTGACTTCCTGCAATCTAAAGGTATTCAAATGGACTGTAATAACATTGAAGCGTGCCACCCCCTGCCCAGGAGAGAGGATGGAGACAAGCGAGCAGTTATAATGAGGTTTGTCAACAGAAAACATAAAACAGCATTGTTAAAACAGGGACGGAAACTTAAAGGAACAAACGTATTCATCAATGAACATCTGACCAAAAGAAACGCAGACATCGCCAGGAAAGCTCGTCTCTTAAAAAAGCAGGGAAAAATTCAACAGACATGGACATCCAACTGCAAAACATTCATCAAACTGAACGGAACACCAGAACAAGCGAAGGTTATGGTAATCAGGAACATCAAGGAACTGGACAAATACGACCAATAAGGTATGAGGACACAAACACATCACAACACCATGACACAGACCAGAGGAATCTACTACATCATCTACATCTGGAGACAAGAAGGATATAACTCAAAGGATTGCTGATCATGGAAAACTAGAACTGAGAACATTTAAATACACAGACCACAATGTACTGGACTTGGAGCACGATATAGACCCAGACAATAATTTCTTCTCAAATATCAATGACAGTTGTTGCTATTATACAGATGAACAGTTTAATCGGATCATTAAAACGGAAAACAAATTATCAATAATCCATTTCAACAGCAGAAGTCTATATGCAAACTTTAACAACATTAAAGAATATTTAAGTCAATTTAAAAAAATATTTAACATAATTGCTATATCAAAAACATGGATCAATGAAGATAAAGGAATGGATTTTGAACTGGATGGATATGAATTTAATTGTGTAAACAGAAAGAATAAGAGTGGAGTAGGAGTGGCTGTGTATGTGGATAAGAACATGGATTATAAAATAGTAGACAATATGACAACTGTGATTGATAACTTATTAGAATGTATAACTATTGAAATATGTGAAGAAAAAAGCAAAAATGTATTAGTCAGCTGTATATATAGAGCACCAGGATCTAGTATTGAAACATTCACTGACTGTATGGGAAAAATGTTCTCAAAAACTAATCAAAAAACTGTGTTCATTTGTGGTGACTTAAATATTGATCTGCTCAATCCAAATAAGCATAAAATAACAGATGCATTTATCAGTATAATGTACAGTATGAGTTTATATCCAAAAATCACCAGGCCAAGCAGAATTACATCCCATAGTGCTACCTTAATTGATAATATATTCAGCAATGATATTGAGAATAACACTGTGAGTGGATTATTAATCAATGACATTAGTGATCATCTACCAGTTTTCATCGTTTATAATAGAAACCATCGGCGGAATCAGCCAGAGGAGAAAATAAAATACAGGCGAGTGCGGACAGAGGAAAACATGAACACACTAAAGAAGGATTTACAGGAGCAAAACTGGGAAAAGGTATACAGTGAAAGTGATGTTGATAGTGCATATGAAACTTTTTTACAAATATTTACATCATTATATGATAAAAATTGTCCAATTAAACAAGACTACAGAAAACAAAAAATCCAAGCTCGACCATGGATGACGAAAGGGTTACGAAATGCATGTAATAAGAAAAATACACTGTATAGAGAATTCATAAAACTAAAGACTAAAGAGGCAGAAAATAGATATAAGAAATACAAAAATAGATTAACTAATATTATACAGGTATGTAGGAAGGAATATTATAGTAACATATTATATAATAACAAAAACAATATTAAAGGAATATGGGATATATTAAATAGCATTATCAAAAATGGTAATAAAAAACAGAGTTACCCTCAGTATTTCATTGATAATAATGTCAAGAAGGAAAATAAGGATGAGGTAGTCAACGGTTTTAATAATTTTTTTGTAAATATTGGACCAAGCTTGGCAGAAAAAATTCCCAATTCCCAACCTGAGGATTGGGATAATAATCTCATAGAAAGAAATCCCTGTTCAATGTTCCTCACAGCAGTGGATGGAAAAGAAATTATAGACATTGTGAATAATTGTAAATATAAAACATCTACCGATTTAAATGAAATTGATATGGTGGTGGTAAAACAGGTCATTGAATGGATTGTAGAACCATTAACATACATCTGTAACTTATCATTTCAAACCGGTAAATTTCCCAATCAAATGAAAATAGCTAAGGTTGTGCCGCTGTATAAGACTGGGGATAGACACCACTTCACAAATTATAGACCTGTTTCTTTGCTTCCACAATTCTCCAAATTATTAGAAAAGTTATTCAATAATAGATTAGACAAATTCATAAATAAACATAAATTACTTACTGATAGTCAATATGGATTCAGAGCACATAGTTCAACATCACTTGCATTAATAGAATCAGTTGAGGAGATTACAAACGCCATAGACCACAAATTACATTTAGTTGGAATATTTATAGACCTTAAAAAGGCTTTTGATACAATCAATCATGACATATTAATCAGTAAACTTGAACAGTATGGGATTAGGGGGTTGGTGTTGCACTGGGTGAGAAGCTACTTAAGTTAACAGAAAACAGTTTGTGAAGTTGGGGGAATATACATCATCATGCTTGGACAATGCTTGTGGCGTCCCACAGGGGTCAGTATTGGGTCCAAAACTGTTTCTAATTTATATAAATGATATTGTCAATGTTTCCAAAATATTAAAATTAGTATTATTTGCAGATGACACAAGCATTTTTTGTTTGCAGGAGTTACTGAGGAGGATCAGTATAGAAATGGGAAAATTGAAAATATGGTTTGACAGAAACAAATTATCATTAAACTTAAGTAAAACAAAATACATGTTATTTGGCTATTGTAATACAGACATACAGGTTCAGTTACAAGTCGAGGGGGTAGATATTGAAAGGGTACATGAAAATAAGTTTCTGGGGGTGATAATAGATCATAAGATAAACTGGAAGACTCATATAAAACATATACAAAGTAAACTGTCAAGAAGCATTTCAGTTCTAAACAAAGCGAAACATATTCTGGACCACAACTCACTCCGCATTCTTTACTGCTCACTGGTTTTACCATATTTACAGTACTGTGCAGAGGTATGGGGTAATACTTATAAAGGTACAACACAATCACTATCAGTAATGCAGAAAAGAGCTATAAGAATTATTCATAATACTGGCTATAGAGATCATACAAATCCACTATTTTTACAATCCAAATTCTTAAAATTCACAGACTTGGTTCATTTTCAAACAGTACAAATCGTGTATAAAGCAATAAACAATTTACTTCCAGCAAATATTAAAAATATGTTTTTTAACAGATCAGGGGATTGCAGTCTGAGGGGGAAATTTAATTTAAAGCATCAGTGGGCACGAACAACATTAAAAGGTTTCTGTATTTCTGTCTGTGGGGTGAGGATGTGGAACAGATTGGGAGTGGGGCTCAAGCAATGTCCAAGCATGAACCAGTTCAAACAGCGGTACAAAAATATGTTTTTTTCTAGGTATAGGTAGGAGGAAGGGTAATGAGGGTTAGGGTGTTTTTGTTTTTTGCTTCGGCTTGTAAATATATAGTATTTTGTATGTAAGTAGGTATGTGAAGGTGTATATTTATGTTTGTGTATATGTGTATATATATGTATGTGTATGTATATGTGTATATATGTATATATATGTGTGTGTATGTTGATAT
The DNA here is from genome assembly GCF_902500255.1 of Thalassophryne amazonica. Taxonomy (NCBI): domain Eukaryota; kingdom Metazoa; phylum Chordata; class Actinopteri; order Batrachoidiformes; family Batrachoididae; genus Thalassophryne; species Thalassophryne amazonica. The sequence goes on along the minus strand of NC_047119.1, from coordinate 56,895,188 downwards.
ATATATATATATATATATTGATATCAGTTTAGGTGTGTAGGAATCTATGTGTATATGTGGCAAAGGGTATTACTGGTTGTGGGGAAGAAGGGGTAGGGAAAAATAAGCTGATGCTTCACCCTACCCCTTTTCAGACATGTTGGGTACACAGTAGGAACTTTTTTGTTGTTGTCTTTACTGATCTATCTTGTAATTGTTGTTGTATCAAATGTTCGAAATAAACAGTTTTCATTCATTCATTCAATGGCAGCTGATAAGTCGTTTTGCTAATTATACTTTTCTTCTTGTCAGCTTCTATGACTCAGTCTTTGCTGCCGTCCTTGAGCGAGGATGCAGCGCGCCACACATCCGTCTGTGGAGACACACGAGCGGGAGCTTCTTATTTTGGATGGAATAACTGACAAAGTTAGGTTACCTCAACACAAGGCTAAAAAAGCCAAAAAGAAAACACATTAAGTCTCATCTTTCTGCAATCAGTGATGCTAAAATCCAGGCACAAACAAATGGAGTTTCAGATGACAAATATTTGCTCACAGGCCGAACGCCGCCGCAGTCGTTTAAAGAAACGGCTTGGCGGGTAAACAGCACAACAAAGCGAGACAACGAGCCCGTTAGAGCCTGTCTGCAAAAAGACCTCTGATCAATCAGGAATCAAATGGTCATTCTAATAGCACATCGGCGCATCCTGCAGGTGGCAAAGTGGCTGAGGAGCCTCAGTCTCTGGTGCTTTGTTAATTCGCCGAGGTGAGTTTGCGGCCCACGCTCCTCTGCTGCCGTTACCGTGCATCAGCCTGAACCCACAACCTGTTCGTTTGGAGCTCACAGGAATTCCACAGCAACTTTTAAAAGCGTTCATTAAATAAACACTCCCAAAAGGTCTGTGACATTTCAGCAATATAATGGACTTATCTCTGAGAAGATTTTTTCATGATTTGTGATTTTGGTGTTATTTTCCTGGACATCTGTTTACCTGTTTTCTCTGTGCATCAGATCCTCCACACCTGATCCAGAATCCTGGTTGCTCAGATATTCCTGTCCTCCGCTGTCGGTCCATTAAAGCCAAGCCTGCCTACATCTCACCGAAATAAAGTGTAAAATTGTTCTCTGTCTTCAGGTTGTGTCTACATTCTGGGCAGTGGCGGGCACAGATAACCAAAAAATTAACTTCGATAACAGATAATCAGATAACTGAAAAGTTATCTTCGATAAAGATAAAACAATAAGCCACCCAAAAATGTATCGGAAGTTACAGATAACCGATAATAGATAAATTCCAATATTACCTCTGACACATCTACAACTAGTAGTACAACAAATTTAATAGCTTAAAATAATATTAAAAATAAAAACAGACCCCAACAATGAGACTACACTTTTCTTTTTACATTCTACCCCTGCTGGAAGCTCTTATTTACTACAGCGCTCCCAGCACAGAGACACTCCAAAAGCAGCCATAAAGTCAACTATCAATTATGACACTGCGGTCAGGCGCAGGTCTTGAAAAATAAAGTCATGCTGACGGAGAGAGCATATCTCACCCATATTGGCCTCTCTTCATTGGCTTCCTGTTAATTCTAGAATAGAATTTAAAATTCTTCTTCTTACTTATAAGGTTTTGAATAATCAGGTCCCATCTTATCTTAGGGACCTCATAGTACCATATCACCCCAATAGAGCGCTTCGCTCTCAGACTGCAGGCTTACTTGTAGTTCCTAGGGTTTGTAAGAGTAGAATGGGAGGCAGAGCCTTCAGCTTTCAGGCTCCTCTCCTGTGGAACCAGCTCCCAATTCAGATCAGGGAGACAGACACCCTCTCTACTTTTAAGATTAGGCTTAAAACTTTTCTTTTTGCTAAAGCTTATAGTTAGGGCTGGATCAGGTGACCCTGAACCATCCCTTAGTTATGCTGCTATAGACTTAGACTGCTGGGGGGTTCCCATGATGCACTGAGTGTTTCTTTCTCTTTTTGCTCTGTATGCACCACTCTGCATTTAATCATTAGTGATTGATCTCAGCTCCCCTCCACAGCATGTCTTTTTCCTGGTTCTCTCCCTCAGCCCCAACCAGTCCCAGCAGAAGACTGCCCCTCCCTGAGCCTGGTTCTGCTGGAGGTTTCTTCCTGTTAAAAGGGAGATTTTCCTTCCCACTGTCGCCAAGTGCTTGCTCACAGGGGGTCGTTTTGACCATTGTGGTTTTTACGTAATTATTGTATGGCCTTGCCTTACAATATAAAGCGCCTTGGGGCAACTGTTTGTTGTGATTTGGCGCTATATAAATAAAATTGATTGATTGATTGACTTATGGTTTTGATTATAAATAATATTAATACCGATAGAATAACTCCATTAATGTCAATTATGTCATTTGTACAAAGTTAAAATATAACATATATCTTTTAATGTTGAATAATGCACTAATTCTGAGGTTTTGTAACAGACAGATCGCAAAGGATTCTGGGTAAAAGTGCCTCTTTTTGGAGCGAGGCGGAGGGGAAGGCCAAGGGCTACAAATCCCTCCGTTTGGAGGGGTAGGAGGAGCTTACTGCTGTCTCTGAAAAAAACAAACATGGCGCCGAAAAAGCCGCACAAATGAAGCGGCTTTCATTACATTGTTTAGAAAGTTATAACTTGCCAAAAAACTTTACAGGCAGTTGTCTATGACAGCAGCGTGTCTGCTGCTGGATGTATGTTGCGTATGTTGTCGTTCTGAAGAATATCATAACGTCGCTCGTGCGCTGAGTTATAATGCACATACACACGAACGCTACGATAAGACACTTTTATATATCACAACGGACAAAAAATCATGATAAAGTGTAAGCACGTTAATTTGTATGTTCATAAATCTTTGGATAATATCAATCCCTGCTGTTGGATTTCAAGGTCTGTAACGTGTGTGTATTTTGTAAACAAACGGAGCCCTGAACACACTCATCTAATAAGCTTTCAGGCAGAAAATTAAAAGTTTCATCAATGGGAATAAGTTGGAAAATATATACACACACATGTATATGTGTAACACATAACCTGACGTCCTAATAGACTGATATTATTTGTCAAGGAAATTTCTAAAGGAAATAAGGCTGGATGCAAAAAAATGGGAGAATTTGAAAAAGAAATAAGGTTGTAATTCCATTAAAAAAGTGAAACTTGTATAATGTATACATTCATTGCACACAAAAAAGCAATTTGCAAAGCCAAAAAGTTGATCTGACAATCATCTGACATAACCGGGGTCAAAATAAATAGAACACTGCTATCTACTGGTTCCCACACGCTTAGTGAACACTACTGACCAGTAGATGGCAGTAGAGGCCTTGAAAACAAAATTCCCGATACAGTAATCCCTGTCTGCTATAGTTAAAATGTGTGGAATTTAACAAACGCACATAAAACCAACATTTATAAACGCAGAGAATATATTCAAGAGAGTTTTAGGCACTAGAGTTTAATGCTGTTGTCTGTGGAGCCTGAACAGTGTGTCTGAAATGCATTTGTCCTGTCGTGATGTACTGAGATTACATCATCCTACCCAAAATGCAATGCGGGTCACAGGATGTGCTCACAAAACCTTAAAAATTAGCACATTACTTTAAAACTAAAACATACTCGTATATCTGATATTTTCACTTAATAAAACTCAGACATGACAGTAATTTTAACTAACTTGTCCAAAATTTGTTTGGTTAAAATTTGAACCATAAGTTAAAAACGTATGCCTCTGGATGACTTAGGTGATATCGGCAGCCTTTTGCTATGGTGTTAAAAGAAATTTTTTTTTTTTCCTTTTGGGGTTGTTTCTCATTTGTCTGCATAAGATTGAGACGCTTTTTATACAAGCAGCTCTCTTCTATTTATAAAGGTTATGGCTGTGTGTTTGTTACAAAAATTTTAACAGTCACTGTAAAGTTATCTAAAAAGACAATCTGATAAAGAAAACATTATCTTTGATAATTATCTATTATCGGAAGTGTGCCCACCACTGATTCTGGGCCCTATCTGTCAGTTCCTCGGCCAGCCATAATAATGAGTCATTATAACCATAAATTAAAAGTAACCAAAGCACAAACACTTTTAAGCACATTACCAACACAAAAAATGAAACATGCTAACATTCTAGGATAATTTCACACTCAGAATTTGTTATTCTAATTATAACACATTATTTATAATATTTTGTTATTCTTCATAGATGCAGTTGCAGAATAAGAATTTCAATGTATGGTGCTGTTTTTTTTACTGTATACATTACAATAAATTCTTCTTAATCTCTTAATATTAATCTCTGAAATTACAAGGGACCGTGTTCATTTATTCATCATAACAAACAGTACTATGATAATTATTTTCATTGATATCATCTGATTTTTCTGTAAAGACACTAAGAAAACACAAATCTACACAAAGGAATAATTCTATTTAAAATTAATACTTTTGTACCTTGTTATAATGTTGGTTGGTTGGTTATTTTATCCCCCTTTGGCAGAATTACACTGAAAAATTATAAATGCAGCACTTTTGTTTTTGCTCCCATTTTTCATGAGCTGAACTCAAAGATCTAAAACATTTTCTATATACACAAAAGACCTATTTCTCTCAAATATTGTTCACAAATCTGTCTAAATCTGTGTTAGTGATCACTAATCCTTTGCAGAGTAATCCATCCCACCTCACAGGTGTGTCACATCAAGATGCTGATTAGACAACATGATTATTGCACAGCTGTGCCTTAGGTTGGCCACAATAAAAGGCCACTCTGAAATGTGCAGTTTTGCTTTATTGGGGGGGGGGGGGGGGTCTCAGTCGGGGGTCAGAAAACCAGTCAGTATCTGGTGTGACCACCATTTGACTCATGCAGTGCAACACATCGCTTTCGCATAGAGTTGATCAGCAGCCAGACACCATCGAATGTGAGCATTTGGCCACTCAAGTCGGTGACGACGATGAACTGCAGTCAGGTCAAGACCCCGATGAGGACGATGAGCATGCAGATGAGCTTCCCTGAGATGGTTTCTGACAGTTTGTGCATAAATTCTTTGGTTCTGCAAACCGATTGTTGAAACAGCCATCCAGGTGGTTGGTCTCAGACCTTCTTGTAGGTGAACCTGCTGTATGTGGAGGTCCTGGGTTGGTGTGGTTACATGTGGTCTACAGTTGTGAGGCCGGTTGGATGTACTGCCAAATTCTCTGAAACACCTGTGGAGATGGTTATGGTAGAGAAATGAGCATTCAGTTCACGGGCAGCAGCTCTGGTGGACATTCCTGCAGTCAACATGGCAATTGCACGCTCCATCAAAACTTGCAACATCTGTGATAAAACTGAACATTTCAGAGTGGCCTTTTATTGTGGCCAGCCTAAGGCACACCTGTGCAATCATCATGCTGTCTAATCAGCATCTTGATATGTCACACCTGTGGGGTGGGATGGATTATCTCAGCAAAGGAGAAGTGCTCACTATCACAGATTAACAGATTTGTGTTTCATTTATACTGAGTTTATTCATTTTGACTGTCCTATGGCTGGCAGTGGATTGATGTTTGCCGGAGAAGTTCATGTTTTAAGTGTTAATTTTTTTGATCTGCTTTCTAATAAATTTGTATGAGTTGGCTGTCTGATTACGTGACAGATTGGCGGATTGAGATGTACCTGCCAGCCAAAATGTCCATCTGCTCTTCAGAATTAAAACCTTGAAAAATTCAACAATGCACATTTATCATCAGCGGCGGATACAAAGTCTTTCATGTCTGTAATTTGCAGATCTGTTGGATAAACCTTCCTGCTATTTATTCTGAGAATTAAATGTGCATTTTGAATTTAGTGACAAATCTAAACAGCACATGCACAGTTGAACAGAAAGGTTGTTTTTTTTTGGAGCAGAAATGAAGAAAAATCAACTCTGAGGCTGCAGACGCAAACATTAACCATCAGTTGGGCATAAATGAGACTCACAGCTGGAGTACGAGTGACACCAGCTGCTCGCTGTCATTGTGGACACACTCTGCTGTGAGCTATTCTGCATACTGTGATTAAATACAGAGAAATTCTTGTGTGCTGTTGTAATTAAATATAATGTGGATTTGCAGCAAAACACACCCAGTGTAAACATGCAGAGCGTAAAAACACCATGTCGTCAAATTCAGTTGGAAAGATTATTTTACAACCCCAATTCCAATGAAGTTGGGACATTGTGTACGACTTCAGTTGTTCAACAGTCCGGGGTCTCTGTTGTCGTATTTTCATAATGCGCCACACATTTTCAATGGGCAACAGGTCTGGACTGCAGGCAGGCCAGTCTAGTACCCGCACTCTTTTACTATGACACCACGCTGTTGTAACACGTGCAGAATGTGGCTTGGCATTGTCTTGCTGAAATAAGCAGGGACGTCCCTGAAAAAGACGTTGCTTGGATGGCAGCATGTGTTACTCCAAAACCTGGATGTACCTTTCAGCATTGATGGTGCCATCACAGATGTGTAAGTTGCCCATGACATGGGCACTAACACACCCCCATACCATCACAGATGCTTAAGATTAAATTATCTTGCATGGATGTGCTTTATTTGAGGTGGGGCTACCTATATGAAATCCTGAACATAATTGGATTGAGTTCATCCAATGAGCCACTTTTTTTGAGTGTATAATTTCAGTTGATGACAGTAAAGCCCACTTCTTGGTTGGGTCACCAATCATATGAGAGTCTACGAAAAGTCGTAAACTTTTCACAATCACGTGACCTGAGGCTGAGTTTTAATTTTAAAGTTTTAATTTAACTTTCCCTCAGGGATGCATCTTTGTGCACCCAAAACTGACTGGCATCAGTTTTTTATATGATGGACAGTGGACAAATCACTCACATCTGGAGCAGGAATTTCATGCATTCACCGTCTCTCTGGCTATAATGGTGTAAAAAAATTGTGCATCTTTGACTGCCACATGCTTTGTGATCCAAATTCTAGAAACTTTTGTGTTATTTTGTCTGAAACTTTTTCAGTTGTCACAAGACATCACATAATTTGAAGCAAAGATGAAGGCCTTGTCCACACGGTTACAAAATAATCTTTTTCTCTTTGTCATTTTCAAATAGTGTTCAGCAAACATGGCAGCATTTCAAGATTTATGTGCATCCACACTAAATCGCTTAAATCAACCAAAAAAGCTATAGTGCATATGCCAGGCCTGTATGCGGCACTGTGTGTGTGTGTGTGTGTGTGTGTGTGTGTGTGTGTGTGTGTGTGTGTGTGTGTGTGTGTGTGTGTGTGTGTGTGTGTGTGTGTGTGCGCATTTTTGTGTCATTCACTGGACTTTCTAATGCTGGAAAATGAGGGGGGGGGCTACGAGGTAAAAATTAGCTAGATTTTAAAATGATTATGAGCCACTGTAGCTAGACAGGTGGTGCTGTAATGTTATCCTTTCAAAAAAATTTGGTTTTGCTAGTGCACACATAGACGCAAATCCAGCATTTTCAGTTTTACCCATGTCATGTACGTGTGATTGACATGCCAAAACAACACAAAATGTATGTAGATACACCTAAATCTGTTTCAGTGTGGATGAGGCCTAAAACATGAAGCACTCTTTGGAATCTTCAATGCACGCTTTGAAGCTTTGAATCAAAACTTTTCATTAGCTCAATTCTGAACAAGAAGCTGACTGTGGACTAACTAAGTTGCAATACCTAGTTATCAATTGATTATGCTAATTATAAAGACAGCATCACACGGCATCACTTAATTCAAAGCAAAGATTGCAGCCAAAGCACTCTGGAGACATCGAAGCTTTGAATCAAAGCTGGTCTCACAAGCTGTATTTTAAAAAAGTAGCAGACTGTGGACTAACTAAGGTACAATACCGAGTTATTGATTGACAATACTAGGTATCGAGGCAGCACTATATGACATCACATAATTCGAAGCAAAGATTGCAGCCAAAGCACTCTGGAGTCATCAAAGCTTTGAATCGAAGCTAGTCTTGCAGGTTGAATTCAAAACAAGAAGCTGTCATGCAACATGCAGCAACTTCAAACTTCAACAGCTTCACTAAACAGTGAGTTTTAAAGCATGTTCATGGTCCAGATACATTAGACATGCACCTATCCTCAACTTTCAGATGGAATGCTTCACCTTAGGGAGCTTTGGTGACTGCTGTCTACCATCCGCCCTGACAGGTTGGAACAAATTAATGCAGCAAAAAGCTCGTCCACTTCCTTGATATCACAGCACTGTGTCCCTGATGCACTTCAGCTTAAATGGAAGTACAGGCGCTACTTTGATTGGTCATTTTCATCTATGGACTACAATATCTGCTACGTTCACAAGAACACAATTTTGACCAGGAATAAGATGCATAAAAGATGTTGTGGTGAATCTTAACAACATCCTGTAGACTCAAAATAATTCTCTACAACACCACAGCCACATTATGATGTAGAAGATGATTCATCGTGACGGAACCAAAAACCACCATGAAACATAACATCAATAAGATTACATGTGCCTGCTGCATGTGCGGCAGGTGCATGTAATTCCAGGTCAATCTAAACTGGCAGTAAGGATCTAAAGTGTCACATTCAAAAACTTCTAATTGTCAGGAATCTTTCACACAGAATCATCTGCCCTCATCACTGACCTGCAGCAGCTGGAGGAGGAAGAAGTAAACAAATGTTTGCCATGTTCAAGTGCAACTTGTCTTCCTAGGTAATATATCAAATAAAACATCTGTGACACAACAGATTTTGGCAGTGAAGATGGGATATTGCCTTGTGAAGTCAGGTTTGAGCTGAAGACTGAACTCCGTTGAAACGAGTGAGCACGTGTAATGGCGGCCACCTTTGGACATGGAGAAGACCTCCACTTTGATGAAACAGAGGAAGAATTTGAAGCCTACCTGTAAGGGCTAGAACAATTCTACATGGTAAACAGACTGAAGTACGGTGGTGAAAAGTCCAAAGCAATGTTTGTGACAGTCATTGGGAAACGGAACCAAACCCTGCTAATGGACTTGTGCTTACTATTAAACCTGTCTGCATATACAGTGAGGCAAATAAGTATTTGATCCACTGTCGAATTTGCAAGTTTTCCCACAAAGAAAGAATGGAGAGATCTGTTAGTTTTATCGTAGGTACACTTCAACTGTGAAAGACGGAATCTTAAAAAAAAAGTCAGAAAATCACATTGTATAATTTTTAAATACTTAATTTTCTTTTTTATTGTATGAAATAACTAATTGATAAAATAGAAAAACAGACCTTAATATTTGGGACAGAAACCTTTGTTCGCAGCTCCAAAGGTTAGACGTTTCCTGTAGTTCTTGACCAAGTTTGCACACTGTAGCAGGGATTTTGGTCCACTCCTCCATACAGATCTTCTCCAAATCTTTCAGGTTTGGAGTTTCAGCTCCCTCCAAAGATTTTCTATTGAGTTCAGGTCCTGGACTGGCCAGGCCACTCCAGGACCTTGAAATGCTTCTTACAAAGTCCCTCTTTAGTTGCTCTGACTGTGTGTTTGGGGTCATTGTCATGCTGGAAGACCCAGCCACGACCCATCTTCAATGCACTTACTGAGGGAAGGAGGTTGTTTGCCAAAATCTTGCAGTGCATGACCCCATCCATCCTCCCTTCAATACGGTGCAGTTGTCCTGTCCCCTTTGCACAAAAGTACCTCCAAAAAATGATGTTTCCGCCCCCATGCTTCACTGCTGGGACGGTGTTCTTGGGGTTGTCCTCATCCTTCAAACACGGCGAGTGGAAATGATACCAAAAAGCTCTATTTTTGTCTCATCTGACCACATTATCTTCTCCCATGCCTCCTCTGGATCATCCAGATGGTCAATGGTGAACTTCAAAAAGGCCTGGATATGTGCTGGTGTGAGCAGGGGGTCCTTACGTGTCCTACAGGATTTTAAACAATGACAGCATGTGTTAATGAATGTAATCTTTGAAATAGCATATCCCTCTATGAAAAAATCATAGAGGGATATGCTTTCCAAACTTAATACCCATTACTACACTCAACAGAAATATAAACGCAACACTTTTGGTTTTGCTCCCATTTTGTATGAGATGAACTCAAAGATCTAAAACTTTTTCCACATACACAATATCACCATTTCCCTCAAATATTGTTCACAAACCAGTCTACATCTGTGATAGTGAGCACTTCTCCTTTGCTGAGATAATCCATCCCACCTCACAGGTGTGCCATACCAAGATGCTGATTAGACACCATGATTAGTGCACAGGTGTGCCTTAGACTGTCCACAATAAAAGGCCACTCTGAAAGGTGCAGTTTTGTTTTATTGGGGGAGATACCAGTCAGTATCTGGTGTGACCACCATTTGCCTCATGCAGTACAACACATCTCCTTCACATAGAGTTGATCAGGTTGTCAATTGTGGCCTGTGGAATGTTGGTCCACTCCTCTTCAATGGCTGTGCGAAGTTGCTGGATATTGGCAGGAACTGGTATATGCTGTCGTATACTCCGGTCCAGAGCATCCCAAACATGCTCAATGGGTGACATGTCCGGTGAGAATGCCGGCCATGCAAGAACTGGGACATTGTCAGCTTCCAAGAATTGTGTACAGATCCTTGCAACATGGGGCCGTGCATTATCCTGCTACAACATGAGGTGATGTTCTTGGATGTATGGCACAACAATGGGCCTCAGGATCTCGTCACGGTATCTCTGTGCATTCAAAATGCCATCAATAAAATGCACCTGTGTTCTTCATCCATAACAGACGCCTGCCCATATCATAACCCCACAGCCACCATGGGCCACTTGATCCACAACATTGACATCAGAAAATCACTCACCCACAAGACGCCACACACGCTGTCTGCCATCTGCCCTGGACAGTGTGAACCGGGATTCATCCGTGAAGAGAACACCTCTCCAACGTGCCAAACGCCAGCGAATGTGAGCATTTGCCCACTCAAGTCGGTTGCGATGATGAACTGGAGTCAGGTCGAGACCCTGATGAGGACGACGAGCATGCAGATGAGCTTCCCTGAGACGGTTTCTGACAGTTTGTGCAGAAATTCTTTGGTTATGCAAACCGATTGTTTCAGCAGCTGTCCGAGTGGCTGGTCTCAGACGATCTTGGAGGTGAACCTGCTGGATGTGGAGGTCCTGGGCTGGTGTGGTTACACGTGGTCTGCGGTTGTGAGGCTGGTTGGATGTACTGCCAAATTCTCTGAAACGCCTTTGGAGACGGCTTATGGTAGAGAAATGAACATTCAATACACGAGCAACAGCTCTGGTTGACATTCCTGCTGTCAGCATGCCAATTGCACGCTCCCTCAAATCTTGCGACATCTGTGGCATTGTGCTGTGTGATAAAACTGCACCTTTCAGAGTGGCCTTTTATTGTGGGCAGTCTAAGGCACACCTGTGCACTAATCATGGTGTCTAATCAGCATCTTGATATGGCACACCTGTGAGGTGGGATGGATTATCTCAGCAAAGGAGAAGTGCTCACTATCACAGATTTAGACTGGTTTGTGAACAATATTTGAGGGAAATGGTGATATTGTGTATGTGGAAAAAGTTTTAGATCTTTGAGTTCATCTCATACAAAATGGGAGCAAAACCAAAAGTGTTGCGTTTATATTTTTGTTGAGTGTATATTGGATGATGTTGAAATTGAGGATGGCCCAGTGGTTGTTCCAGCAATAGCAAAGATTTCGTGTCTGCTACCTACAACGCGTGTGGAATGTCTTAAACCCAAACCTACTTCTAGGCATCTTATATATGCTACTCTGGAACCACCCCTAAACCCAAACAGTTCAACTGTCAACCCCACTGAGGTCCTTAGACTGGGTCTCATTAACATAAGATCACTGTGCTCAAAATCATTGTTGATCAATGATCTAATTATTGATTATCACTTAGATATGATTGGGTTATGTGAAACCTGGCCTAAACCTACAGCTGTTCTCCCCTTAAATGAGGCCTGCCCACCAGCATATACATTTAGTCACATCCCTCGTGATGCGAAGCAAGGCGGGGGTGTTGCTCTTATTTATAAATCTAGGTTTAGCTTATTAGCTGTTGGGGGTTACAAATATCACTCATTTGAGCATCTGATTCTCCGCTCTGCTCAGGATATTACACATTGCCAAGGTCAGAAGAATAAAAATCAGTCATATTACTTTGTCACTGTATATAGGCCTCCTGGCCCATATTCTGAATTCTTAGATGAATTTGGTGCGTTCATCTCTAACTTGTCAAATAGTGTAGATAACATTCTGATCACTGGTGACTTTAACATTCATATAAATAAGCCTTCTGATCCCCTCTGCAAATCATTTATGGAAATTGTGGATGCATTAGGATTTCGGCAATGCATTCGGGATTCGACGCACATTAGTGGAAATACCCTGGATCTGGTTCTCACACGTGGTATTGCTGTCATGAATACTGACATCATGCCTCTTACATCAGTGGTGTCTGATCACTCACTTATTAAGTTTACAGTTTCGCTGCCGTGTTTAGTGGAACAACAACCTTATATATCTTTACGGCGATGCATCACCTCCTCAACTAAGACTGAACTCGAAGCTAGACTGCCTGATGTCTTAGCTTCACATCTGACAAATACCCAGTCAGTAGACAGACTTGTGGATAGTTTAAACTCAGTGCTCAAAGCTACACTCGACATGACTGCACCACCTGTGTTAAAACCGCGCTCCCTCAAATCACAGTCACCTTGGTTCAATGATTATCTGTGTGACCTCAAGCATAAAGCAAGAGGTCTAGAATGGAAATGGCGTCATTCAAAATTAGAAGTATTTCACCTTGCGTGGCGTGATGCTGTCTTAGACTATAATCATGCATTATTGGTTACAAAGCGGACTTACTACTCTGATTTGATCAACAAAATAAGCATAACTCAAAGGTCTTGTTCGACACGGTGGCAACACTTTTGCATGGACAACCACCTGTAGTTCGCTCTCCTTTTACAGCACAAGATTTCCTGGATTACATTGGGAAGAAAATAGAAGACATCAGGTTAAACATATCCCGGCATGCCTTAATCCAGCCAGTACACCCTGCTATTGATGTGGGCGCCACTACTGAGGTATTACCTAGATTACAGAATTTGACAGTATTTCACTAGGCATGCTGACAAAACTCGTAATGTCAACAAAAAGCACCACCTGTTTATTTGATCCTATACCAACAAAACTGTTTAAGGACCTGTGGCCCACTCTTGGGCCAACTGTGCTGGAAATTATTAATCTTTCTTTAACTTCTGGATCTGTTCCTAAATGTTTCAAATCTGCAGTGATTAAACCATTACTTAAGAAACCTAATCTTGACCCTAGTGTATTGACAAACTATCGGCCAATATCAAATCTATCATTTTGCTCTACAATTCTGGAAAAAGTGATGTCATGGCAGCTCGTAGACTATCTTACTGTGAATAATCTCTTTGAGCCACTGCAGTCTGCTTTTAGAAAATATCATTCCACAGAGACGGCTCTCACTAAAGTGGTGAATGATCTTCTGCATGCAATGGATTCGGACACCACTACGGTTCTGTTGCTGTTAGATCTCAGTGCTGCATTTGATACAGTGGATCATCATATTCTGCTTGATAGGCTGGAAAATCATTTTGGGATTACTGGGAGTGCCCTTGCATGGCTGACGTCATACTTGACCAGTCGTTCTCACTGTGTTTTGTACAGTAACACTACCTCTAACCTTAGTGACATGAAATTTGGGGCTCCACAGGGGTCTGTCTTAGGCCCCCTTCTTTTCTCCCTTTATATAGCACCCCTTGGGCACATATTGCCGCGTTTTGGGATTACCTTTCACTGCTATGCAGATGATACTCAGTTATACATGCCAATAACTGCTGGTAATCTCATTCACATAAAATCCTTAGAAGATTGCCTTGCAGCAGTGGATGTCTAGAAACTTCCTACTTTTAAACTCTGATAAGACTGAAATGATGGTTCTTGGTCCAGTGAGACATTGGCATCAATTTGACCAGTTAATGCTCAGCCTCGGCTTGTGTGTCATACATCACACTGACAAAGTGAGGAACCTGGGGTAATTTTGATCCTTCGTTGTCCTTTGGCCTCCACATTAGAAATATTACTAGGACTGCTTTCTTCCACCTGCGAAATATAGCAAAGATTCGTCCCATCCTGTCTATGGCTGATGCTGAGACCCTGATCCATGCATTTATCTCTTCTAGATTGGACTACTGCAATGTTCTATTTTCTGGTTTACCATAGTCTAGCATTAGGGGTCTCCAATTGGTTCAAAATGCTGCAGCCAGACTTTTGACACGAAGCAGAAAGTTCGACCACATTACACCCATTTTGGCATCCCTTCACTGGCTTCCTGTCCCAGTGAGATCAGATTTTAAGATTCTGCTACTAACCTATAAAATTATTCATGGACTGGCACCCTCCTACCTAGCTGACCTAATTAAACCTTTCGTACCGCCCGGGCTTACGTTCTCAGGGTGCAGGACTACTTTGTGTCCCTAAGGTGAATAAGAAGCCTGCGGGTCACAGAGCTTTCTCTTATCGTGCCCCTGTTCTGTGGAATGATCTCCCTGCATCAATAAAACAGTCAGTTTCTGTGGAGACTTTCAAGTCCAGACTGAAGACGCACTTATTTTCCCTTTCATATGGCTAGCATACTGGTACAGTTTTGTTTTAAGCTTTTTACTCTTTAATTCATTTATTAGTAATTGGAGCTGGCCGCGGCCTCAACTTTACCTAAATTCTGGGTCTTTTAGTGAAGTTTAGGGCTAGTGGCCGGCGATCACCATAGTATTTCTCTGTTTTTCTTGTTGTTTAATGCTGACAAATTATACAGTATTTCTTGTCTTTCTGATGCCTGATTCTGTTTTTTCTCTCCTTTTAAGGTGCAGCTCCATCCAGAGATGGGAGTTGTGTTCATGTTTGCGATCCTCCTGTCCTGTGCGCCAATAGCATTTCTTGTATATTCGTCCGTGAATTGTTCTGTTAATTGTTCTGTAATTTATGTTTTGTAGCATGGCCCAAGCAGAGGGTCACCCCTTTGAGTCTGGTCTGCTTGAGATTTCTTCCTCAGAGGGAGTTTTTCCTTACCACTGTTGCTCTGGGGGTTGGTAAGGTTATACCTTACCTGTGTGAAGCGGTTTGAGGCAACTCTGTTGTGATTTGGCGCTATATAAATGAAAATAAATTGAAAATTGAAATTGAAATCTTTGTGACTGTGATTCCAGCTCTCTTCAAGTCACTGACCAGGTCCTCCCGTGTAGTTCTGGACTTTCTCAGAATTATCCTTACCCCATGGGGGCGAGATGTTGCATGCAGTCCCCAGGCTGAGGAAGATTGACAGTCATCTTGTTTTGACCGTTGGGGTTTGTTCTGTAATTATTGTATGGCTTTCGCCTTGCAATTAAAGCGCCTTGGGGCACTGTTGTTGTGATTTGGCGCTATATAAATAAAACTGATTTGATTTTATTTGTGTTTCTTCCATTTTCTAATAATTTCAAGAACAGCTGCTTGCCTGTTGTCCTGTAGTCCATCCCAGCCTTGTGCAGGTCTACAATTTTGTCCTTGGTGTCCTTAGACAGCTCTTTGGTCTTGGCCATGTTGGATAGGGTGGAGTGTGATTGTTTGAGTGTGTGGACAGGTGTCATTTATACAGGTAACAAGTTCAAACAGGTGCAATTAATACAGGTAAAGAGTGCAGAATAGGAGGGCTTCTTAAAGGAAAACTAACAGGTCTGTGAGAGACAGAATTCTTGCTGGTTGGTTGGTGATCAAATACTTATTTCATGCAATAAAATTGATTAGTTATAAATCATACAATGTGATTTTCTGAATGTTTTTTTTTTAGATTCTGTCTCTCACAGTTGAAGTGTACCTATGATAAGAATTACAGACCTCTCCATTCTTTGTAAGTGGGAAAACCTGCAAAATTGACAGTGGATCAGATACCTATTTTCTCCACTGCAAGTTGACCGACTTGATAAGTCTCCTGCACACCCATTTGGTGCCAAAAATGAACTTAATTGCTGAAAGATTTAAGGTTAACACCCGAAAGCAAAGAGGAGATGAGTCTATCTGCCACTTGTACTGGCATGTGACACTTCACCAGTAAGTGTCGGTGCAGTGATCTCTCATTAATTGCAGAGAAAAACTACTCACAAAATGAAAAAGAAGCATTAGGCCTAGTTTTTGGAGTAATGAAATGTAACGAGTACTTGTTTGGATGCAAGTTCACTCTGATCACTGATCAAACTTGGAAATGGGCTTCAGGTCTGTGGGAGAGAATACACCTTGATTATATAGAGTCCAAAAAGCAAATGTTCCTTGTGGTGATTATTAGAGAAATTGTACATATATGTTATCATTTATTAATGTCTTTCTTATACATTAGTTGTGGGTTTTCATTTTCTAGTGAACTACTGATCATATACTGTGACCTTTTGTTTTCTTTGTGGAGAATGGAATGTCTGAGAACGTGAACCTTTCTACTGTTTGAAAATGAGCCGAGCACAGCAGTGTAAGTCTAATTACCTAACCATCCTTGAAGGGGAACAGTACGACCCAGTGAACCCAGATGTAGCCGGCTCTGTTTTGACTCTGTCGAAAAACCCATAATAATGTCTTATCTGTATGGAGACAGATTCTAAATGATTTATGCTTGCTTTTGTCCTCTTATTTGTTTGACAAAATAAAAGCTGGGAGGAGGTGGACAAGTGGCAGAGAGAAGATACTGAGTGTTGGAACAACTCTCCCTCTCTCCTCGCAGCGAGAAAGAATCACAGCATCTCTTGTGGTTATTTCTGTGTCTAATGTCTGGGTTGTCTCATTTTAGCAGGTTTAACCCTAACAGTGATAGATGCATATGCCGATGGACTGAAATTATTCACACGCAGACTACTACCACGTGCAAAACAATCAAAGTCTTGAGAAACCTTTTTTTCTGCTTATGGGTTGCCCAAAGAGGTCACCATAGTAACTGATAATGAACCTCAATTCATTGCAAGTGAATTTGAGATTTGAAGTGTTTCAAAACTCCATACTACAATCCAGCATCAAATGGATTGGCAGAGAGCCTGGTGCAAAACTTTAAAAGGTCCTTAGCCAAAAGTAGAGCACTTGGTGGTATGTCCTTGTAACAATATTTTTTTTGTTTGGTTATCGAAATATGCCACATATGATAACTGGGAAATGGCAGACAGAATTGTTTTTGAAAAGACAGGACCGCATTAGGTTGTCTTTACTGAAACCAAACTTCTCTCAGTCTATCCAAGATCGACATGTTCAGAAACAGCCCAAAGGGAAGGGTAGACTCAGAAGATTTCTTGTGGGAGGAGAGAAGTGAGTGAATGGTGAAATTATCCATGTTTTGGGTCCTGTTGCATGCATGGTGTTGGTAAATGGAACCTGTAAGACATGTAAATCAAATATTGGATGTAAACAGTAAGTACACTCAACAAAAATATAAATGCAACACTTTTGGTTTTGCTCCCATTTTGTATGAGATGAACTCAAAGATCTAAAACTTTTTCCACATATACAATATCACCATTTCCCTCAGATATTGTTCACAAACCAGTCTAAATCTGTGATAGTGAGCACTTCTCCTTTGCTGAGATAATCCATCCCACCTCACAGGTGTGCCATATCAAGATGCTGATTAGACACTATGATTAGTGCACAGGTGTGCCTTAGACTGCCCACAATAAAAGGCCACTCTGAAGGGTGCAGTTTTGTTTTATTGGGGGGGGATACCAGTCAGTATCTGGTGTGACCACCATTTGCCTCATGCAGTGCAACACATCTCCTTCGCATAGAGTTGATCAGGTTGTCATTTGTGGCCTGTGGAATGTTGGTCCACTCCTCTTCAATGGCTGTGCAAAGTTGCTGGATATTGGCAGGAACTGGTACATGCTGTCGTATACGCCGGTCCAGAGCATCCCAAACATGCTCAATGGGTGACATGTCCGGTGAGTATGCCGGCCATGCAAGAACTGGGACATTTTCAGCTTCCAAGAATTGTGTACAGATCCTTGCAACATGGGGCCGTGCATTATCCTGCTGCAACATGAGGTGATGTTCTTGGATGTGGCACAACAATGGCCCTCAGGATCTCGTCACGGTATCTCTGTGCATTCAAAATGCCATCAATAAAATGCACTAATTTCTTTGTCCATAACAGACACCTGCCATACCATAACCCCACCGCCACCATGGGGCACTCGATCCACAACATTGACTCAGAAACCGCTCACCACACGAGCCACACACGCTGTTGCCATCTGTCTGCCAGATAACATTGTCACTGATGTTGATGATTATTTTGCTTATGGTTTTGACAATGGACTGAATGATTCAGAGGATGAGTGTTATGGTTAGAGGTTCGGGTGAGGCCAAACTGTTGCAGGCAATGGACCAAAATGCAGGAAGAGAGACACAGAGAAGAGTATAAAGGAAAATAGATTTATTTATATTAAATAAAATAAAGGTGCTGCACTGGGGTGCCTGCAGTGTGGAGAGATGGCACGCCTCCTGGCGGTGGAATGAGAGAGCTGCAGGATCCCGAGCCAATCTTGAAGGATAATATCAACTAAGGTTTCAGGGTTCAGGACCAGGTGGAATGCTTACCTCCAAGACCAGGAACTATGGGGAATAAAGACACACAGGGTAAGTGAAAGCACTCGTAATGCTGGCGCCTCAAAACAGTCACAGTTCATAAAAGGTTTAACACAGGTTGTTTCAGAGGTCAGGAAATAAAGTTCTCTTCTTAAGAAATAAAGTTCACTGTTCAGGACTTGATCATAGTTCATAAGTTGTATCCAAAGGTCAGAGGTCAAGTGCTGCTTGTTGTAACACAGTTCCAATTAAGCAGGACTTAATACAGCTGGGTTCTCAATTGTTTGATATCAGAATTCACGCAGTTCTTAGGAGGAGTTCTTGGAACAGTTCTTTATCATAGCACAGTCACAAACAGGAATGAGTGAGAATGGGATCCCACTAAGACGAGGAGGAACTTAACTAGCATGTAGATGAGACGCGCTCTGCGCCAAGAGCCAAGGAGTTCCAAACTGTCATTGCAGTACAGGTAGTCAGAGCCAGGATTCAGGTCCGCTTGGGAGCTATATCGGAACCATCTGAAACATCAGGAAAAGACAGTTTGCTCTAATATGGGAATTAGGTTACCTGAGCTCTTTCTGCGGGATGCTTCGGTGTCTTAATAGTAATAATAATAATAATACATTTTATTTGTATAGTGCTTTTCTGGACACTGAAAGACGCTTTACAAACCAAAAGAAAAAGACAAAAACGCTAAGAAAAAAACACATAAAAAATCAGGGCTGTACATTAAAAGGTAACTTAAACAGGTGGGTTTTGAGTTCTTTCTTGAAGGAGGGGAGGTCGGGGCAAGCACGGAGTGGTTGGGGCAGAGAGTTCCAGAGGGTAGGGGCAGCGATGGAGAACCGAGATGCTTTGGTGTCTTAAGCGCACAGCTGGAAGATGCAGTCAAGGTCACAGGGCGGCATTCAGGTTTGATCCTCTTGGAGACTGCCTGGATCACTGAAGGTGGCTCTGGAAGCTGACGAGGCAAAACGAGGCAAGCAAGGCAACAGACAAACACAGCACACAAGTATCTAGAAACACATGAACAGAAAGTCAGGGTTTAAATTGTCTATCAATAATCAGTCAATCATCTGATCCAGGTGTGAAACAAAACTGAGTGTTCTATCTAGTGGAGAAACTAACACATGACACTGGTAAATCCTGACAATCCTGAGGGAAATCCTGACAATGAGTCCAGGACACTGTCGGTGAACAATTTTTCCTCAAAATGTGGTTCCCCAGAGAGTGAGGGAAACACATCATTTAGGCACATCCTGTGGGTACACAATGTGTGGAGTGCCCAAGAAGAAATGTGTATCCTCCACAACACCTGGAATTGCAAAGAAAACATTGGCATAGAAATGTAAATAATAATGTAAGTTGTATCATAAAAGTAGAGAGACTGAGATTCCAGCCACTCGACTGCGAGAGTTTGAGTAATTTACTTCCCGTTGTCTGCCAGCAATAACACCAGATGCGCTTTTGAAGGACAGTTTCTGTGTGTTTTCTTGCATTTCCTGCCATGGCTTCAGCAAGTTATACCCTCAAAGTATGTTTAAAGTGCAGCTTGAATGAAGTTCTTGCTGATTTTAAATCATATTCAGGGAAAAAGTTGCTAATATTATTGATAAGAACATGTAGACTTCAGCAACTGTGGCGGAAAATCACGGTCAATAATCATTAATTATTCATAAAATGTGTATAAAAATACAATAAAAGCAGACATCATTCAGCATTTATAAAAGAGTCATAGTAAAACTCATAAATATAATCGTATAAAACTCATAAATAGCACAGTAAAAGTCATCAGACACCATAATAAAATTGTCAATCAATAAAAATCAAACACTGTAAAATAATCATAGCATTTCTTTAAAGTAATAACACTTGGAGCATTTATCACATGATGAGGGAGGCTGTTCCACAAAGTTACAACTCTTATTTGAAAAAAATATTTTCTTGAGTCATATCTGCACCTTTACACCTTAAAGATGTGAGCGTGACCTCTCAAACACAAAAGATTCTTGCATATATATATATATATATATATATATATATATATATATACACACACACACACACACACACATATACGAGGTCTGTTAGAAAAGTATCCAACCTTTTTATTTTTTGCAAAAACCTGATGGATTTGAATCATGTGTGCTTGCATGAGCCAACCTTGAACCTTCGAATGAATTTCGCTGCAACTCTTTTCATGGCCAAATCTTCTGTCACAGTGGAATGTGCCGAAAAAGTGCTGATGTCCATCTCTTCCGCAATTTCTCGGATAGTCACACGACGGTCCCACATCACCACAGCGTTCACTTTGGAAATGATCTGGTCATTTCAGCATGTTGATGGCCAACCAGAGCGCGGCTCGCTCTCCACCGTTGTGCGGACGTCTTTAAACCGGTTGTACCGCTCCTTAATCTGTGTGATGCCCATAGGATCGTCACCGAAAGCCGTCTGAATAATCCGAATGGTTTCCACCTAGCTGTCGCCCAGTTTCTGGCAAACTTTGATGCAGTCGCGCTGCTCCAGTCGTTCCGCCATTTTCCTTTCAAAGAAAATCTGACGCGAGACTCCACCCATCCTCACACAAAGGCTGCTTACCAGGAAATGACGCAATCGACAGGCGTGAAAAAATTCACGCATGCACATGAAGGTCCAAGGTTGGCACATGCAAGCACACATGATTCAAATCCATCAGGTTTTTGCAAAAAATAAAAAGGTCGGATACTTTTCTAACAGACATCATATATATATATATATATATATATATATATATGCAGAGATGTGTGCGGTATCAGAAGGTTGTTGGCCACACTGCAGCAAATTCTAATTTTTCCCCAGGAGTTCAAAGAAATATTGGCTGGCATCAACCTTGAAGATCCTGATGTTGTTCCAGAAGTACCACCCTATTTTGCTGAACAACAAAACTCATTAAGGACAATTCACATTTTATTTTCAGTCAAAAATTATTTCGATATCACTGCGGTATCACAGTCAATACAATGAAATATGCGTCATTATTTCAGTCCACACAATTCAAAGAAAATATGAGAGGCATCATGAAGGACCTGACACCTGCCTTCAGTTTCTATCAAGCTGCCAAAACTGTGGAAAAATCACCAGCAAGCCCAGCGGTTTTGTATGATATCACATGATTTAAACTGACATAAAAGTTTTGTAGTTTCAGAACTTTGCACATTGCTAGAGAAGCATCTGAGTTCTTGCGCCATCAAGACATCCAGGATATCTGGGATCAACTGTGAGGCCTCACAGGTGGCATTCTACCAGATGGTGGCTGACAGGATGATGCAGGTGTCCGCTGTCACCGGAGACCACCAGCTGACCATGTAGCTGGCACTGCGAGTGTTCACCAAACTGTTGGATGCTGAGTCGAGCAGTTCCCAGTCTGACAGCGTGGACAACGCTGTTGTGTGGATCTCAAGCTACACTTTTTTCCCTCAGATAAAATAATATTTAGAGTAAAACAGAAATCATCAGCATTTACAGAATTGATTGAGATAATTTTGTAAAATCAATATAAACACAGACAGGTGAATATATCAATGATACATGGATGACACAATAAAACATAAAGGCTTATTTCCATTGTGGTCCATGTGAGGCTAAAACACTGAGGAGCTCGATTAAATGTACAGATTACAAAGACATTATAATCTCATCAATTAATGTAAGTAGCAATATAATAATTTACACTGGGATACCAATGAAATAAAGTAAGTACAAATTAAACAGAGAACAATAAGATCTTAATAAATTGAAATCAATACCAACTGTATACCTGTAGAAGTGAAGACGACAACAAATTTAGCAACAAATTTCAGACAAGAAAACAACAACAAATAGCACCAAGATTCAGACTATAAAATAATGAATTAGAAGAAAAGCTAGTCTTTTGGACCAGAAATCACATTAAAAAATAAAAAGGGCGGCGTTCATTTTCCCTTAGCTGACTGTCTTTGAAAACTTGCCTTGTTGCTGATCAACTGCAAAATCTATATTTTATATAAGACATATTTTATCTGAATAATTCCTGATGTGTGGGATACGTGGGTTACATCTTGATCTTTCAATCTAACTGGTTCTTTGCAAACCTTTGCAGCAATAACAACTCAGCAAAGATTAAGCATTTTCATTTTGAGAGCAGCGTGACTTTGTGAGCAATAATCGCGGCAGCTACAAAATGTAAGGCTCGGCAAATTATTCAGATTAATTGATCAAAATATATGTTTATCTTTAACCTTATTTTGTGATGTTTGATATCGTCGATTCCCAGCAGAATATTGGAGTTTATAATACCTGTGAACGAAGCGCTGGCTGCAGAGCATCAGAGCAGAGGTAAAGAACCCAAACTCCTTCGCACATGCGCGGCACAACCTCAGCCCCCGACATCAGAAGTTGGTGTTCCATCTCTTGACTCCTATGGTTGTATTATGTAAAGAAAACTGCACGTCGATGGAAGGAAAAGAAAAGAGACACATGCAATTAAAGTCTACAGGGGAGGACTGTGGTATCTAGAAAGTTATGAGGGTGCAGTAACTGGGACTACCTGCAGGGGTGCTTAATGGTTCAATAGAAGGTTTGGACTGCAGTAGAGAGAGCGCAGAGGTAGGTGGCAGAGAAACAGACCAGACCCGTGCTGTGTGCTTGTAAATAAGCGTTTGCTGTGTTCATGTGCAACGTCTTTCTGGGTAATATTTTGAGCAAAACATCTGTGACACAGATCTTCTTATTCCCTTCTGTGTAGGTTACTAGTAATCAGCAGTGGTGGGCACAGTTCCGCTAATCTGCTAACTATCAAAGATAATGTTTTCATTATCAGATTAGCTTTTCAGATAACTTTGAAAACCATCCTTGGACCAATTATCTTTCAATAAGTTATAGTCCAATAATTTTTAAACCGCTAACATTTTTTGCAGACATAGCTTTTTGTAGTAGATGCACAGTTCTATCCTCTACAAACAGAGAAGAGCTGGATCCAGAAGAAACCATTCTATCCTCTGTAGGCAAAGCAGAACTGGTCGTAGAAAAGAAAAAAGCTCATTTTTGTTTATCCCATACTAATACGGTGGCAATAGCACCCAAGTCATCCAGAGGCATACAGTTTAACCAAACCAAACTATTTTCGGACAAGCTATTTAAATTAATGTTACGTCTGAAGTTTTATAAAGTGAAAATATCAGATATATGTTTTAGTTTTAAAGTAATGCACTAATTTTGAAGGTTTTAGCGTGGACATACTGTGCCCAGTGCATTATGGGTATTCACAACAGAATAAATGCATTTGAGATGCTCTCATCAGGCTCCACAGGGACAACAGCATTAAACTCTTTGTATATCGTGCCTAAAACTCTCATGAATATATTCTCTGGGTTTATTGACATTGTTATTGTGTTTGTTTTATGTAAAAATGCCAGAAGAAGCCCAGGTTGCTCCTCCAAAAGCCGAAAAGTCTGTTAAATAATGATTCAGGCCATGTGATATAACCGGCATCAAAATGCACAGAACACTGCCATCTACTGGTGACCAGTTATATCACAGTGTTGTCGACTGCAGGATCTTAAAATTATCTGTAGGTTTCCAAAACCTGAGAGACCACACACAAAAAAATGATAGATCTGACAGGTTTAGTTGTACCATGTGTGGTGTCAGCCACACGGTAAAAACAATACACACAAACAGATTTCACACATGAACATTCCCAGGTCAAACACCCCGCTTCTGATTGGCTGCATCATGCCACATTTAGCTTCTCATGTTCGTCTTAACACACCATACATGGCAGGAATATCTGATAAGATTATATTTAGCATCATCACGATTGTCGGGGTGTCCTTAAGATTGTGGGAAGGGGAAGATCGGGTCCAATATCGGCCTAATTATCTTGCCACGTGAACCAGGTTTGATGTTATGACACCTCATGGAGCAACTGATTGATCTGTTATGACACAGCACCAAGCCGCTAACCGATCAGATGTTATGACGCCTCACAGAGCGACTGATTGATGTGTTATGACACCGCACCGAACATGTTTTCACTATTATTTGATTTCTTTGTGCGACTGACATCATTATTCAAGCATTCAAATGGCGATTCCGATCACCACACAACTCCAGCAACCACACACAAGAAAGTTTTTTGACAGTTCTTGTTATTGAAAGAAACCTTGTCTCCCTAACCGGATAGAGTTGTGATGTCATCACGCGTGCACTTAGGTGCTGTCTAGCGGGATCTTGAAAATTTCTTTCTTTTTTTATACAAATGAGAAAAATGAAATATTTTACAAAATCACATTTATTTGTAAACACCAACACATGTTACATTGATTCACTTGTGTTGGTTTTTACATAGAAGGAATGAATCAACCAATCAGTATGAGCGGAGGCTTAGTTTACCCATAATTCCTTTGGTGTGTTAATGTTCAAATCTTCAGAATTAGTGCATCATTTTAAAATTAACAGATATGTGTTATACATCACTTTGTACATTTTAAGAGTTTACATTAATGTAGTTATTCTATCTGGAATATTTTTATTTATAAAGCAAAACCATAATTCAAACCTGCTTTCCATTTCAAGACCTCTGCCTCATCGCTGGACCATTGTATTCTATCAGGGTAAATGATGCTTTCCTACAGCAGGGGGTAGAGTGCACAAAGACAGAAGCGCTGGCTCATTGGCTGTTTGGGTTTGTGATCGCCATTGGTTCTATTAGAAGCTTTGGCAGTGTTTAACCCTTTGGAGTCTGAGAGCATTTTTTGGACATTTCACTCGCTTGGCATAAATGTTTTATTATTGCTGTTAACAGCTCTGCCTGCATCCCACAATCAAGTTTTATACCTCCTTTTTTTCAGGACAACCTGTGCTTTCAGAATATATATGTTTTTGTTGTGTTTTATAAGTGTAATAAAGATTTACAATCACAAATAAGAAAGGAAAAAATAAAGTGAAAAATAATTTTCCACACACATTTATTCAAAACACACAGCAAACTATAATAAACAACTGTTTTGACACTTTATAAAGGTAATTTGAGGTCTTGTGTGAAAGACTGTACAATAAAAAGGTTTAAACAATAAACACAAATGCACATTTTGAACAATATATACAAAACGGTCTATGCATTTTGTTATTTTGATATGGTAAACAGTGCTTTACACAGAGAAAGCAACAGAGTTATCCAGTAACATTTACATGCAAACTAGTGGAGCAATCCTGATCGTTACACACTCTTTGTTTGAGCATGTGAGATTGTCATCAGAGGCTCTCCGTCTGCTCCTGCTTTCACTGATCGCTGTGCGTAATGGCGCAGGGCACACTGAGTATGTACTATAGTATGTAGTCATTGGAGCACCCAGAGTGCTATTCAAACGGACCAACTAGTAACATATCACTCCTGAAAATGATCTTTGGCTTTTCACGTGAGGTAAATCTGCCCTACGATTGGATTTTGGAAAACCATGTGATGGGAAACCAATTCCGATTGGACACTCACATTGTGCACATCATCACACAGCTTCTATGAGGAGTACAAAGATGGCCGATGGCTGGCTCGAAAGTCAGCGGAGTTAACTTTTCAGCAAAAAAAAAAAAAAAAAAGTAATTTTCTATCTCATATCATTAAAAAGTTATTTATAATTTAGTAAAGCTTGGTCTCAGCCGTCGTATATGACGACGTTGGCCCCAGAGGTTTAAGCACAAAATCAGCTTCGTAGTAGCTGAGAGCATATGGGAGGCAAAATTGAAAGTTAATGGTTATCTGTAGCTTCCGATAAGTTTTTAGACAGTTTATCAGTTTAACGTTAAAAAAGATAACTTTTCAGTTAGCTGATTACCAGTTACACAAGCTAACTGTTTGGTTAGCTGTGCCCACCACTGGTAATCAGGACACAATACAGGGTGGTGTGTCTTAAAATCGATGTGTAACTGGATGGAAATCCGCAGCCTGAGGTGGAAGATAATGTCCATATACTAGCTACAAATCTGGATATTGATATAATCTTGGATATTAAATAATTATCTGTAAATATGAGTTTATTGAATAATTTAGAAATAACAAAACATGCAGTAATTATTTTGATTTAGTTCCTTTCAAATATATCAGTATTTCAACTCCAGTTGATTATTCATAAAGCATTACCGTAAAAAAACATGTCAAAAATTCTATTATACACAAATTATGTAAGAATAACTTAAAGACTTAACTAAAAGATAAAACTGCACACATGGTTCTCCACTAAAGTGACTAATTCAGGAGGAGAGTGTGGTTCAAACTACATCATCAGAATCTGCTCCACCTGAAACTTCCAATACGAGTGAGCGTCCACAAAATAAGACAATAACTAGGATGTTGATGTGGTCTAGATGTGGTCGTTTCTACTATATACAGAGGACAGATGACTTTTGGAGAAAATCTGTTTACACTTAAGCTACATTTTCTAAGTACTGACAGAAGAAAAATTTCCTGGCTTTTATGAAAGTTTTTATTGAAAGTTTAATATGAAAGTTTTTATTGAAAGTTTAATCTGTTTTCAGTTGTGTTGAATTTTCTAAAATGAATTTTTGAAGCTGCTTAACCCTCTGGTTTTAGTCGTCGTATACGACGGCTAAGACCAAGCTTTACTAAATTATAAATAACTTTTTATGGATATGAAATAGAAACTTACCTTTTTTGCTGAAAAGTTAATTCCACGGACTTTCGAGCCAGCCTCCTCATAGAAGCTGTGTGATGACGTGCGCAATGTGAGTGTCCAATCGAAATTGGTTCACCGTCACATGGTTTTCCAAAATCCAATTGTAGGGCAGATTCACCTCTCGTGAAAAGCCAAAGATCGTTGTCAGGAGCGACATGTTACTAGTTGGCCCGTTTGAATAGCCCCCTGGATGCTCCAATGAGTACATACTATTAGTACATACTCAGTGCACCCTGCGCCATTACGCACAGCGATCAGTGAAAGCAGGAGCAGATGGAGAGCCTCTGAAGACAATCTCACGTGCTCAAACAAAGAGTGTGTAACTATCAGGATTGCTCCACGAGTTTGCATGTGAATGTTACTGGATAACTCTGTTGCTTTCTCTGCGTAAAGCACTGTTTACCATATCAATGGACAACAAAATGCATAGACCATTTTGTATATATTGTTCAAAATGTGCATTTGGAAAATTATTTTTCGCTTTATTTTTTCCTTGCCTATTTCTGATTGTAAACCTTTATTACACTTATAAAACACAACAAAAACATATATATTGTGAAAGCACAGGTGGTCCTGAAAAAAAAAGAGACATAAAACGTGACTGTGGGATGCAGGGAGAGCTGTTAACAGCAATAATAAAACATTTATGCCAGATGAGTGAACGGTCCAAAAAATGCCCTTGGACCCCAGAGGGTTAAACGGTACAATATTCCATGTAAAGAAATTACGAATAACTGAAGTTTGATATTTGCACTGTCTGGTTACATGCACACAGAAAATGTCCAGATGTGAATCTGCTGTCTGGGATGTTAGAGGATGGACACACTGATGAATTCTGTCAGGTCTGCAGCAACCTCACATGCTTTTATTTTGAAATACAGGCTCTTATTGTGGAAGT
Source organism: Thalassophryne amazonica (assembly GCF_902500255.1). Classification (NCBI taxonomy): domain Eukaryota; kingdom Metazoa; phylum Chordata; class Actinopteri; order Batrachoidiformes; family Batrachoididae; genus Thalassophryne; species Thalassophryne amazonica. The sequence goes on along the minus strand of NC_047119.1, from coordinate 56,866,971 downwards.
GTGCATTAGTCTGATCACCTTGTTGTTTTCACAACTTGAATCCTCTTGAAAAAAATACATAAGCAAGGTTGGGTAGGATTACTTTGAAATGTAATCCAAAAGTAATCAGATTACAAGTCATCCAAATGTATGTACATACATACATGTAATCCACATGTATTCTTTCAAAGTAATCCTACCCAGCCTTGTACATAAGTATGCCTAAGGATGAAAGTCAGCTCTTTCTGGATTTCAGTTGGTGCTTTGGACACACAAACACACAGAGGCCACTCCCCCTTTATTACATAGCTGGATTCTAGATAAACAAAAGCATGAACCAATGTCCATCAGCCATCGACCTGACACACATTTTTTTCACTGCTTTATGATTTAACCTGTGTGTGCACATTTTCAGTAGTAATCTCTGGATTGTGACCCCTGTGACCCCTCATACTTATTCCCACAAATCTTCTCTCTCACACCTGCAGAGGATTTGGCTTCTCGACCTTTGAACCCTGAACTGATACATGTTAAATTTATGCAGGTTACACTCTTGCATGAAAAAAATGAAGGAGAAAGTGGAACCAAAGCATCAGCAAACTGCCACAGAGCCACTTCCACCTCCAATCGTTCACGCTCTCACTGAGCAAGTACTTCATTTTCTGCACCGCTCTTCAGTTTTGATACGACTTTCTTCACGGCACAGATTTGTTATTCCTGACTGCTGAGAGAGAGAGAGAGAAAGAATGGGAGGGAGAGAGAGAGAGAGAGAGGGAGAAACAGAGAGAGAGAGAGATGGAGACAGAGAGGAGGGGAGGCAGAGAGAGAGACAGAGAGAGGGAGAAAAAGAGAGAGAGGAAGAGAGAGATGGAGAGAGAGAGAGAGAGAGAGAGAGAGAGAGGAGAGACGGGTGGCTAGGAGAGAGAGAGAGACGATGTGCACTTAATAATTTATCGATTCCAGGAGTTCAAAAAGAAAAAAAAAATGTCCCTTGATGTTCTCATTTTGGGCCACAAACGTAGGAGAAGGAGCCATTCTGCATTTTTTTTTTCAGAAAAAAACCCCCCCAAAAAAACATTTGAGGCTTAAAGGCACCATTTCTGAAAACATACAACCAAAGTGATTGGGCGGAATAATTATGAGCTTTTCCATCCTGTGTGTATTAATCTAACCTGTACCATCTGGCTGACTTTGTAAGTATCTTGAGAAATTTGCCTTCAACATTTGGTATTGTACAGCTGAACAGCATTTAGCTTTGTTCCGTACCATACCTAAATTAAATAAAACCCAATTTATTTTTTAATTTATTATATTTTACAACCCCACTTCCAATGAAGTTGGGATGTTGTGTAAAATGTAAATAAAAACAGAATACAATGATTTGCAAATCCTCTTCAACCTATATTCAATTGAATACACCACAAAGACAAGATATTTAATGTTCAAAGTGATAAAATTTATTGTTTTGGTGCAAATATTTCCTCATTTTGAAATGGTTGCCTGCAACGTGTTTCAAAAAAGCTGGTGTCAGGTTTGACCTCGTCTATCAATCAATCAATTTTTTTTTTATATAGCGCCAAATCACAACAAACAGTTGCCCCAAGGCGCTTTATATTGTAAGGCAAGGCCATACAATAATGATGTAAAACCCCAACGGTCAAAACGACCCCCTGTGAGCAAGCACTTGGCTACAGTGGGAAGGAAAAACTCCCTTTTAACAGGAAGAAACCTCCAACCTCCAACCTTTCTTGTATGTCTAGACATACAAGAAATGACACTTGAGACAAGAACTCAGACAGAGTTGAGATATCTTTTGTGAGCTTTGCAAAGGGGAGACACAGCAGAGCTGGCAGCTTGTAAGTGCAGTTCTCCAACTGTGTCACTCTCTGTGAGGCCCTTTTATTGTGTGTAAAAAACAAAGATAAGGGTGGGGGCTACATTAGTCCACGGTTACAACATGTGCTATTAGTCATGCGCAGATACGTTTGCAATCAACTGAATCATTCTGATCTTAGGTACAGAGTGAGTGGTTTTGCTGAAGCTTGCTAAATGTCAAACCGTAAACAGGCTGACCTGGCTCCTGCAGCTGTGCTATCTAACTGGGAATATCTGAGAGAAACAGTTTGCAGAATTTAAGATACAAAAGGAACAATTTCAAAGAGCAGATGTAATAAAAGATAATAAATGATAATCATGTTTGTACAGTACATTTTATCTAACAGCTGGGACAGTTGCATGTTTACCACTGTGTTACATCACCTTTCCTTCTAACATAGTAGAGAAGCTTGAATCTTCAACTCGACTGGGTTGCTTGATGCGAGGACGTTTCACTTCAAATAGCAGAAGCTTCCTCTGCTAAAATTCTTGCTCTGGTCGTCTGACATCTGTCTTGACTCTTGTAGAGAAGAATAACAGAAGCCACAAAAGCTGGAGTTTTAAACCTAACCAGACCCCTCCTACCGAGAGGCAGAGTGCTATAGGCTAGTGACTAAACAATTGCTCTAATTAGCACCTATTATGCTCTAGTTAGCACCCTCCTAATGACAGGGCAGCTGTCCCTCCTAACGATGGGACTGTCGCCTCTCCTGGCACCTCTCCTGACGACTCTCCTGATGATGTGAATGACTCATTACCATGAACAAAAGACTGAAACTGCTTTGACCTGAGTGCCCCATTGTAAACAGGGGACAAAGCGTGTCTCAGACCCCCTCCCCGGTTAAGGCTGGGTTTCAACTGTTTCACATACAATGCCTGCTTCACTCCCCTCTCAAACCATTTCCTTTCTCTGGCTAAGATTTTAACTTTCTTGTCCTCAAACGTGTGGTTAGTGACTTTAAGGTGGAGATAAACTGTAGACTGTGGTCCACCTGCCTACTGTATCAATATGGCAGTGTAACATGGTTGGCTCCATGAGGGGGCGCTCTGCCATGTCTGTTTTCTTATGAAAACACATTGATTCATTGATGCAGATGTACTTATACACCAATGAACAATACATTCCATTTCTGCTAAATAAATCCAACACTTGGATTTTGCTTTAAATTATACATTGTTCTTAATTTATCGGAACTAGCTTTACATGTGTGACGTCATTTTTGCTGGCCGGGTACATTAACAGCCACCAGGACTCAGCGGCTGAGACTGGAGGAACTTCGCAGACATGAACTTAAGCCCGTTGTTTCAGCAGTCACAAAATTTCCTGCAGACAAATAATAATTATGAAAAGAAAAATTGCAGTGCTCATTAATGTCATTTTTGAGTTGCACACCAGTAATATAACCAGAGCGGCTCTCTGTCATCGTAGAATAGAATGAAGACTTTGCTGCATAACTGGTTTTTGCTGCATACGGACTGAGCTGATCAGTTGTCGGTGCAAGGATATGACAGCTACTGTTTCCATAGCAACACAAGTTATCAAGAAGGTCCAAATGTAAACACAACCCCAATTCTACTACATTCAGAGATGACAGGTTTCCTGGAACTACCAGATTTCCAGTGTTTCTTTTTGCTAAAGCTTATAGTTATGGCTGGATCAGGTGACCCTGAACCATCCCTTAGTTATGCTGCTATAGACGTAGACTGCTGGGGGGTTCCCATGATGCACTGTTTCTTTCTCTTTTTGCTCTATATGCACCACTCTGCATTTAATCATTAGTGATCGATCTCTGCTCCCCTCCACAGCATGTCTTTTTCCTGGTTCTCTCCCTCAGCCCCAACCAGTCCCAGCAGAAGACTGCCCCTCCCTGAGCCTGGTTCTGCTGGAGGTTTCTTCCTGTTAAAAGGGAGTTTTTCCTTCCCACTGTCGCCAAGTGCTTGCTCACAGGGGGTCGTTTTGACCGTTGGGGTTTTACATAATTATTGTATGGCCTTGCCTTACAATATAAAGCGCCTTGGGGCAACTGTTTGTTGTGATTTGGCGCTATATAAAAAATTGATTGATTGATTGATTGATTGATTTATACAGGACATGTTTGACTACTAATCAGCCGCATTATATTAAAAAGGGTTAGCTGCATTTAGAGATGGCATGCACGCTGTCACAATGATCATGGATGATGCCACAACAATGAATGGCAACTGTAAAGATCACTTACAGTTGTATGTAAACATTTCAGCACCCCTGATAATTTTCATGATTTTCCTTTATAAATCATTGATTGTCTGGATGAGAAATTTCAGTTAAATATATCATATAGCAGAAAAACACAGTGATATTTGAGAAGTGAAATGAACTTTCTAGTATTTACAGAAAGCGTGCAATAATTCTTTAAACAAAATTAGGCAGGTATATAAATTTGGGCACCCCAACAGAAAAAAATACATCAATATTTAGTAGTTCCTCCTTTTGCAGAAATAACAGCCTCTAAATGATTCCTATAGCTTCTAATGAGAGTCTGGATTCTGGTTGAAGGTATTTTGGACAATTCTTCTTTACAAAACATCTCCAGTTCAGTCAGGTTTGCTCATTTCCGAGTATGCACAGCCCACTTAAAATCACACCACAGATTTTCAATAATATTCAGGTCTGGTGACTGAGATGGCCATTCCAGAATCTTGTACTTGTTCCTCTGCATGAATGCCTTAGTAGATTTTGAGCAGTGTTTAGGGTCGTTGTCTTGTTGAAAGATCCAGCGCCGGTGCAACTTCAACTTTGTCATTGATTCATGAGCATTGCGCATTGTTCTCAAGAATCTGCTGATGTTAACCGGAATCCATGTGACCCTCAACAGTAACAAGATTCACAGTACCTGCACTGGCCACACAGCCCCACAGCATGATAGAACCACCTCCAATTTTACTGTAGGTAGCAAGTGTTTTCTTGGAATGCTGGTGTTCTTTTTCAGCCATGCATACCGCCTCTTGTTATGTCCAAATAACTCAATTTTAGTTTCATTAGTCCACAGCACCTTATTCCAAAATTAAGTTGGTTTGTCCAAATGTGCTTTAGCATACCTCAAGCAACTCTGTTTGTGGCATTTATACAGAAAAGGCTTCCTCTGCATTACAGCATCATACAGCATTTCTTTGTGCAAAGTGCACTGTATAGTTGAATGATGCACAGAGACACTATCTGCAGCAAGATTATGTTGTCAGTCTTTGGAACAGGTCTGTGGGTTGACTATGACTGTTTTCACCATCCTTCAGTTCAGCTTATATGAGATTTTTCTTGGCCTGCCACTTTGGGCCTTAACTAGTACTGTGTCTGTGGTCTTCCATTTCCTCACTATGTTCCTCACAGTGGAAACTGACAGCTGAAATCTCTGAGATAGCTTTTTGCATCCTTCCCTTAAACCATGATGTTGAACAATCTTTGTTTTCAGGTCATTTGAGAGTTATTTAGAGGCTCCCATGTTGCCACTCATTAGAAGAGATGCAAAGAGGAGAAACACTTGCAAATGGCCACCTTAAATACCCTTTCTCATGATTGGATTCACCTGTGTAAGGAGGAAAGGGTCAATGAAACCAAACCAACCAAACCAATTTTGTGTTCCTATTATTACTGCTAAATGTATTCAAATCAATAAAATGACAAGGGTGCCCAAATTTATGCACCTGCCTAATTTTGTTTAAATAATTATTGCACAATTTCTGTAAATACTAGATACTTCATTTCACTTCTCAAATATTACTGTGTTTGTCTGCTATATGCAAGGTTGGTTAGGATTACTTTGAAAGAATACATGTGGATCACATGTATGTATGTAAATACATTTGGATTACTTGTAATCTGATTACTTTTGGATTACATTTCAAAGTAATCCTACCCAACCTTGGCTATTTGATATATTTAACTGAAATCTCTGATCCAGACAACCAATGATTTACAAAGAAAAATCATGAAAATTATCAGGGGTGCCCAAACTTTTGCATACAGCTGTACTAGGATGTTACCTGGAGGTTAGCAGGACGTTGCATTGAGTATGTGGCAAGGACCTTTGTCACCTCACCAACTTTAAACTGTCCAAATTCATGCACGACGCCCTGTAACTCACACAAGAGGATGGCAACACCCAAAGTATGCTACAGTATGTGAATTCCCTTGCAAATGCTTTTGGCTAGTGTAGTGGCTTGTACTCTCTCTCATATGTGTTGTCTTTCTGTTGTGACTCTTCCCACTCGCTCTCCTCGGAACGCGAACTCACGATCTCTGGCATGGGAGATGGACGTTCTGTACAGTTGGCTAAAACCAGGGCTCTGGGCTGAGTGACCAGAGTATCCTTTGGCTGTGGGGGGAGTGAGGCTAAATGCACAGCGACTCCTACTGGCCTCCGTCACACTAGCTGTCACAGCCCAGTGGCATAGAAAACTTACTTACACATGAACTTTCTGCCCAGGTCATGCAATGATTTTTATTTATTTGTTTGCTTATTTTTTTCATAACTTAAACTGCACCATACAAATTTCACACTTTTGTTGTATCACATCATCTTATGTCAAACTTGACTATTCTGTCATTGGTTGCACCAATTAAAGTTCAGTGTCAGCCAAATCATTAAAAGTGTTGTGGTTGGAACCACGAAAGTATGAGGACTTGGACCCTAGAAAGCAGGTACCCGGACACAAAAGGGTTAAGTGCCAAAACAAAGGCCATTTAATTATTCTACGGGTGGTAGTGATAACAACAGTGACTCCAAAATCCCAAATCCAAAAATACAATTAACATCTTTAGTGAAATTGACAAAAAATACTTTAAAGTGACAAAATCCAAAAACTGACAGGGTAAAAACCACAAAGAAAAATAGCTGTCCAAATTAGACAGCGAGATTACACTTACTGAACTCCGACGACAGGAGGTGATGGACAATACCCATGAGTGGAATCAACAACACTGATAGGACTGGAAATAATTGACCTGCAAATGAAAAGACAGACAGCTGAGGTTTTAAAGAAATGAACTGAGTGACAGGTGTGAGACAAGTGAAAATGGAAATACTGGAGACACGAGAGGCAAACAGGTAGACCTGGAAGTAAAACAAGGCAGACATCATGGGGAGTGTGAAAAATAAACTTGATTGAAAAATACAAACAAGGGAATGCGGTCTTGCCCCAATTGAAGGAGTTCAAGTACCTCGGGGTCTTGTTCATGAGTGAGGGGACGACGGAGGGTGAGATTGGCTGGAGAATCAGTGCAGCAGGGGTGGTATTACATGAGCGAAAGAACTAGATCGCTGGTACGAGCGGTCAAAATGGGCTTCCTTAGGAGAGTGGCTAGTGTCTCCCTTAGAAGGTCAGTCATCCGTGGGGAGCTTGGAGTAGAGCCGCTGCTCCTTCATCTTGAAAGGAGCCAGCTGAGGTGGTTCGAGCATCCAGTAATGATGCCCCCTGGGCGCCTCCCTAGGGAGGTGTTCCAGGCATGACAGGAGGTGATGGACAATACGTGTGAGTGGATTCAACAACACTGATAGGACTGGAAATAACTGACCAGTAAACGAAAAGACAGACAGCTGAGGTTTTAAAGAAGTGACCTAATGAGTGACAAGTGTGTGCCAAGTGAAAACGGAAATACTGGAGACACAAGGGGCAAACGGGTAGACCCGGAAGTAAACAAGGCAGACATCATGGGGAGTGTGAGAAGTACAAACAAGGCAATGCGGTCTTGCCCCAAGTGAAGGAGTTCAAGTACCTCAGGGTGTTGTTCACGAGTGAGGGGACAATGGAGGATGAAATTAGCCCGAGAATCAGCGCAGCAGGGGCGGTATTACATGACCGCTCTACCGTACTGTTGTGATGAAAAGGGAGTTGAGCCAAAAGGCTATTGGTCAATCTACTGGTCAGTCTTCATTCCTACTCTCCCCTATTGTCATGAGGGTTGGGCCATGACCGAAAGAACTAGATCGCGGGTACAAGCGGTCAAAATGGGCTTCCTCAGCAGGGTGGCTGGTGTCTCCCTTAAAAGCTCAGTCATCTATGAGGAGCTCAGAGTAGAACTGCTGCTCCTTCGTGTTGAAAGGAGCCAGCTGAGGTGGTTCAGGCATCTGGTAAGGATGCCCCTGGGCGCCTCCCTAGGAAGGTGTTCCAGGCACATCCATCTGGGAGGAGACCCCGTGGAGAACCAGGACTAGGTGGAGAGATTATATCTCCACACTGGCCTGGGAATGCCTCAGTATCCCCCAGTCAGAGGTGGTCAATGTGGCCCAGGAAAGGGAAGTCTGGGGTCCCCTGCTGGAGCTGTTGCCCCTGTGACCTGATCCTGGATAAGCGGTTGAAGATGAGAAGATGAAAAATACAAACCAAAATATAACAACATAAAATGCCAAAAACAAAGACCAAACCATAATCAATAAACAAGCAGGCAACCACAAGAACCACAGATGGACAGGAACTAAAGGAACGTACAAATACCACACCACAGATTATCAAAAACCCCCATGAATCAAAGAACCAAAAGACAACATACACATAGCCACAAAAGGACTGAGGAAGGTGAGGAACCACAGAGAGCAGACGCAACACGGAGACTGATAGCGGGGGACACGCCCACCGCCAGACACTCTGAGACAAAATGACACTTGGACAAATATCAGAGATGGACACGCACAAACACCCTCACTCACACCCACACAAGTAACGGGGCTGGGGACGTACCCACGCTCACACAGACGCAGACTGAAAATGCACATAATGGACTCACAACCATACTTGCCTACACACACTTTCACACATCACATCACACACACACACACACACACACACACACACAGAAACCCCTGGAGAGAAAAGTCCAAGTCGTGAGGGGCGGGGCCCTCGGACCCAGATGATAAAGCGGTTTACCGCGCATGGTTGACAGGATTGACCATGGCAACCGTACGTGGTAGGGGAGTGGGAGACGATACGGGTAAGAATACTCATACACAAACCCACGTGCACAACCTCCACACATACACAGAGGGGAACCACCCGTACGTACATACACACACACACACACATACAAGACACAGGTGGGAAAGGCATGACAGGGTACTAAAATCACATGAAAAGACCACAAACTCCCCAAACAGAACCGAAACCCACCAAAAAGGGGGTCACCAAAATGTAAGTCTCAATGCTCCGCCCTCTGTTCCTCATGTGGAAGCAGCCCAATGATGTTGCAACCTTTGCTGTTGTACATCGTCCACATGAGAACAGTTTAACGCTTGAAATCTGATCATCAGATTAAATCGGAGCCTTAAAAGCTTTTTCACACCAGTGTGGTGCACATTTGCAACCCTGCCTCCCCAAACAGTTACACTGGGTGTGATGTGGATCCATTTTCTGCTCCCTTTGTTTTGTTGAAATTCTTTGATTTGCCCTTTCAAAGAAAATGATGGCAGTGGACATTTGTAAGTTTTTGGATGGGGAGTTGCACCACTAGAATCCATGTGTTCAATACCCTTTCCTCAGTTAGCCTCACACTTCATACACAGTTAATTTTTCAGAGTAAAATTTACTCTGCTGGGACAACATTTGATACCAGTCCAAATAGAGTTACATCACAGGGCTAAATCAACTCAACACAGTATAAAATCAACACTTATTGGAGAAAAACCATTTGAATTGACAAGACGGTGTCACCAACCGATTGTTCCCCCCTAAAAATCAGGCCCACCCTGCCTTCACTGCGCATGCGTCATTAGCCACAGTTCACTGATTATTTATCACCTTGTTTCTGCTTCAAACTGCACTCCAATCATCATCTATTTCAGCGACAGATATCTGAAGCTTTTGGACAACAATCATTTCCACATAAATTCAACATTTTTTCATCAGAAAAGACAGAGGAGGCGATAAGAGCACCACAGCTACACAGGCTGCTAGCTGTTGCATTCACTACATATGCCTCATTATCCACGGTTCACCGATTATCACCTTGTTTCTGCTTACATCTGCACTCCAGTCATCATCTATCTCAGCGACAGATATCTGAAGCTTTTGTACAACAATTATTTCCACATAAATTCAGCATTATTTCATCATAAAAGACAGAGGAAGTGACCAGAGTGTTGCAACCACACGGGCTGCTAGCTGTTGTGTTCACTGCGCGGGGGGGCGTTCAGTCCGCGACAAAGGTAGAGCTGATTTCACTCTATAATAGAGTGTATTTTACTCTATTTAGACTGGGATCAAATGTTATCTCCACAGAGTATATTTTACTCAGCAAAATTTACTATGTATAAATGTACCCGCAGTCCCACCACATCTGAAACTACTACTTCAAATATAGTCTTTTGGTAGCGTAGACCAGTTCAAACACTGATGTGCTGGAAGAGCAGCCTGGCCCTCGGCTGCCGCACGCTTCAAACAGCTCGGGAAGATGCAGAACAAAGAGAAAAGCAAACACTTGTACTCTACAATATCTATTGGTCACACTGGGGAAAATGCAGCATACTGCGACTGGTGCGCTGACATTCTTGATCCTCTGTGAACTTCCTGAACTTTGTTTTGAGAAGTGCAAAAGAGTACTGAAGTTAAAAGTCGGTTGTCTGTAGGGCTTCATAAACTGAGGCAACAGAGGCTGAAAAGAAGCTCCAATTAGGGCATTCCCTCTGGGACCAGAACTAGGGAATCATCTTCCGCATCCATGGATCTTACATTGTGTGAAAGGAATGTTAGTCATGACAACACTGAAGTGATGGCAGCTCCATTCACTATTCAGAATGAGAGGATGATGGAGAGAACCATTTCTGTTGTTCTACAGTTGCAGTCAGATATTTAAATTCACTCAACATGGAGTGCTTTCTTCAATCATTGTACTTCATTTTCTCAAGTAGAATGAGTCTTCAACATACAACCCCAATTCCAATGAAATTGGGATACTGTGTGAAATCTAAATCAAAACAGAATACAATAATTTGCAAATCCTCTTCAACCTATATTCAACTGAATACACCACAAAGACAAGATATTTAATGTTCAAACTGATAAACTTTGTCGTTTGTGTACAAATATTTGCTCATTTTGAAATGGATGCCTGCAATATGTTTCAAAAAAGCTGGGACAGTGGTATGTTTACCACTGTGTTACATCACCTTTCCTTCTAACAACACTCAATAAGCGTTTGGGAACTGAGGACACTAATCGTTCGAGCTTTGTAGGTGGAATTCTTTCCCATTCTTGCTTGATGTATGACTTCAGTTGTTCAACAGTCCGGGGTCTCTGTTGTCATATTTTGTGCTTCATAATGCGCCACACATTTTCAATGGGCGACAGGTCTGGACTGCAGCCAGGCCAGTCTAGTACCTGAACTCTTTTACTATGAAGCCACGCTGTTGTAACACGTGCAGAATGTGGCTTGGCATTGTCTTGCTGAAATAAGCAGGGACGTCCCTGAAAAAGACGTTGCTTGGATGGCAGCATGTGTTGCTCCAAAACCTGGATGTACCTTTCAGCATTGATGGTGCCATCACAGATGTGTTACTGCCCATGCCATGGGCACTAACACACCCCATACCATCACTGATGTTGGCTTTTGAACTTTGCACTGGTAACAATCTGGTTGGTCTTTTCCTCTTTTTGTCCGGACGACACGACATCCATGATTTCCAGCTTTGAACATTAAATATCTTGTCTTTGTGGTGTATTCAATTGAATATAGGTTGAAGAGGATTTGCAAATTATTGTATTCGTTTTTTATTTACATTTTACACAACGTCCCAACTTCCTTGGAATTGGGGTTGTAGATCTGTAATAATATCAAAGTATAAACAGATAAAACACACAATAATTTGGTTTGCAAGTTTGAATTTTGGGTTTTCTGAAAACAACATTGAAAATTATACATACATCCACTTACTATAGATGATTAATTGAACTTGCTGTTTCGCAGTTGAGAATCTTACACCGTCTTGCCCTGATCCGTGAATTCCGGATCAGGGCACAGTCTAAACAAATCTTTTGAAGTATGGACAATTAGATAACATCGGGGCACAGCACAAGTCCATCACAGGTGCTACACCTCCTCGATAACCCTCTCAACTTGCAAGAAGTGTCATCATCATAATCGCCCGTGAACTTACTGGATCAACACCATCCACATCCTTGCTAGCCATTGCTTACATGCGCTGTGAGATCCCAGAACTCTGCTGGCACTGTGGTGCATTCTAGTAAGTGCAGGGGGCCACAGGGGGATTATGGGAAACGTCAAAGTACCGAACGGTGCTAAAAGTTCCAAATTTCTATTACATTGTCAAGACCTCTTAAGTTGTTGTCACTGCGTCAACATCAAAATGGTTTCTTTGACCAATACACAGCACAGCAGGAAATTCCAAAGAGATCAGTGTAGATCTGAGAAAGAAGGTCATTGAGTTACACAAGTCAGGGATATCTCTTGGAGTAATCTGAAACAACTGCAACTCATCAGTTCATTGGGCGGTGGAACAACTTTGCCCCAACTGTTACCTTCAGCTAAGAGTCATTTGGTTCAAACAACCAGGAACGACCCAGAACCCGTGATCACATTGACCTACTGGTAAACTGGAAGCTGCCAGAACACGGGTGTTGCCTTTTACAGTCTAGTGACTTTTATGTCACCATGGACAGCGGTTGTCATTCAAAAAAGATGCAGCTATAAAAATTGACACCTTCAATCTGTAGATGGCCACATGGACAAAGAAAAACACATTTTTGAGGAAAATTTTATGGTCACATGAAGGTTGTTTGGCAACAATGACCTGAGGTATATGTTAATGTAGCATGCAGTCGTGCTGCATGTTGCTGCATCCGCAGTGCAATGGAACACCTTTGGGCCCTGGATGGTAACCACCCATGCATACAACCCGTCCATTCCCACCTCTCAAATATAGCCATCTATATGTTGCACACAGGTAGAATGTAGGCTTCCCCTTTACCCTGTCCAGCCACTGGACTCCTCAATACTGAGGCACCTAAGTGCTGGATCATGCGCAGAGAAATGCACCACATTACCAGAACATTGTAGCTGATGTCTCCTCGTCTGAGTCTCCCTCCCTAAGTAACCATTAGTTTGACACTAATTCTTTCCAGCAGTACCCAAGGATCCTCCAAAAAGATCTAGTACCAAAGACATATAGTCATTTCTTTAAGTCACTGGTTAGTGTCCAAGTCTCACATCCACACAGTAAGAAAGAAAGTACCATGACCATAAAGACTTGGACCTTCATTCTCCTATAAAGATATTGGCATCATTTCACCAAACCTAAAATGAATTCAACTTGTGCCTCATCATTCAGGAAGTTCTGCTGTTCTTTTAATGTTGCTCAGATGACAAAGAAATGTGAAAAAAGATGCAATTGCAGTTAAAGACACATTACTGTTGCAGTTTTTTATTCACAAACATGATGTCTTTTTGGATTAATAAAGCCAAACCGTCTCACAAAACCGCTTCATGCAGACTGATTGGATTACTGTGATATCTCCCGGTTTGTGCCACTCACTGTACACATTGACATGGACGGCTTGTGGAACATGTTGCTGTGACATTACTACAAAAATCACAAGAATTGTTCTTCATCTTTCATTTGGATGTAACATACAAAGACCATGTACTAGAATTTGATGGTCCCTGGATATTTAATTATCAAACCTCAAAAGAACTAAACAATGAACAAAACACACACAGTTTCTTGTGCCTGTTGTTAAATCTTCCAGAAGGAGTATTTTATTTTCTTGTCACTGGACGGGCAGTAACAGCATCAGTCTGTGTGGGCTTAAACCCCTGTCCACTGTCCATCGCACAGTCAAGGTTGAGTTACTGCCCCAAGTGCAGGAGTTCAAATATCTCAAGGTTTTCTTCATGAGTGGGGTTAAGATGGAGATTGGCATCAATAGACAGAACAATGCTGTGCCCAAGGTCCTGTAGATGCTGTACCAGACTGGCATGGTGAAGAAAGAGCTGAGCTGGAAGGTGAGGTTTTTGATTTACCAGTTAATTCACGGTCCTGTCCTCACATATGATCATGGGCTTTGGGTAGTGACAGAAGGAACAAGGTCATGGATACAAATGGCAGAAATTAGGCTCCTCCTTCACATATCTGGGCTTAAACTACAGGACAGAGTGAGAAGTTAGAATATCGGAGAAGGACTGTGAGGAGAACTACCACTTCTTCAGATCAAAAGGAGAGAGCTGAGGTAATTCGGACATCTGGTGAGGATGTCACACGGTGGTCTCCCTAGGAAGGTCTTCCAACTAGGAAGATGCCCTATTGAAGACCCAGAGCACATTAGAGGGATTATATCTCAGAGCAGTCTTAGGAAGAGTTAGAGGGCCTGGCTGAAGATAGGGATGTGTGGGATGAGCTGCCACCCTGACTTGGACCGGGATGAAGGGGCAAAGCTACATACATGTAATTGTCACGGTTCGAGGAGGCATGGCACAGAAGGTAGACAGACGCATATGCAAATCAGTCAGAGAGGCAGCAGTACAGGCAGGTGTCAGGCAGAGGTGTGGTCAAAAAGCAAGCACAGTTCATTATACAAGGAGACTAAGTTCATGGGCTGCGGCAAAAGCGAGGTAAAAAATGGAACACGTCAAAACACGGCAAGGCAAAACTGAGCAAAGGCAAAAGGCTGGAACGCAGACTAGAGAGTCACAACAAACTGGCAGAGACATGAGGAACACGAAGGGCTTAAATAACACAGGTGCTGATAGGAAAACATGTGATAGGTGTGAGTGAGCAATCAGGAAGGGGCGTGGACAGAGGACACAAAGATGAAAGAAGACAGGAGGTGAGAGAGTGCAGTAAGACAAACACAAAGCAGACTGAAGTAGAATGACAGATAAGCCTAAAAAATAATACAAAGAAGAAGCAGAAAGCCACATAAGAAATAATCCTCCCACTGAAATGGAACAAAGAAACAAACCCAGGAAAACAAAGGTGAGAACTGAAAAGGGATCAACAAGAAAATCAAAGGCTGAGGCAAAAACTAAAATGGAGCTTAACAAGTGACAAAAGTATATTAACCAAAGATGACAATAAAGCTGTCTACATAATATAAAGGAATCACCATCCACAATCCACATATTAATTTACTCAAGAAAAGCCCCATTTTAACAAATCTCTTAATTTTATCAAGTGGTGAATTTCAGTGATGAAAGAGAGTTATTTGGCATTGAGTGGTGCTCGGAGTGATTTGAGTTTTATTGATATTTTGCAGTGTGTGTGTGCAGAAATGCAACACTTGCAACCTCTTCGAGTTGGCGCTGTGATTACCAACACTCTCCTTTTCCTTTTGTATCTGTTTCTTCTCTCCATCTGTCTTGTCGTACAGTTTGCCCTTGGACTTGCCTCCATTGAAGTCTTTCTGTAATGACCTGTGGAGGAGTTGGTAAAGCGAAACATGATGCATTATTGATTCCGGTTATGGAACTCTGAAGTTGTTAATGGCTGGGATGCTCCGCAAGACATTTTAAGTTGTAGATCACAGTCAAACGGGATGTGAAAGACCATTGAAGACCTCGTCAAGAGTAAAGCAGACAGATGGGAGTTTATGATTGAACATTATTCCAAAGCACCAAGACATAAAAGCATTATGTAGCTTGGCAAGATTTTACAACTGGATTGATTCCAACATTGAAGGAAATATGCATATTTGTGAGGCTGTTCTACTGGTCTATTTTCTGAGAGGGATACTCAAAAAAAATCTCTTTAATAAGATTAAAATCCCATTATGTTAACAACATCAACTCTTTTTTATGTGAAAATTTCAGGTAGCAGTAGTGCATTTTCTTGTTTAATATCTTTTTACCCGAGGCCATCAAAATATGATCATCGGGTATTGTGAAGGCTTTGCATCTGTCCATCTGTTCGTCTGTCTGTGCTCTGCATAAGTCCAGTCCTATTACTGCCAGAGTCTTCAAATTCCCAGGGAATTTGCAGCCAGCATGTGATACAGGTACAGTTACTAAAATGCCATCATAAATGCCATGAATGCCATCATAAAAACATTTAAACACATGAGTATTCTGTACTCGGGCGGGAAAAATCAGAGCTGCCTCCAACGCCTCGTAGACCTGTCGCTACAACTACTCACACACACCAACGCCCGAAAGACAAAGAGTACCCTGTGAGAGCCCGTTTGATCCCTCTCACGGCAGGTGTCGGCCAGATTCCAGGTGACACACATGAACATCCAACACCGCTCACTGGACACTCAGAAAATGTGGGGCCCTTCGTGCTGTTAGCATGAAAATAGTGAGCAGACGACCACTTTTGAGCTGGATGTGAAATCTGACTAAGTGCCCCCATGAGTGAGGTGGTGCAAGCAACACATATGTGGCATGCCAGAGTGTCGGCTCTCCCCAACACATGTGCTGTGTGTGGGTATCATGTGTGTGTTGTGCCCCAACCCCGCTCCCCCACACAACAAATGTGCCGTGTGTGTGTTTCACGCCCCCCCCCCCCCCACAACACATATGGCGTTCCAGGGGGGCACACTTGCATGGAATGCTGATAGATGGGGACTGGCCAGCCATGTCAGAGCGCACACAGCACGGCGAGCCACCTCCGAGCTGATCACCAGCCAGAAACTCACTGACAGTTGCAAATGACAGCTCAATGCACACAACGTGTCACATTAAAAACAAAGAGACCACAGCCAGGACAGGTATATTAATAAGTACTACATTTAACCACATACACAATTACATAACAAATAACTAAAAAAATGATCACATAACACAGAAACAGAGAGTGACACATTGGTGTGTGTGCTGAATGGACAGGGGGTGTGGCCACCGACAGCAGCAGCTGTTGAGATCTCTGGTTCTGGACATCCCAACTGGGGAACACGTACCGTGTTTTGACGGACATGACCTAATAACTGTCCATTGTGACACGCATGTCTGCTTACTGTCCTCACATGGAAATACATAAAAACATATATCGCTGTTGCGACGGGCTGCAGCAAGTGAGCGCACGGTGTGCACATTGACAGGCTTTCCCAGGTGAAACAGACCGTCAGATCATAACATGCAGCAGGCAATCTGAATGTCACGTCAGCCATGTGAGCTCTGTTCCACATGACGCGGTGTCTATCCTGCGGTGCGCCACCCACAGGACACAAGTGTCGGGCAGGACACGCACGCGGAGCTGACATGCTGGACCAGCAAATGTGGACATGATAACAGCGCACTGCTTCATTCATGTCATGTCATGACTGTACGTCTATGACCATGGGTCATCTACAGAAGAACAGACGATTCATACTCGTATTTTCCGCTCGATAAGAGCGATTGAATAAAATGCAATGTTGTTTCTGGTGTGTTGTTTTCATTTCTTTTCTCCAAAGTAGAGGCACATTGTGGTGCAACATGTTCCAGCTGCTCGTGCTGTGCTCGTGCCCGAAACAGTCTGTGTATTTCGTGTTATGTGTGAAGGGACCCTTAACAGTGTTGTTGGTGTTATTGATTTATTGTGTTTTTGTAGTTCAATTGGTTTAGTCAGTTTAGTCAAGTCTTATGTTGCTCTTACCATGAGATACTTAAGTCTCATGTTGGTATCATGAGTGAAATGTGTAGTGATTTTAAAACACTTGCTTACAGCAGCTGTGCCTGCATGCAACTTCAATCATAGACAAACTGGACAGCTGTCAAGGATGAACGCTGCGAAAATAGAAAGTTGATAGGACGAATATTTTTGGATAAATTAGCAATTATAGCTAACCAGTAAACAATGGACATTGTGCTGCAATGCACCATGGGAGTTTGGGGGTTTGAGGTTTTAAATGTTGTTATTGTGGTTCATGTTAGTTTAACAGTGTTAGTGTTATTGATTTATTGTGTCTTTGTAGTTCAGTTGGTTTAGTCAGTTTACTTAAGTGTTATGTTGCTCTTATCATGAATGACTTAAGTCTCATTTTGGTACCATGAGTGAAATGTGTAGTGGTTTTAATGCCTTCTGCCACTGTCTTTGTTTGTCAAATTAAAAGCACCTGCTTACAGCAACTGTGCATGTGTGCAACTTCGATCACAGACAAACTGGACAGCTGACATTTGCCGTTTGGCATGCTTATGTATTTTCGGTCAAGGATGAATGCTGCTAGAACGAAACATTGATAGGACTGTTATTTTTGGAGAAGCTACAGATATTAGATAACAACACTGAACAGTGGATGTTGCTAACTACTTTCTGGAATGACACCATTCCAACAGAGGACAGCAAGTCATCCTTATATTAAAAGTGAGTGTGGTGAGTGATTTTATTTAGTAAGTTCAACGTAAGTACATAATGTAATTGAAAATGTTAAAAAAGCATAGATGACACAAGAAACTAAAACACTTATTTCCACTGTGGTCCATTTAAAAATCAAATGACAGAATAGAAGTTAATAATAATAATAATAATAATAATAGCGTGTATATGATAACAAGAACCTAAACAATTTATAAATACATTAAGACAGTAAATTAACATAAAAAATGACATAATTAACAGGAAATGAAAGGGTTGAGTTCCTCTTCTAAAAATTGTTGAGGTCTAAGGTTCTAAAAATATTACCCAATCTAGAGCCTGTGGATCCTCACTGGCAACACGCTAGTACACATTATTATACCCTGACCAAAAGTTTAATAGTATCATCACCTGTGTATGTTTGATAGAGTGTTGATTTGCAGACACTTCTGGCTGATGGTTTTGGTCTCCTCACAAGCATGTCCTGAGCTGGCTTTGCATGAGTCCCCTGGGAATAATAATAACAAACAGCCATGTTTGTAATAGTGTCTTGCTTCCAGCCCAGTCTCATATTTTTTGTGCCCTCACCACGAAAAGCACCCAATTTCCGTGAAATATATATTTTTTCATTTCACTATTTATAATCTTCCCCTTCTCCTAACTCTAACCATAACCATAGCGTTAGTGTTTACCCTCCTCTAACCCTAACCATAACCCCCCAAGGCTCCCGCATCACCCCACATTTCATGCCCCCGTCATGAAATGAAATCATCCCCTGTCAGGAAAAGCACCCCATTTTCGTGCCCTCGTCACAAACCCATAGATTGATGTACTTTCGTAATGCTGCCACGAGCTGCCGTGAGACTGGGTCACTTGCTTCATTGTAAGAAGTCAACATCAAGTTTGGAAAAAATCTAATAGCCTAAAGTCTAGTTGTTATTTGCCTGCAGGCTTGTACACAAATTGTTTTATAAAACAGTTTTTGATTAATTTGCTGATTTAAAAAAAAAACATCTCAGGTTCGTTGCTGGATCTACTTTACTGTTACAGTATTTTACAGTCCCCATGCAAGTGGGGAACCTTTTTGTTGAGCCCCAACACATACGAGGGGATATCAAAAGGTTTTGAGCCTCAAACAGAAAGTGCAAGATATTTGGATTTATAATGTTTTATTTTTCAACATAGTCCCCTTCCAACTCCATACACTTGTTCCATCTAGTTTGCCAGTCATTGATACCCAGTCGATAGAACTCAACATCTTGGTCCCCTAACCAGCCCTCCGCTGTAACAGTCAGCTCATTGTCATGCTCAAATGTCTGGCCCCGAAGGTATTTTTTCAGCCTGGGAAAGAGGTTTAAGTTACTAGGGGCTAGGTCTGGAGAATAGGGTGGGTGAGGAAGAAGTTCATAGCCACACTCACGCACAGCGTCCATGGCAACCCGGCTGGTGTGGACTGGTGTGTTGTCCTGGTGAAGCAGAATGCCACGACTGACACTGGAGGGTATGTCTCTTCCACACAATATGATCCTACATGAAATAAGTAGCTAAGGCATTGATGTAGATCAGATGTGATGCATTGTAATATCCGACTGGAAAATGTGCGAGGCTCAAAATTTTTTGACATCCCCCCGTAATTTATCTCATTTGTGTCATAGGGATTTATACAATGTGGAACACGTTTACCTTTGTCATTGACCTATGCCACGTTTGCAGAGAGCTTGTGCAAGCCACAGTTGGTGGTTCAGCTCTCACCTGCAGGACAAGAGATTGGAGTGCACACCAGAACTGAGGATGTGTTAGACTTCGAGACCCAGCGTTACTCCAGTCAACCTGCCTATGAAGACATCATCTGTGAGTACAGCTGATCTGCAGCATGCTGTAATGGGCACTTTGAAAGAGCAGGGCCGCAGGATGGTTGCACAGAACTTTGCCTGCTGCACAGCTGCATGATGTTTCTTCGTTCAAGTCACTCAGCTTTAACTGGAGTTTGGCTGCATCAGTTAGGAAAAAAAATCTACAGAAGAGACAGAACATAATGTGAGACCACATTGATATAAGGTGTGTAACTCAAATAAAAATGACAACACTGTAACCGCAGGAAAATTCTGAGTGAACTGGAGGAAAATCTGCAACCGCAGTTAACCCCTTACAGAATTGACAGCATGTTGATTCAATACTTTTGCCATGCAGATGCAGACGAGAGATTACAGAATTAAAATGCACAGTTACATTATCACATTGATATTTGCCTACTGCACGCATGTCACAGCGGGACACCAACTCATTCAATGTACTTCTTGACTAATTTAATTTAAACAAAACTTGAAAGGATTAACTTCATCCTTAATCCAGAGTTCCCAAGATAACCTTCAAAAAATGGGGTTCTTCTCGCTTCTTCATGGACCTATAATACCTAGACCTGACAGCAACGTCCCTGTCAATGATGTTGGATATTGACAGAAAAAAAAAAACTATAATTAATGTATCAAACACAATGATGTACATGAACTGTTGATACACTTACAGTGTACTATGGACTGTTTATTGAGGTAAAAGGGGCCGTCTTGATTAGCCATTAATTAGCGTTAACTGTTGCTAACATTGGCTAACGTAGTTCATTACAGAATAGGCTAAATAATGAAATGAGTCAACTCATTCTTATTTAAAAAAGTGCATAAACTGTTTATTTAGGTTTAATGTTACCCTCAACTGCACACATTATAATGTTAACAGTGTTTATATCTGATCTGATGCCAAGCTAGCTAGCTAATAACCTTCATAGTTGTAGATGAATGTCTCAAAAAATAAACTGTATCCTTTTGGAACAGGCTGTGGAAAAGTGTCTCTCTGTTAATCGGTACACATCTTGAAACATCATTCTTGGAAGATTTAAGAGATTCTGTAAAAACTGTCAAATTTCCGCGGTGCTTAGACTTGACTCACCATTTTCCTGGAAATGGCTGTGCACAGCAAACTGTTAGCGGAAGTATGATTCTACATGAAAATCCGCCATACTACTGTGTGCACACAAGATAAAATTATTTCCCATGTTTAATTAAATTATCAACACATAAGCGTCTGCACTGTGCCGTGTTGCCAAGAGCACAGAGATTTCGACAGACATTATTTGGTGTTTATGTGAATAATAAGCACGGAAATAGATTTACTGAGGACAAAATAGATTTTGCTTAGTCAGATCTGCTTCATTGAATACAGCACACACTTACGTTTCTTTTGTATCCTCCATCACTGCTGCCGAGCCTCACTGATAAATTTCCATTATGTGATAACTAAATGGTTTCACTATTGTCACCCCTCAGAAAGAATATGTATGCATTACCTGCAACGCGATGAACGTGTCCGCTATTAATGAGCCAGAGCTTCTATACAGTTTTGCAGACCAGCTCTATTGTTCTGCTGGCAGTTATTGACATCCAATAGTCTGAACGGTGTGCAGCCACCACACAAATCTCAACAAATTAAAATGCTCTCAACCTCAAAAAGGCAGGAAAGAACCAGTTGCATCAGACAAACATACATCATGCAGAGATCATTTGTCCTGCAGGTTAATCTGAATTAAACTGTTGTTACACATTCACATTTTTTTTTGGGGGGGGGGGGGGTTGTATGAAGAGGTTTTTTGTTTATTAAAACACTATTAAAACATTTTAAAATAATCTCTTCAGTGTTGAGACTTTAGCAAAACAAAAGCCGCTTGACTCAAGAATGCGCGCCCTACTTTGTCTCTCAGAGAAAATCGACTGTGCGTGTTTCAGGATTTGTAAAAGTCAGAGCTACAATCCAGGATGAGACGAGGAGCATCCAGAAATACATCAGAAAGATGGGCCCCTGAGATCAGCTGCTGCAAGGAGGGATATCATGGAAGACCAAGCCCCTCCGTGGATCTACCATCGACAGATAAAGGAAGTAGGTGAAATCAAGAAGACCAACCAGTGGCTAGAAAAGGCCAGCCTAAAGGACAGCATGGGGGCTCTGATCAGGGCAGCACAAGAACAAGCCCTAAGCACCAGATCCAGAGGCAGGAGTCTACCACAGCCGACAGGACCTAAGTTGCAGACTGTGCAGATGTGCCCCAGAGACAGTCCAGCACATAGCAGGATGCAAGATGCAAGCTGGGACGTGTACACAGAGAGACACAACAAGTGTCAGGAATCATGTACAAGAACATTTGTACTACTGCATATGGATTAGAAGTCCCCAAGTCCCGATGGGAGACACCACCGAAGGTGGTTGAGAAGGACAGGGCTAAGATCCTGTGGGACTTCAAATTTCAGACACGCAAGCTGCTGCTGGTCAACCAACAAGACAAGGGAAAGAAAACTCCACTTGTGATTGATGTGGCAATCCCAGCTGACAGCAACATCAGAAAGAAGGAGCATGAGAAAATAGAGAAGTACCAAGGGCTGAAGGAACAACTGGAACAGATGTGGAACGTAAAGTCCAAAGTAGTCCCAGTGGTAATAGGAGCAATAGGAGCTGTAACCCCCAAATTGGAAGAGTGGCTCCAGCAGATTCCAGGCACAACATCAGAGGTCTCTGTCCAGAAGAGTGCAGTCCTACAAACAGCTAAGATACAGCACCGAACCATCAAACTCCCAGGCCTCTGGTAGAGGACTCGGGGGTGAAAGATATATATATATATATATATATATATATATATATATATATATATATATATATATATATATATATATATATAGGAGGCGGGTGCTCTGTCCAGTCGCCTAAAACCCGGGCTCTGGCCTGAGTGTCCACAGTATCCTGTAGTAGCTGTTGGGAGAGTGAGGCCTATTGACCAACACTTGCATAGCGACTCCTGCTGGTCTCCATCACACACATGCTAATATCCGTCAGATGCACGTATGCCGGTAACGCATAATTTAGTAATGCTTACTCTAATCTGACCGCTTTTTTCAGTAACGAGTAATGTAACGCATTGATCTTTCCAAATCAGGAATAAGATTAAATTTACTTCTCATTCTATGCATCTCATTCTAGGCATTCTATGATGACTGAAATTACATTTTTGGTGGTTTTCGGACTAAAATCTTTGGTCAATCGATTTCCGAAAACCCCACTCGCTCAGTCGCTGTCGATTGTCGATACTGACGATATGCCACATGCATTGATTTGTAAAAGTATTTAATTTATCCATAAATCACCATGGAAGTATGCCTGGTTTAAGTGTATTTATGCCACACACAAACTTTCAGATCGGAAAACATTTTATTTATTTACTAAATACATGTATCCGAATGAAAGCACCCATTCGGTCATGTGGCATAGGATACTTTCCGATAATCAAAGAAATTAAATCATTGTTGACACACAGAACTTTCTTCATATTTTAAATACACTGTAAATAGGTAGTTATATTTTTCTTCTGGAGCGAATAAATACTATTAGAAATAAATTCTATAAATTCCAAAAACTACACTGTAAATTTGTAGATCTCTATTTTTCTTCTGGAGCGAATAAATACTATTAGAAATAAATTCTATAAAATTCCAAAAACTACACTCTAAATTTGTAGATCTATTTTTTTTTCTGGAGTGAATAAATATTAAAAATAAATTGTATAAAATTCTAAAAACTACACTGTAAATTTGCAGATCTACCTTTCTTATGGAGCAAATAAATAAATTCTGCAAAATTCTAAAAACTTGATTTTTTTTTTTTAAATTCTAGGGAAGTTCCACAGCCATGTGATACACGAATAAAAGAATGAAGATTATTGAATAACAAGACACGTATGGTTTTTATTTTATCATTGGGCAAAAATGCATCTGTCAGATTTTCACTCTGGATCCAGCCCTGAATATATGGCGACGTTCATGGCCACACTGGGGCACATATTCTCGCCAGTGACAATGTGTCTCCAGCTTTTACAGCCAGGTGTATTACTACATACAATCCACTGCGCCAGATAAAACTTTATTACCTGTCAGTCTGGTCATGCTTTCTGCATAAATGCACGGTATCCATTCTTCCTGCTCAGACGGCAAACCAGGGGCGAATCCAGATGGAAAGGGGGCATCAGGGGAGGGATGTGGCCCCCCACAACACCCCTAGATTAAAGAGCCATTCTTGAAGACATTTTTCATACCTCTACTACTTATAATAATAATAATAATAATAATAATAATAATAATAATAATAATAATTTCAACAATTAAAATGTTTAGAATTAATTTAAATGTTAGGAAAAATAGGAGAAATGATTTAATTGTTAGGCCCTATAAAAACAAACAAACAAACAAACAAAAAACATTAGTTTATAATCCCTGCCCGCATGCCGAAATCAGCCTATTTTGTATCACCAGTTATCCATCTTCATGATGAAGTGGTATAGAGGAGGATTTTCTTCAAAAGAAGACCTGAAAGTTTAGCTACAAATTGCCAGAAGGTACATCTGAGATGCAAGCCTGGATTTGATCTGTTTTGATGAAAGAAAATCCTTCTCTGCTCTGCTCCACTATGAAGCTGAGAGTAGTGATGCAAAATGCAAAGCTTGCACTGTGCACAATTTCTCTAATCACAGCCACATAAGCCTGTAACTTCTCCTGGGTTGTCTGGGTGTCTTGGTGGCTTTCCTCTCTCTTCTCCTTCTTGCACAGTTACTCAGTTTTTGAGAACTGTCTACTCCATTCAGATTTATCATAGAGTGTCATACTGTTTGTATTTCTTTGTAATTAATGTAAATAAAGTCCGAAACATAAAAGTGGCAGCTTCACCATCAGAGAGCCTCGTCCACAAATTACCACAAAAGACTCAACCCTGTCCTTGATGTTAAAGGGGGCAACACACAGTATTAAGAACGGGGGAATGTAAACTTTGGATCAGGGTCATTTGGGTAGTTCTCTCTTGTCATTTTGATTTAAAAAGAGGAAACACAGTTGTTTGACAATAAATGGCTTCACCCAAACACTAACCATGAGTGAAAAAAAGTTTTTGTGTTGTCATTCATATTCTCTTAAAAACGGCCAAAAAAAAGCAAAAATTCTGCCAGGGTATGTAAACTTTTGAGCACAACTGTATTTCCAAAGCCAGACCCACAGCGGGCTCAAACCAACACTGATTGGGTCGACGGGGCCTAAACCCAGAGAGAAATACGGTGATAAATAAATCCATGGCAGTTTCATTCAGATGTCAAACACCTCGACTACACATTTACCTCCAGTAGGTCTGGACAATCATCCGAGCTATGGCGGAAAACCCGGAAGTGTAAATTTGACAGGTGGAAGGACGATGCCGAGCGTTTAGCGCGGTAAAACGGTAAACCATTTTAAAAATAGCATGCACGAGTTGATGATAACGGCACGTTTTGCGGCAGATTAGACCGACTTCATGGGACATGTCAAAGTGACTGCAGTTTGATGCAGCAAAATCAAAATACCGCGGGCCATCGGGATGAGTGAAAGCTCGACAAATTCTCCTGTCACTCGCGCCTGACTCACACCAGCTATTCCCGCTGCAGCTCTAGAAAATTGATGCCTTCTATGGTCATTTAATATTGATTTTGTGTGTGAGTGAGACAAGCTGACATGGCTTTGAGAACTCAGGACATTAAGATTTGAACTTCGCCGTTCCTGGAAATCATTTTGAACACATAGATCATGATGTGAGTGACAAATGGCGACTGAGCACCAATCACGTCAAAGAACAAGACAGATTGTCCAAAAAAAAAAAAAAAACCACAATTGTGAATTTGTGTGCCTACAATGATCCACATAGAAATGGGACAACAGCACCAAAAAATTACAATCAATTAATTGTTCTGGAAGAATTAAAATTTAATTGAGTGTTCAGAATCAGAATCGAATTTGTCAAGTTCTCACATACAAGGAATTTGATCTGGTGTTATTGGTGCATAAACAATAACAAAAGAAAATACTTCTGTAAGAAGTAATAGATGCATAAACAAGAGTAAAAAGAAAAGGAAAAAAATGCTTCTGTAAGAAGTAAAGGAGTCAAATAGACAAATGGTTTACTTTCAAATAGATATAGTGGAATGGGGCTGTGCAGGCGTGTTTGACATTTACAACCAATTCTTCATAAATATGAACTTTGATTCAACTATAAAGCTGTATTCACATTTTAAATATAGTTTTGCATGCGTTTTCTCCTTTATTCGGTAGAAACAGGTCCATAAGTATTTGGACAGTAACCCAGTTTTAATAACGATGCCTCTGCACAGTATCACAATACTGCTAGGGATGAAAAAAAAGAAGACTCATTTCAGTTTTAATTCAAGGGCCTTTTTAAAGGCATAAGTAGGAGTGCTCCTTGGAAAAAGGGTTAAGAACCAAATAGTTGTTTCTTTAGGAAAAAGTATGAATTTCTAATGAATGTGTGAATGTTCAAAAGAAGACGTGTGAATTCCGTTTGAAAAGAACACAATTTCAAAAGTCTTCTCTTTTGAACAATCTGCAAATGGAAGCGATGCAAAAAGTTGGACACATTGTGACATCTAACGGAAAAATAAAACCTCTTAAGAGTTCTACATGCATACTGAAGGATTCACAATCCAAAATTAATTTATTATCTGTCTTGCCTAATATATAGTGCCTTCAGAAAGTATTCACAGCACTTCACTTCCACATTTCCACATTTTGTTATGTTACAGCCTTATTCCAAAGTCAATGAAATGCAATTGTTTTCTCAAAATTCTACACACAATACCCCATAATGACAATGTGAAAAAAGTGTTTTTGAGATTGAAGAAAAAAAAAAAACCAACAAGTAAGCAATCACATGTACATAAGTATTCTCAGCCTTTGTCAGGATGTTCAAAATTGAGGACAGGTGCATGATGTGTCCACTGATCATCCTTGAAATGTTTCTACAGCTTAATCTGAGACCACCTGGGGTACATTCAGTTGATTGGACATGATTTGGAAAGGCATAAACCTGTCTACATATAAGGTCCCACAGTTGACAGTGAATGTCAGAGCACAAACCAAGCATGAAGTCAAAGGAATTGTCTGTAGACCTCCGAGACAGGATTGTCTTGAGGCTCAAATCTGGGGAAGTATCCAGAAACATTTCTGCAGCTTTGAGGATCCCAATGAGTACATTGCCCTCCACCATCCCCAAATGGAAGAAGCTTAGATCCACTAGGACTCTTCCTAGAGCTGGCCGCCCATCTAAACTGATTAATCTGAGAAGAAGGGCCTTTGTCAGGGAGGTGACCAAGAACCAGATGGTCACTCTGTCAGAGCTCCAGCATTCCTCTGTGGAGAGAGGAGAACCTTCCAGAAGGACAATATCTCTGCAGCAATCAACCAATCAGGCCTGTATGATAGAGTGGTCAGATGGAAGCCACTCTTTAGTAAAAGGCACATGGCAGTCCACCTGGGGTTTGCCAAAATACACCTGAAGGACTCTCAGACAGATGAAAAACAAAATTCTCTGGTCTGATGAGACAAAGAATGAACTCTTTGGCGTGAATGCCTGGTGTCATGTTTGTTGGAAACCAGGCACTGACCCTATAGTGAAGCATGGTGGTGGCAGCTTCATGCTGTGGGAATGTTGTTCAGCAGCAGGAACTGGGAGACTAGTCAGGATTGAGGGAAAGATGAATGCTGCAATGTACAGAGTCATCCTGGATGAAAACCTACTCCAGACCTCAGACTGGGACGACAGTTCAATTTTCAGCAGGAAATGACCCTAAGCACACAGGAGTGGCTTCAGGACAACTCTGTGAATGTCCTTGTGTGCCTTGTGTGGCCCAGCCACACACACACACACACACACACACACACACACACACACACACACACACACACACACACACACACACAAAATATGAATTGCCCTTTCCTGATGGAGCTTGAGAGGTGCTGCAAAGAGGAATGGGCAAACCTGCCCAAAGATAAGTGCACCAAGCTTGTGACATCATATTCAAGAAGACTTGAGGCTGCAATTACTGTCAAAGGTGCATCAACAAAGTATTGAGCAAAAGGTGCAAATAACACTTAGAATAGTTATAATAAATTTACAAAAACTTTTTTTCATGTTGTCATTATGGGGTGTTGTGAATAGAATTTTGTGGAAAAACATGAATTTACTCCATTTTGAAATAAGGCTTTAACATAAAATGTGGAAAAGGTGAAGTGCTGTGAATACTTTCTGGACAGAGTGTGTGTGTGTGTGTGTGTGTGTGTGTGTGTGTGTGTGTGTGTGTGTGTGTGTGTGTGTGTGTGTGTGTGTGTGTGTTAGATTTTACTTTGGTCTTGGTGGATCTGAACTTCTATTCCTAGAAATCCTGTTTCCAAGCATATCAACTGCAATCAATGGTCTCTCTGCAGGTGGTGCACATTTCTCTGCTGGGATTAGGCCCCATTTCATTGCTTTGCATTTTTGCATGCTGGCATCAAGTTAGTGATTGGGATTTTTAAATGCTGAGTTCGGTCTTCACACAATCTTCAAATGCATAATTAAAAAAAGGTGATGCCAGCATGCTTGAAATAGCAGCTCTGCATTTAGATTACGGAAATATTGATGGTGTTCATCCTGCAGCAAAACGTATAATGGACTGCCAATCACCCTGCAAACTGACCTTTGACTAAATGCTGGAAAAAAAAGAAAAAAAAAAATGTCTGTGGAAATGCAGACATTCCACCCACGGAGCCATGACGTGAGATCTCTGTATATAAGTTCTTAATGCTGCACATAAAAGGTCCTGTTGTTTTCTAATGGCTGGCTGAGCGTTACACAGTTAATGGTCCCTCTGGTATTCATTAATTTAGAATGTCAAATGTTTCTCTGGCACATTTCTTTTATATAAAAGATCACTGCTGAACATTTAAAAAAAAAAATGCTTCTCTACTATGGAAACCACCTGGACAACTGAGAGCCTACACAGAAACATTGCGACCAACTGTGGGCATGATGCTCTGGCACTGGTACATAAGCTGGAAAGGACTGCTAAAAAGATAGCTAACTTTAGAAACCACTTAAGATTTAACCTAAGATGCAAACAAAACAATGTTATTCCCAAATGCATGAAGCAAAAGGCACTAGAAGCAGGTCACACAGCAGAAAAGATCCAGCATAGTTACCTTAGGAGGATTTGGGGTCTTAGAATTAGAAGGCTTCATTTTAAAATATTAGACCTCCAAAATAATCTTGATAGTCTTTACAAAAGATTAGAAACCTTAGTGGGGGAAGAGGCCCATAATAAGATCACAAAGTTCATAGTTAAAATTCAAATGGCTGAGCATTTAAAAAGTAAGGAGCGGCAAATCAGGAAGTTTCACAACCTTTTAGTGCAGAAAAGGTGTACTTTCAGGGGGAGTAGTTTTAAAGATACACCCAGACAAATTAGTGACAACAGGGAAAATTGGGTAAAGAATCTGTCCGACAGGGTTCTTACACAGACAGAAAAGGATGTGCTCGCCAAAGGACTAAATTTCACAGTGACCCCTAAACATATACCGACAGTAGATTACATCACTGCAGTAGAGTCAGCCATTAAACATAACAGTTTGTCACAGTCAGAAGCTGGGGACCTCCGTCTAAGAGTCACAGCAGTGCTTAACAGGGCTAAGCCACCTCCTTCCAACATCACAGGAGAAGAACAGAAAGCTTTGGCAGCACTGCAGAAGGACCAAAGCATCCTTATCCTGCTGCGGATAAAGGCAGATGCACAGAGGTCTTGAACACATCGGACTACGAGGCCAAGATCAGCAACTTGCTCAGTGACTCCAGTACATACGAACATCTGAAAAGAGACCCCACGAGTGGCTATAAGAAGAAAATCATTAGCTACCTCCAAAACCTGGAGAAAGAGGGACTCATCTGTTGTGAAAGTGTAGTGACACGGACCCACAACAGGGGGCGTTAATGAACGGACAATGGATAAGCCAAAAAGTAACAATTTAATGTTGTGAATCACACAACGATGTACAGACAATAACAATACAGTGACTGTCAATCATACACCAGGTGACGTGTGGGCAGGCTCGACGATAGAAGACGCCTGGTGAGAGAAAAGCCGGATCCACACAGCTTCCACCGCCAACGGAGCTGAAGAACACCGGAGCCGCCAAGCCCTGCGCCCCAGGTGGCCGCTGTCTTCAGCAGTCAGACCCGGTACTGCTGGCAGAGAACAGAGAGTCCAGATGAGTGTGAGGTCGCACACTCAGTAATCCCACAGTCTGTATTCAGTAAAGGAGGGAGAACCTCCACCTCCAATCACACACTCGTGCAGCTCCTGAGATAACCACTTATCTGGGTGGGGTGTGAGGCGAAGCCGTCGCAGTCCACACCAAACGCCAACTCCGCAGACAGGGTATCCGTCCCAGGAAAACGGCTGCAAAAAGAGATCAGACTAATACTCGAATTTAAGTCAGCAGAGAAAATTACCTGATTGGTAGTTGATTTCTCGACGAGGAGGTGGAGTTGCAGTCCGGCCTTTATGGTGATGGTGATGAGATGAATGAGTGACAGCTGGTGCTGAGGATGAGTGACAGCTGTCACTCCCAGTGGCTCCGGCGCCCTCTCGTGCTTGAAGCCCGCACTCCAAGCAGGGCGCCATCTGGTGGTGGTGGGCCAGCAGTACCTCCTCTTCAGCGACCCACACAACATCATCGACAGACAGACATACTACAAACTGTACCCGGGGGACACCACTCCATGCATCTATGGACTGCCCAAAATCCACAAACAGGACGTGCCACTCAGGCCTATTGTATGTAGCACAGATTCCATCACATACAATTTGGCCAAGCACCTCAAGTGGATTTTGGCTCCTCTAGTGGGTAACTCAGACCACCATGTGGAGAACACACAAGATTTTGTAAACAAGATCAAGGACCTGCAGCTGGAGGCAGATGAAACTATGGTGTCATTTGATGTGACTACGTTGTTCACCTGCATCCCCACCGCTGAGGCCATCTCAGCTGTGAGGCAGAGACTGCTGGAGGATGTGTCTCTACCTGAAAGGACCAAACTCACACCAGACCACATCTGCCAACTCTTGGAGATCTGTCTTAACACCACATATTTCCTGTTTAGGGGGAATTACTACAGGCAGATCCATGGTTGTGCGATGGGGTCTCCAGTATCCCCCATTGTGGCCAATCTGTACATGGAGCGAGTGGAGAAGACAGCCTTGACATCGTTCACGGGCATCTCTCCCAGTCACTGGTTCAGATATGTCGATGACACATGGGTTCAAATCAAGCAACAGGAGGTCGAGGACTTTACAGAACACATCAATTCGGTGGATTCCAATATCAAGTTCACTCGTGAGGATGCCAGAAACAACCATTTAGCCTTCTTGGACTGTGATGTTACGATTGGAGAGAACAGGCAGCTCCAGACAGAGGTTTACAGAAAACCCACTCACACTGACCAATATCTGCTCTTTGGTTCAAACCACCCCCTTGAACACAAGCTCGGGGTGATCAGGACTCTTCAACACAGAGCCCTACAGGTGCCCACAACTGCAGAGGGAAGGGCTAAAGAACAACAACTTGTACGGAAAGCCCTCACAGTATGTGGGTACCCACGATGGTCCCTGGACAAAGTGCAGAAGTCCCAGAAAACAAAGAGACCAGATAGAGAGGAGACGGAGACAAGAAGAGGAGTGTCTCTCCCTTATTTAGCAGGAGTAGGGGAAAAACTACAGAGGATCTTCAGACAGCACAAAATCCCAGTTTACTTTAAACCGGTTAACACCTTGAGACAGAAATTAGTTCACCCTAAGGACAGGATCCCTAGTTACAAACAGAGCAATGTAGTGTATTAAAGCAGATGTCAGGAAAACTGTAATGAACACTACATAGGTGAGACTAAGCAACCTTTAAACAAGAGGCTATACCAGCACCGCAGAGAGGTTGCCAGTGGACCTCAGTCTGCAGTTCATCTCCACCTGAAAGACACTAACCACACGTTTGAGGACAAGGAAGTTAAAATCTTAGCCAGAGAGAAGAAATGGTTTGAGAGAGGTGTCAAGGAAGCATTCTTTGTAAAACAGTTGAAACCCAGCCTTAACGGGTCTCAGACACGCTTTGTCCCCTGTTTACAATGGGGTACTCAGGTCAAAGCAGTTTCAGTCTTTTGTTCATGGTAATGAGTCATTCACGTCATCAGGAGAGTCGTCAAGGGAGCCATCAGGGGAGGCTTCCATCCCATCATTAGGAGAGTGCACAATAGGTGCTAATTAGAGCTATTGTTTAGTCACTAGCCTATAGCAGTCGGCCTCTCGGTAGGAGGGGTCTGGTTAGGTTAAAAACTCCAGCTTTTGTTGGCTTCTGTTTTTTTCTTCTCTACAAGAGTCAAGACAGAAGTCAGACTACCAGAGCAAGAATTTTAGCTGAGGAAGCTTCTGTGATTTGAAGCAAAACCTCCTCACGTCAAGCAACCCAGTCCAGTCGAAGATTCAAGCTTCTCTACTATTTTAAAAAAAACTTCAAAAATATACTTTTTCATCACTCTTCATAGTTTCAGAGCACACAGGAATCGTTGGCGGTAACTCACACTTTTGCTTGTTAGCAGATAGAAAAAAAGGACCTTTGCCAATATGTGCAAAGCAACTGAAATGCATCTTTTCATTTAAAGCAGGATTGCGTAATTCTGTATATTTGGCTGATTTGTGCATTTCTCTTAATTGAGCAATATTTTGCACAAACATTTTTCCTCTCAAATGAGCGCAAGTTGAACTGAAGAAAAAGTTTTATTGACCTGAATTTCTCTGACTTAATGTGACACCACTGACGTTAATTTATAACAAAGAGATGCTCGGGAAGCACGCAAGTGGCAACAGACAGTCACAGATTGCATAAAGCACAGAGAGCATGCACGTTTCCCGAAATAGGAAGCATGACAGCGTCCTCGTCCACAATCTGCTTTTTCTCACTGTTCCTGCACAAAGAAATGACTGATTAGATATGTACAGTCACAGTAACATGCAGTTTTGCATATTGTGACAAAGTTTGGGAACCCGTAAGTTCTTACACATTGCAACAGACAAAATTACGCTATGACCAGTCCCCCAGTCACAGGAGCCTATAACTCCTTCATAGCTGTCGTGGGTGTGTTGGCAAGGACATCACAATACGATATGCAGTCACAATACCCAGGCTGCGATATGACTGCATTAAATAATAGGTAACAATTTATATTAACTGCATGCTATAAAGCATTAGTAAAGCATTTATAAAGTTTAAGTAAATGCTTAAATATCTACTTGTAAAACATTTACAAAGCATTCTTTTTAATTAGCTACTCATTGGTAAGAACATAAATAGATAGCATAATAATTATTAATAACAAAATATGTAATGTCTTTATAAAACATTTATAAATGAATTTTTAATTCTCTATAAACCATTCAAGAAAAGTTGATCATTAATAGTTCATTTACAAACGTAAACTCAGACACTATTCATTAAGTGATAAAACTATACTTTAGAAATCATATTTTTTGTCTTTACATTTTTTTTCCTCAAGTTATTAAGTATTCTTTTTTATTAGCCACTCATTAGTAAGAACATAAATAGATGGCTTAATAATTATTAATAACAAAATATGTAATGTCTTTATAAAACATTTATAAATTATTTTTTAAATTCTCTATAAACCATTTAGGAATTCCACAGTAACAATTTCTCTCTGCACCTATTATTTGTTCATCATGTTCCTCTTCTGTTCTTTTAGGTGCTACCTGCTCTCTGCTCTCTAATTATTTCTTCTTTTACTTTTTAGCTCTCTCAAATGCTGTACCTCTAGTTAAGGAGGTCCTCATATTGAGCTTTTTCCCATTGCCATCTTTTGTATTTTTATTATTAATATTTCTCTTTCTTTCTTTCTTTCTTTCTTTCTTTCTTATTAGTCCTTATTTTATTTTATTTTGTTCAATTTCTTAATTTTAATTTTTAGCACACAATTATTTAATTATTTTATGTTTTATTAATTAAATTTCTTAATTTTAAGCACCCAATCATTTCTACGAAAATAAACCTATTTTTTTCAAACCAAATAAGATGTGATTAATAAAATAAAGTAATAAAAAAGAATGCTTTGTAAATGTTTTACAAGTAGTTACTTAAGTATTTACTTACACTTTATAAATGCTTTACTAATGCTTTATAGCGTGCAGTTAATATAAAGTGTTACCAAATAATACATACTGCCATGCGTAATTCAATGTTAATTTAAAAAGAGAGCTGAGAAAAATTGTTGTGTGCCACCAGGGTAGTCTAATATTTCCAACCTTGATTGAAATGGAAACATATATTTTGATTTATATTTCATTGGAGACAGCATGAACTCAAGATATTCCATGTTTTTTGTGGCTAACTTCATTTAATTTGTTAATCTACACCCATTCCTGTTGAGGTCTGGAGAATCAGTCTGGCTCCTTTTTGTTTTTCTCACCTCCTTCCTGTGTTTTCTCTGATGTCAGATCCCGCTTTTTAGATACACGGCACACACTCACCCTCCGATGTGTGTGTTTGTGTACAAAACCAGCTCTCCGTCTCTGGGGTCCGAGCTTCGTGTCTCCACGGGTATTACCCGGCAGGGCTGCACAAAGGCTGTTCAAGCTGGTGGCGAGGAGATTCGTCTAGCTGCTCACTGCCTCCATCCGGACGTCCACCCCGCTGAAGCTGATCTCGCACCCCGGTCGAATAGCCTTCTCAGGAACCAGGATACGAACTGGCCACGCCCGTTAACGGCAGCTCTCCTCTTATGGATCAGGGCTCTTGGAATGTTGCTAGATTTTAAATTTAGTGACTCATACAGCGAGTCCCCAGGATGTGTTATTTTCATTTAAAAAACAGACTAACCTTTTAGAGCCTTTTGATGTTGTACACCCAATAAGCTTAACTTTTACACCTTAAGAAGCATCAATAATCCAATGTCCGAGCCTTAACACTTTAACTGCATGCTTGGAATTGTATTGCAGGTTTTGCAAGTGCTGATAACATAATCAAAATAGGTTATATGGTGATAATTTCACAACAGTAATTCAAGTATAATTAGAATAATGATTGGCAGAGATTTTTGTTTTTAATTCAATAATTCTGACTGATCTTACTTTGACTGGGACTGGATTGACTTCTTAACAATTTTTTTCTAGGAGTGAGGGAAGGAGGTTTTTGAGGTTAGGGTCCCCCGCTCGATGAACTTGATTTCCTCTTCATCAGCTATTAGTCGTTAGCTGACCACGATCCTTGTGTGATGTTGTAATCCTTCAGGAAGTTAATCCACATAAGAATTTATTCCATCTTCAATCAACCAAAAGTTGATCTAATCCATTCTGGTATGCGGTGATGTTCCTTGAGAGAGAAATCGTTGAACATTCCCCACTCAGACTTAAGGCCAGTGGTTACTCTCCGTTGTTCTGCTACTCCGTGACCTGAGTAGGAGTTGAAATCTCTCTCAAATGATCTTTTATGGCTCCAATCCTCTCACTCCACGATTCCAATTGCTGCGCACAAGATGGTCAAGTCTTGTGATCTCCTCGTAGCAGGGGAGTAGTGGCAACAGCACCTCTCCCTGGAAGACTAACCCCGTTTGCTGGTATTTCAACAGGTTATATATGTTCTTAACTCCAGTCATCCTCAGATGATCTTGGTTACCATGGGGACACTGTTGACTCAAAACCTCCTCCCTTCTCCTTCTACTTTTACTGGAAATCCCCGCAGCCCCTACCAGTAACTTATTTCTCAAGTTCCTCTTTTCTGTTAACACTTCAGCTTTTCCGAGAATTCATTCTTTTAAATAATTTCTTCAAAATCACATCAATCATATTCAATCATTTCATTACAACTCTCTTTCACATAAAAACAATTCATATGATCATATACAAACATTTTCATTCCTTATTATTCATTTCATATTTTACCAACATCTTAATCATTTGATCAGTTGTTTAACATCAGCTTTTCTTGCCCTGCTTGCGACATCTTCTTCACTTCCTCTTTTTTCAGGGCGGCTGCGAAACTTCCTTTTAACAAAACATATCCAATCACTGCAGCAATAATAAGTCCTATTATGATTAACAGATAGGGCCAAAGATATCCAAACAAATGTCCAATCCAACCAGTCACCACTTCGAGACCTTCTTTAATGACTTCTCCGGTCTCTGCAGCGAAAGTGGTGATGATTCCTCCAGCTATTATTTGCGTTCTTTCCCACCAAGAACATTCATGCCAACCTCTTCCTTTTCCACAGCTCAACCAATGTTCTGCAGGCGATTCACATGTCCCATTATTGTAAATCCGATTGGGTCCCAACCATTCGTAACCGACAATTTCTTGTCCTTCACATAGACTTTTCTTGAAAGCGTATCCTTCCTCAAGCATTATCAAAGCATCACCAACAAATGGCACTATGTGGCCTAGGACCTGCGTCCTTTTCGACATTCCATGTCCCAGGACAGCCTTGGCACATCCAACGTTGGGTGGAAAAGCTCTTATCCATACGCCAGCACCGTTCTTCTCCCAAACTGTTTGATGGCCGTAACTGTCATACTCGCCATCATAGTAAGCATCACAATATTCTTCCCAGCCAGGAACATTTCTACAATTTTGGTGGGCAAGGCTTATCGTGCATGTGGTATTAAGTCTATTACAAATCATTTTCCAGGTCCGTGGCATAACATAAGGGTTTGGTCTCCAGAGTACACTGGACCAAGTAGCTCTGTCTCTGGAGTAAACCGTGGCGATGTATTGATATTTAACCCAATAATTATTACTTTGATCCAAACAGGGGAATACCCAATCTTCAACTTCATATTTCTCCATTCCCCACCAGGTGACGTCCTTACTACGTCTAACTCCTTCCTGCCATGCTTGAAGGGTCCCCTTAATGGTTGGAATCTGTAACAACTGTGTACAGTTATATACCCATCTTAGCCAATTCCCTGTCTTAATTTGGTCTATGGGACATCGGGGGGATTTACCAGAACCTTCAGCCAAATTATTATGGTATTCTGTCTCATGTAAGCTTCCATAGATTTTATTTGCCACGCATTGATCAATTTTGCTAAAATCTTCCTGAGGTACTGACCTTAGCTCATCAGGCTTTGGTAGCTTTTGCACATAGAAGTTTGCTTTATGTGGACCCCGCAAACTATGCCCAGTCCACGTGTATCCCTTTGGAAAATTCCCCTTAAAATGTATTAGTGGAACGCTCCAGACCCACGGAAAAGTGTCATTAAGCCATTCATCATGTTTTGCCTCCTGTTTCTGTTTCCAAGTAATCCTATTTATCAAATCGATGACTGGTGCAAGCACCATGTAATTTTGAGATTTACATCCAATAGGTCGATTCCAATAACATCTATCTAATTTTGCCACTTTTTCTTTTACACAATAATCATGAATCTTCTTCCATCTATTTTTAGCCGCGTTATCAATACTTTTAACTTTTGGTTCTAATACTTGCTGGGTATCTTGTGTTGGTGATGTAGGGAGTGGTTTGGTTTTTCCCTGTGTTGGTGATATCTTTGTGGATCCCACCAATGCTGCTGGTGAGATGGCGGTTGGTTTGGAATATGGTATCCCTGCTCCCAGTAGGGCCGGTAGCGTTATTCAACGGAGGGACTACTGTAGATGTAGTATCCACTTTCGGCACTCTGCTGTGGGTGTTGTCACAGGTGAGGTTATAATTACCCCAATGTTTCCAGGTAGGCATTATCATTCTGCAAACATCATGTCTTGGTAATGCTGGAAAAACAGCTTCTTTTTCCCAATATCCTGCTCGATAGCCCAGTAGTACTCTGCATCCCCATGAGCAATACCAGGCTGGCTCGCCAGGTTCAGGTCTTATCCAAGTGCAGCCTACTTCTCTTTTCTCTCTTTGTTTTAACCGTAAGATGGTTGCCATGATAATCTCTTGATCCCTCACTTGTAGGTTTTGAAGGATGTCTGCTCCGGTGGTCAGGTTGTAATTGGTGGTGACGGTTGGAAATTCCCCACTGTCGTTCAAGTATTGCAGCCACTTAGTCTTTTGCATCTGATGGGTTAGGTTCTTCATCTTTGCCCATTTCTCTGTAGAATTCTGGTCCCATATCATGTAGGTGTTTCTTGATTCAACTCCCCAACATGTCTGTTGGAAAGTTTTAGTTGTTGCGTACTGGACCCTGATATGGGTTAAGGTCCAGGGCGTACTACCATAGTGGTACAGGATAGCCAGAAGTACAGCAATGCCGACTAATAATGCTGTAAGTCTGGCCATCCAACTCCAACATTGGAGGCACTTTTTCTTCCACAGCTGGCTTTGTTGCTGCTGCTTTCTTCCAACATTTTCGTAGTAGAATTCACTTGGTACTGGTGGCAGTGGCTCCAGCTTTTGGGGTCGTGGCAGCAGTGGCATTTCTATGCCAAGCTCCTCTTCTCTTGGTCTTTCGTTGATTGTTTGAGGTTGTGTGGTGATCACGCTGCCTTCCCGTGGTTCTTCCATCTCGGAGATAGATGATCTTAGGTGCTGTTGTTTGTCTCGTGCTCCCAACAGAGACGCTTGATGCTCGTTGCTGAAGAAGGGTGACTAACAAGGGAGATGGCCATGGGAGTCTAATATCTAGTCCTTGCCACGCCCATTTCCAAGTGACGACTGTCACCTCCTTCATTTCAGGCGGTGGTCCCTGGGGTGTGTAGAAACACTGTGAAGATGCAGGATTCAATTCTCTACATAGGTGCAAGATATCCTCATAGGCGTCCCAATATGCCGTTCCACTGTAGACATACTGCACCATCACAGAGTACAGAGGAGTCGATCTCCGGAATAGTCCTCTTCCCGACTTTATGCTAAGTCGTATCAGTATAGCCTTTGGGGGTTGCCAAAGCCCCACTAGTACTCTGGTTCGCCATCCACTTCTAATAGGTGGGAGACTTCCGCCTTTCTCGATGTCAAGGTGCTGTACTGTCGTGCATATTGGCAAAGTTTGGTTCTCAATCAAACAAAAAGTTGAACGTGCCTCTTGTAGTTGAAGTTTTTTAAACATATAGGGTCTACTGGTCCAAATCTGGAAAGATCCAAGCCAAATATCCACATACACTCCCTGTAATGGATCAACATAATTAGGTCCCCACCTTATTTTAAACCTGTAGCCCCTTTTCTGTACATGCACTACGTTCAAGATGCAGGGATATGAGTCTGGACACCGGGGAATTGGGTAAAACTTCCATCTGACCCCAGGGCAATTCCAGTGTTGTCCAACTTTGTTCACGATAGCTTCCAGAGGAGTGTATATTCCAGGCTCTGTAAGGTCAGCAGTCCTTTTATATGAATCATTATCTACAAAGTATCCTCCTGTTCCCAGCAACCATCCTTTTTCTTTGTAATCCTTTTGTGGCCAGTTTAAACATATTTTCTTGTAGGGTAATTCCAACTATGGTGTAAGTCCTCCATGCCCGGATCGTAGACTATTTACGTTATTTTCATCCAGTTTGAAGGTCTCCACCATCGGTCTCCTTCTCTTTCTGCCAAGATGCACCACCATAGAGAATAGTCGTTTTCTCTTAAAGAGATGAGTGTAGATGGGAGATGGGTGCTTAAGTTCTGAATCCATTCCTTTCCACGCCCACTTCCACATCGTAACAATTATCCTGTCAGGTTTAGGGAGGGGTCCCTCAGGGATCCTCTGTACCTGATGTGGGGGTACATAGTTCCATAGATCTTGCCAATGCTGCCAAAACTGGTTTCCAGAATACCTGGTTTGTGATAAGGCTAGATAAAAGGGGAACTATAGGCTTCTCTTCTTGATCCTTGGGCTCAATTTGAAGCTGAATCTTCCTTGCTTGACAACAGTTCCAGACTCCTCTTTTGTACAGGTAGAAGAAGTTTTGATTTACAAAAATCGTTGGTATGGTTGGGGGTAGACAGCTCATACAGGCCCGGGGTTGATCGATAACTCTCAAATTTAATGTCTGGTTATCTAAAACGTGATATCTTGGGTCTTGCAGTCGTCTGTTCAATTGATGTCGCATGTTGGGGCTTGTTGTCCAGATCAAGCACTGGTTAAGGTATATTTCAACATAGACTCCTTGGAGTGGCTCAACGTAATTAATCCCCCATCTCAATGTGAATCTCAGGTCTTTGAGTTGTAGGTAAACCACATTTAATATCCAAGGGTAGGTGTCTGGACATCTTGGAACCGATTGGGGTATTCTTCGGCGTCCTATTATGTACCAATGCCGTAGACTTTCCTCGCTAAGCACTCGTTCAGCAAATAATTTTTGTCCTGTTGTCTCTGTTAAGTCGGCATCTCTTTTATATTCATAATTTGAGACATAATATCCATTAGATGCTAGTTCCCAATCTTCTTCATCAAAATCTTTTTCTGGCCAATTTGAGTATAATTTCTCAGCACCAAGGCCACATTGTATATAGGGTCCAAGTCTTCCTCGATTATTAATAATGGGTACTCTATTTACATCTGGTCCTTGCGACATTTTGCAAACAGCCGCTTCTTTTTACTTCTTCCTTATCCCACGGAAAATGGAGGGAAACATCCAGCGACTGTGGCTTTCTTGATTTTTCCTCACCTTGAGTCGGTTGGTGTAACGACTGCTGCTGTTCCTCCAGGAGGTCAACATGTGCTCCGACAGAGTAAACCCCACATAGGGGACCAACACCATCAGCACTGTGATCCGCACCTTAATTGTTTGGTCCGGCCTACTAGGAGTGTCCGCTCTGCTAGCCACTCCCCCCAAAGATTGTATCCTCCTCTTTCTCACCCATTCTTCAGATGTCACGTGGTACTCGGCTGACTTCTTCTTCGGTTTTGCTGATTTATTTCCCCAGGCGTCTAGTCCAGTGGTAAAATAATGCATGAGGGTTTCTCTGCCCCCTTTTTCTTGTGGCACCTCTTCTGCATCTTCCAGTAGAACTTCTGGATTTTTTAGAACTTCTTCTATCAATTTGGCCCAAGTTGTCAATTCCCAAGGGCCAATCCATCCTTCTTCTTGGGCTTTTTGCTGTTGATCATCGGTCAGTCCTCCCATCATATCTGTATATCCGGGTCGCTCCGGATCTCTATACACTCTGAACACCAGTGGAATTTGCACTGTGTCTATTGGAGGGTCATAAGTTTGCCCATACTCTGAACCGTGGGACCAACTTTGATGTATAGCTTCATG
Organism: Thalassophryne amazonica; assembly: GCF_902500255.1. Classification (NCBI taxonomy): domain Eukaryota; kingdom Metazoa; phylum Chordata; class Actinopteri; order Batrachoidiformes; family Batrachoididae; genus Thalassophryne; species Thalassophryne amazonica. The sequence goes on along the minus strand of NC_047119.1, from coordinate 56,825,753 downwards.
CAACAAAGACGGCTTTCGCTCACCACCTCCTGCAGCTTGGTCACTTCCTCCTGCTCTAGTTGTTTCCAACATCAAATAGACACTTGGTGCCGTTGTACTCACGTCACCGCTGCCTTGATTCCCTTCTGCTTGATCAAGTGCAACTGTTGCTGCAGGATTAGCCCAACAGGCTTCATTGGTGTGAAAGGTCCTCAGGGGATCCAAAAACCTTCTCACTTGCCATCCTTCTGCTCTTGCCACATGCAGTAGTCTTCCCATATGAGTTCTTGCTTTACACACCAGGCAATACTTAATCGTATGTCCATTCCAATAGCATGAACACACCTGCATATCCACATTGTCTCCACGTATGTCCCACTGGGTGTAAAAGACCATTCTTGGCAACTGAGTTAGTCGGCATAACCCACATACTAGTGCATCCAAAACCTTCACCGGCTTGTGAAGTATTTACTTGAACTCATGTTTTGCCCCACTTGGAATTGGGGGTTTTCTAACCCCAGGTCCCGACCATTGGACCGTCAGCGGTACTTCTTCGCGGCAAATCACACAGTGATTCTTAACTTTTTTCCACTGTAATATCTCCTTTAAACAAGATAAAAATCCTTTCTTTGCATGATATAGTATCCTCAGGGCTCTGCCTGCCCAGAGGTAATTTCTTGTTCTTCTTAAGGCAACCACCCCATTGACAGTGCCCATTCTGATGAAGGGTGGAAGATCTTGGGTGTTTTTGGCCATGTTTAGCTCCTGGTTTCGTCTAGTTAGGAGTTGGCTTCAGCTGCTCCACTCCTTGGATTCCCTTCTTCTTCAATTCTACTGTGTTGCTGTCTGGTATCTTCACTACTGTATCTGTGGTCTCATACTTAGGTTTAACAGCAGTGTTGGTTAGGTGATCTCGAGCTCTCACCCACACCTTCTGCCCAACCTTAAATGGGATCTTTGGTTCTGGTTCTCTGTCCCTTTTAGTCTGACTACGCCCCACTTCCGGTGTTGAAAATGGGCGTTGGTTCAGTTCTTGCGAAGGGGTGGGCCTGCCGGCACGATGGCGGTCATTCAGGGCCTGTCCAATTTCCAGGGCCTTAGTACTCCATTCCCTCATGTTAGCATTTTTCCCAATCCAGTTTTTCACCAGTCCAATAGCCCTTTCCACAACTCCATTTGCTTGAGGAGTGTATGGGGGCGAGTAAATTCTCATTACTCCATTTTTATGGCACCACTGGTCGACCTGAGCATTACGGAAATGTGTCCCATTGTCCGTTCTCAGCTCCCTAGGTATCCCCAGATTTGAACACACTTGATCCAACATGCTGATCACACTGCTGCCGTTGGCTTTTCTCACAGGCTTAACAGTCACATAGCCCGACATAGAGTCCACAAGCACCAACAGATACTTTTCTCCTTTCTTACCGGTCACCCCCATGGGCCTGGCAACATCCATGCATACTGATCCCCATGGAACAGTACTCTTTATGGTGAAACCATCCACCCTTTGTCCTCGTCGTCCTGCATTGTATCGACCACATACTTCACAGTCTTTGAGGACTCGGCAGACTTGGTTTCTCAGAATCCAAAGTTGCAGCTTCTCCAGCTCCTTCCGTGTGGGAATGGTGCCTGCATGGCCAAGCGCTTCATGTACGGCCAGCACCACCTCTTTCACGGACTCTTTTGGAACTACCCTTCCCTTGGGTGTCTGTTCCCACTTCTCGATCCCGACAACGACGACTTTTCTCAGCTGCACATAGCGGTCCACTTCTTCGTTCCCACTCCAATGTGCTCCTTCTTTTACATGGGCCTTCTGATGTACCACATCTAAGTCCATTGTTAGCCTCAACTCGGCTATTTTCCTCCACAAATCCATATGAGCTACAGGCTTCCACTTAGCTCCCTCGAATCCATTTTCTTCCCAAATGGATAAGTCCTCTTTCAGGGCTTGTGTGCAGTAATAACTGTCTGTAACCACTTTAGCCCTTTTTACTCTCCTCTTGTTTAACTCCAAGAGTCCTTCCAGTATTGCTGTAACTTCTCCAGCTTGGGCATTCCCTGGCGTTTGACCTTTTTGACGATATTTCTCCTTATCTTGATACTTCAGAATATAGCCCCAATAAGCTATATTGTCTGTACCCTTCTTTGACCCATCAATGTACATAGTCCAGTCGTATGGCTCCATAGGGAGTTGCCTCTCCTTCGGCAACTTCTTTGTCGCCGACTGTTTTGGCCCAATTTCCAGCTCAGGGTCTAGCAGGATGTCCTCCCACCTTCCCCATCTGGCATTTGTGGCTTTAGTACTCTCAATAGTTCCTTTCCTTAGGAACCGGTGGACTTGGCTTTGAGTGATAACTTTTATTCCCTGACCTTGTGCGTTCTTTTAACGCACTCCAGTATCTAGCCAGGACTGCCAGTTCTTTTTCTTCCGGTGGATATTTTCTCTCAATCGAAGACAGAGTATAGCTCCACAAAGTTACCATACCCCCTCCTTCGTTGCTCACTTTTACCACCGAATCCTCTTCTTCACAGCTTATTTCGGCTAGCAGACGAGTAGTCAGACTACGCGGCTCCAGCCTAACTGCGTCTTGAATGGCTTTCTTTAGCTTTTCCAAGCAATCCTGATCTGTAGCTGTCCAAATCCATTGCTTTTGCTCTTGTCCATTAGGTTTCTTCTTGAGACGAGCATAAAGGGGCTTTGCGTATCTCTGATAGTGTGGAACGTGATCTCTCACATAGTTACACAATCCCTATATTTTCTGTAGGTCATTCTCAGATTGCGGTAGTTTAATCTGACTCAATTTTTCTCGGTATACTTCTGAGAGTCCCAGGTCTGATGATACCTGGAATCCCAAATAGTTAACCTTGAATTGTCCAAACTGACATTTCTTCAGGTTAAGTTTTAATCCAGCTTCTGTGAGCTTCTGAATCACCTTTTGCAGCCGCATTAGGTGTTCATTTTCATCATCATCTGTGATAAACACATCATCGATCTTTTAGTATTTCCATTACTGCTGCTTGGAACACATTTGGTGAATTTCTGTATCCCTGAGGGAGTCGTTGCCACACATAACTTTTCCCTTTATGTGTGAATGCTGGCTTCCCTTGTGACTGTTTTGCTAATCGCAGGGAAAAGAATCCATTTGCCAGATCAATGCATGATTTGTATCTCTTAATCTGGAGCGTTTTCAGTGCTCCTTGGGGATTTATCAAACTCGCTCTATTGGCTATTATTCGTCGATTGAGAGCCTTGAAGTTGATTACTGGTCTCCAGCCTCCTCCTGCCGACTCTGGCTTCTTAACTGCTTGGATGGGGCTGTTAGTGATCGGATTCAATTCCACTCGAATGATCCCCAAAGCTTCCAATTCTTTTACTATTTTATCCATTTCCTCAACCGCTCCAGAGTTCAAGGGATATTGTCGCACCGGTGGATGTACTCCTCCTTCATAACATGAATGGTATT